>NW_025814053.1:0-346250 GCF_018902025.1 Drosophila willistoni
TACGTTTTACTTCATTTATTGATAAAAGTAAAACTTTAATTTCTTCCTGAACATCACAAATGCTTTCAAGCATAATAAAGATAGAATTCCAACGCGTTTTTATTTCTTGTTTTAGAGATGTGCTTAATTTGTGATTAAGTTCGGAATGCTTGAAAAATTTTACAAGATTTTTTGAATTGTCTATTAAAAATTTAATTTAATCAACGGGATTCTTTCCATCACATCGTCCATAACTAAGTTTAAATTGTGGCACGCGCAAGAAAGCCTTTGTAAGTTTTGAACGCGGCCACCACGTTCGCCCCATTGTCAGTAACAATTACTGAATTCTTAACTCACTTGCAAGTTGTAATCGATCAGTATATGCTGAATTTGATCTAAAATATTAACGCCAGTTTTTTTTTCCTCCAGGAATTCTTAACACCTAGAATCGATGTTTTAAAGAATACGACTCATCACTGTAATGTGCGCTTAAGCACACAAAGCTTTTTTGTGTATACTGGTCCGTCCACATATCCGTAGTAAATGTCATGTACTTGTCGGTTAAGGTAGTGGTAAGAAGTTCCATAATTCGGTTGTATTCGGCAACCATGACACTGCCGGTAAGTTTTTCCTGGACACAATGATGTCATCGCAGTTTTGAGTTCCATATTGAGCGCCTATGTTCAACACAGCTTGAACATAGTCACGAAAGCCAGTTCCTATAAATTTAGCAAATATTAACATTGATAAATATATGAAATTTAACTAAGACTTACCCTCAGTGACATTTAATGGCAACAAATCTTTTGCTACAAATGTTAGCTGCTTTGTAGCTAGTTCATCAAGAACTTTTTTGGAACAGCCTTTAATGCAAAGTTTAACTTTGGCTGATTAGGCGGAGCAACAAAAGCGCATTTGTGCCGAGCAAGCGTTGTTGTGCCGTGTTTTGCACTAAAAGCAAATACAGTTTTGCATTTGAAACAGCACACAAAATTTGAGCTTTCGTTCGTACCATCTCAGCAAAAGACTCATTTTCATTATTATTCTCGTCACTTTTTTCCATTTTCAGCGTGCTTTTAATCTTATCTTTGCCCTTTTTTTCTTAGTGATGACAATTGTAATAGATGGTGATGATAATTCTGATTGAGATAATCGATAACAGACGTAATCGATAGTGTACACGAAGTTGAGAAAAAAATATTTAACAATTCCGTTTTTATGTATCCAAATTTATTTTCTGGTTTTTCGGGTTGAGCGTCCTAACCCATACCCTCCGCACCCAACCCGAAATTAGATTTCCAGCCCATACCCACGGGTACCCGACAAAAGCCCAGCCCATGCCCACCTCTAATGACTAGGCTAGCGTTTGCAATCAAAAATCATGAGTTTGTCCCATCTACATACATATGTGTTCTATGGTTAGTGGTGAAAGGTTAAAATCCAAACCAAGAGTTTCCTATAACGAACATAATGAAACTTTAAATAATTTTACATTAAATGCACATTCAATTTTGATGAAGTCCCAAGTTCGTTTGAAAAAATATTACATAGAAAAGATAGATCTGATTGGGAGGAAGCAATAAAGACAGAGTTGAATGCCCATGAAGTTAATAACACCTGGACAATTATAAAAAAGCCAGAAAACAAAAATATTGTAGATAGTAGATGGGTTTTTTCGATGAAATATACGAACTAGGCGAGACTGGTTGCAAAAGGATTTACGCAACAGTATTAAGTTGATTACGAGGAAACCTTTGCCCCTTTTGCCAGAATTCAGTTTAATTTGAAAGTCCATCAGACGGATGTTAAGACAGCTTTTCTCAATGGAACATTAAAGGAGGAAATATATGTACATGAAACTTCCACAACGCGTACCGTGCAATGCTGACATGTACATATGCAAACTAAACAAGGCCATATATGGGCTTAAACAGGCAGCTAGGTGCTGGTTTCAAGTATTTGAGCTAGCATTAAGAGAATTCGAATTTGTAAACTCTCCGGTTGATCGCATATATATATTCTTGATAGAGGTGATATTAAGAAAAACATATATGTGTTATTATATATGATGACTTAGTAATAGCGTCAGGACATATGAATAAATGAATAGTTTAAAAAAATATTTAAGCGAGAGGTTTAGAATGACTGACTTATATGAGATACGCCATTTCATTGGTATCAGAATAGAAATGAATGAAGACAAAATATATTTAAGCCAAGCTACATATGTATTTTAAATATGTGAATTTTAAATAAATTTAACATGGATAATTGCAATTCTGTCAGTACTCCCCTAATGAATAAACTAAATTATGAGCTTCTTAACTCAGATGAGGATTGCAATGCTCCTTGTCGGAATCTTATTGTCTGTTTAATTTCCATAATGCTATGAACACATCCAGATCTAGCTACTGCCATAAATATCCTGAGTAGATATAGTAGCAAGAACAATGCTGAGTTATGGCAATGTTTAAAAAGGGGTCTTAGATATTTAAAGGGAACTATTAATATAAAACTTGTTTTTAAAAAGAATACATAATTTGAAAGGGTTTAAGTTGGCTATGTAAATTCTGATTGGGGTAGCAATGAGATTAATAGAAAAAGTGCATTTGGATATTTGTTTAAAATGTTTGATTCTAATCTAATTTGTTGGAAGAGAAAAAGACAAAATTCAGTGGCATCTTCATCAACTGAATCAGAATATATGGCTCTATTTGAAGCTGATAGAGAAGCACTCTGGGTAAAGTCTCTTCTAAATAATGTAAATATAAAACTTGGGTAAATATTTACTTAAGCTACTCGAGATTTCAGTGTTGAAAGTGAACAAATCGGCTAAAGCTAGATTTCAGTGTTGGCAAATGCTATTTTTTATTTGGCGCGTTGTTTGACCGCCCTGGCAGCTAAATATTTTACTCTAAATTATAAAATTATGGAATATTCCGCTGCTCTGGCAGCCGACTATTGTATTCTGAACTATATTTGTTCTCTAAAATCAAGAAATAATGTAAACTCAACAATATTTTCGATTGTTGAGAATAGTGCCAACACAAATTTCAAAAAGCGCGCGTATTCGAGTATCCGATATTTGGCATCTGGCAACGCTATCCCAAAATTTGACAGCTTCTTTTAGCCGGAAAAAGATACTTTTAGCTATAATCCCGCTAAAAACATGATTTTTCTTTTGTTAATTGCACATAAACTACATAATAAATCGCCAAGG
The DNA here is from genome assembly GCF_018902025.1 of Drosophila willistoni. Taxonomy (NCBI): domain Eukaryota; kingdom Metazoa; phylum Arthropoda; class Insecta; order Diptera; family Drosophilidae; genus Drosophila; species Drosophila willistoni. Next base: position 3,200 of record NW_025814053.1, read on the forward strand.
CGCACCTGAGGTCGTGCTCGTGGAATTTTTCTCTTTCGTTTGATACCAAATTTATGTAGTTTTAGCGCGTTTTGGGCCCGAGTAGCTATAGTAAATATTTACCGAAAATAATTAGATTTGTCTTGAGTATATTTGTACAGGAAACCAATTTGCTGATATCTTCACCAAACCACTTCCTGCTGGAAGATTTGCGGAGTTACGAATTGGGACTACTACAGGAAGAGTGATCGTCGTGTACTGATGCCGTACAAGGAGAAACATTAAAAAAAAAAACTAATACATATTTTATGAACTAATTGAGTTATCAATTTTAATTTTTTTTTTAATCTGAACCGAATTATGAATTGTCAAAGTATTTTTTTTTAAAGTGATCTGATCGATCGTTTTTCTGGGTTTTCCCTCGCATCCCCGAGCAAATGCTAGATCTCCTAACATTCCCAGAGTGCACACCGACCACATTAGTATAAGCTAACAAATAAATATTAATCTTGTTCTTAAATATTTTAATTGCTAATGTTATTTTCATAGTTCGCAAATGACAGTTGATCCTTTTTCGAAAAGATTATCCAGAAACGATTGTGACGCTCTCAAAAGAGTGTAAAGAGTAATACGATTTTCGCTAACATAAAGAGTCTTAAGAAAAGACAGTTGACTAAAAAACTCAACAGAAATGATTCTTGCCTTTCGTGCGCATGTAAATACATACATATGTACATACACTGCGCGCCACTTGAATAGGACACCCTGAATGCTCGCTTTACAAATGCTCATAACTCGAAAACGAAATGGTAAAACAACGGTATTTTTTCATATTATCTTATTTCAAGCATTCTTCGCTCTTTCTGGTGCGTTCCAAGCTTTGGAATAGAACCGTTATAAAGATGTTTACGTTTTATGTTTGCATTCGCAAAAATTCAATGGAATTTGGGGATGGCTAACACGTCAAGTATATGGATCAGGTCAGCAATATTCGAGCGTTCCAGAGCTAATTGCAGCTATCTATTCAGCATGGGGCTCAATCTCCTTGAATTATTTGGGAAAATTGTATAAATCCCTTCCAGACCGAATGTGTGAGGTTTTGGAGAAAAAAGGTGGCTCAACACATTATTAAAAAATTTGGTTTTTGTTTAAAAACATGCTAATAACTTTTATTTCAAGTTATATTTTTATTTGAAGTGGATTGAAATATCCTTAAACATTTTCAAGTTAAAGTGTCCTATTCAAGTGGTGCACATTTAAGACTCAACATTTTGTTACTTAATGGTTAACACTGTTTTTTGTATATATAGACGTAGTCGTACAACGCTCAGTACGAACAAGTGGCCCATATGACACCAGGCCCGGGCCTGTTACGAATGACCCTAAGTAAAGTTAATGTTACAACCTCTACCCACTCCGACCTAAGGGCATAGGCGTATTACATATATAAACATAAATTAAACTAAAGAAATAGAAAATATTAAATGTAATGAGATAATAGGTTACATGTAAAAAGAAAACAGGATAGGTATAAATAAAGATGATTACAACTAATTACGAGCGAGGAATGACAAGATCGCAGTTTTAATACCCGGAAGCGATGTTTCGGAACCGATAACGTGCCAAAGTCTGTTGTAGTCACTACATAGTATACGAAAAGGTTCATGCAGAGAATAGTTAGTTGTGCAAGTGGGAAGTATAAGCGGTGTGAAATTGCGGGTCCTTCTAGATGGAACAGAAATGGTAATTTGGCTCAACAGCTCGGAAGAGTCAATCTCACCATTCAAAAGTTTGTAAAGAAAAGTTACACCAAGCATTGTTCTACGATTAGTTAAAGAAGGAAGGTTAATTAACTGAAGTCGACTAGAATAAGATGGAAGTTGTACAGTTGGATCCCAGCGCAAATCACGAAGGGCAAAGAGTAAAAACTGTTTTTGTACAGATTCTAATTTGTTTTGATAAAACTCATATTGAGGAGACCAAACACAAGATCCATATTCTAATATGGGGCGGACTAAAGAAGTAAAAAGTATTTTGGTAATATATGGATCCTTGAACTCCTTCGACCAGCGCTTCATAAAGCCAAGAACACTCTTAGCCCTACTAACAGTAGTCGATATATGCTGATTAAAACTAAGTTTGTGGTCGATTAAGATCCCCAAATCTTTTACAACCAAGGAAGTATTATTAATTTTTTCTAACGGGAAATTATTTAAAAAGTAACTCGTTAATTGGGGAGAGCCTCTATAAAAAGACATAACTTTGCACTTAGAACAGTTTAGAGATAACAAGTTAGTCCTACACCACCCCTGAAAAGCATTCAGGTCAGCTTGCAAGGTATGACATGAGAGAGAGTCTACGATGCGATTAGCGATTTTTACATCATCGGCATACATAAGAACTCTGGAATTTAAAAGAACGGTGGGGAGATCATTAATAAAAATGGTAAATAATAATGGGCCAAGGTGACTGCCCTGTGGGACTCCCGATTCAACACAAATGATCTTAGAAAGAGAGGACCTAAAAAGAACCCTCTGCCTCCTATTGCTTAGATATTGTAAAATCCAAGCAAGCAGAGCATCCGGAAAGCCAACTAAATTCAGCTTATGTAATAGTAAGGCATGGTTTACCGAATCGAAAGCCTTACTGAAATCCGTATATATAACATCAGTTTGCTTTTGTTTCTTAAAACCTTGGATTACAAAAGATGTAAACTGTAAAAGGTTAGTTGTGGTAGACCTATTCTTGACAAACCCATGCTGGTATGGCGAAAAAATAGATTTACATAAATGCTGTATTTGAGACGTCATAATTTTCTCAAACAGTTTAGGTATCGCTGACAATTTAGAAATTCCTCTGTAATTAGTGACGTCGGATTTATTGCCACATTTGTGAAGAGGTAAAATGAACGAATCCTTCCATATAGTTGGAAACTCGGACAGTGTAACGGACAACTCAAAAAGCTTAAGTAAAGGCGAGCACAATGACTCCGCACAGAACCTCAGGACACAAGCGGGAATACCGTCTGGGCCCGGTGAGTATACCGGCTTAATCGTCATTAGTTCCTTACCTACCGAACTTTGCGTTATAATAGGATTAAGAATACAGTTGGATTTCGTTATAGGATATGGATATATCTGGCTAGAGTTGTACTTAGTAGATATGTACGTAGTCGAGAAGAAGTTAGCAAATAAATTAGAAATAGATTGATCAGAAGAGGCCGAATCATTATTAAAAACTGCAAACGATGGAAGGGAGACAGAATTTCGCTTTGAGTTAACGAAACTATAGAACTCTTTAGGATTTTCGGAGAATTGCAACTTGCAACGTTGTAAATAATTATTATAGCATTTAGAATTAGAAACAATAAAATTCGATTTAGCAACCAAGTAACGAGACAGATCCGATGATAGACCCGTGACTTTATATTTTTTGTAATACCTAGACTTAAGATTCTTCAGTTTTGACAGCCCCCGCGTAAACCATGGTGATTTTTGCGTCACCACAGGAGACACTAGGGGTACACAGTCATTAAAGATCGAGTCAACAGTGGTATAAAATAAAGAAATGGCGGAATTCGTATCCGTACAAGTGTATAAATTAGTCCAATCGGTATTAAGAAAGGCATTGTTTAGTGCGACAAAGTCAGTCTTCCGAAAACATCGGGTGCTTACCGTAGGATCACACTCGGAGATGGGCTCGCGGCTGGGAAACTCAATAGATAACTCTAAAGTTGGATGATAACTATCCTCTGGTAACACCATTGGACTAGTTCTAGATACTTCACAAAAGCTAGGATCAGAAGTAAAAATCAGATCCAGAAATCTGCCAGACGTATTAGAAATCGAATTCAGCTGGGCCAACGAAAGCTCAAGCAGACCATCAATAAAATCATGACACCCAGAGGGCAGCAACGTTTTGCTACCATTAACTGTTGACCAAGTCATAGTGGGCAGGTTAAAGTCCCCTAGGACAATTAATAAGTCTCTGTCAGAAAGTAGTTCAACTATAAATTTAATAGAATCTAAGTGTAGTAAATAGGTTGGCCATTCCGATTGGGGCGGAATGTAAGAACAGGTAACAAAAATGGAAAAACGACTAAAAGATACCTTAACGCATATAAATTCGATAGTACTTGAGACAGGTATTGTTATCAGACCCGATGATAGGGCGGAATCTACAGCAATAAGAACTCCACCACCCCTACGATCAGTACGATCACGTCTAAAAATATTGAAATTAGAGGGTAGAACTGTGGCGTCAAAAACGTCAGGTTTTAACCAGTCTCAGTAAAGACAATTAGGTCAAAATCAAAAGACAGACTATCTACAAAGAGTTTAGTAAGTTTAGTATTAAGGCCTCTGACATTCTGATAGCCGACAGAGAAGGAAGTTGTTAGTTTTTTGATAGAGTAGAAGAAGGAATAGATAAGGAAGGAGTGGGAATAGATGAGGAAGAAAGAGGAATAGATGGTGAAGGAATCCTTGTTTGGCCCCGTGTCTTCTTTTTTCTGGATGTAAACTCCTTCACAATTAAGCTTTTCGGCCAGAAGCTAGAACTGCAGATACAGTCAAAGAACTCAATTGGAACACTGATTTTAAAAGATGAAATTTCTCTAGAATATGAAAATTTGAACTTTTCTATTGATATATTGGAGACATTCAGTTTAGCCCGAATGTGGGCCATGACATCATCCGATGTAGCATCAGGGAGAAGTCTCGAAACAAAAATGTGTTTTTAGGTGGCACTCCCACCAATGGTTTCGGCATTGCAGGTATTGCATCAGCTACCGCATTAATTGTAGCATCAGTTGCAACAAGTGGCATTCCGGCACTACTATCACTAGAATCCCTATCGGCAAAATCCATGGGTGTAGATTCTTGCCCAGACAAAACGGACACTACAGACATCGTCTGCGGAATTGGAGTTTGCATTGGTTGAGAAGGGGTCGGAACCGATATAGATGTGGAGACCGGCAAACACAAGGACAAATCAGAAGTCTGTTCTCCTGCCTTCTTACGCTTTCGAGACTCAGTCAGTAGCGTTAAACTACTAAACTGAGACTCGACAGCTTTAAACTCTTGCGAGAGTTTAAGAAAACTGGCGGACAGACTCATCAGGTTATCCTTTGTTTGCCGCATGAAAAGTTCCATTTCATCTTCCACGATACGGCATGACTCACATCCCCATTTGAGACCCTTTTTTTGATCTAAAAGATCCTTTACCCTGCATGTAAAGCCGGCGCACTTAACATGTACTGTAGTTTTACACAACCAACAGTAAATAAAACTATTCAGGGGTGGGGCGGGCTGCAAACAATTTTTAACCGAACAGACAGGCATTATGAGTTAATTAGATGAATTAGTAACCAAACAAATAAAAATGAGATATGTATTGGTATTAAAATATATAACTCACTCTGAGGTCCAGAAATAATAAGAAAGCGAGATATTGGGGGTGCACAAGGGTTAAAAGATAAAGAGAGCACTATAGAGTCTAAATTACAGACACACAACAGACTGCAGTATGAGCGCAAAGCGCATCGTTCGGAACTCGACGGCAATTTACAAAGTGTCGACGTGGCTCTGTTGTTAGTGTGCTCGCTTGGCGATCGGGCGGCCGGGGTTCGACTCCCAGCTTGGTCGAAGTTTTTCATAATGCTTTTTATATATTTGCATCTCATTCTCTCGCAGGCTAAATACTATAAGATCTATATGTGTCTCTTTTTAGTGTCGCTTTTTCGTTTCATCGAGTCTCAAATCACTCCCAACGATTCTAAAGAAGTTTTCACTTCAAAATAAAAAAAAATTTTAATACAAAATACAATTTTTTATTTTCTTTGTTTTCTTCAAAACATCACTGAATAGGGATTCCCGGAGAGAAGGAAAATAACCCAATCTTCATTCGTTGAATTCAAAATATGAACTGATTTTATTTACAAAAGTACGGAGTTTATATAGGAAATCTTAGGCTCTAGGAGGTAACAATTGTTCTTAAGGAGATCTTATTCTAGTACGACTCACACCCACGCATTCGGGGGTTGAAAAATTATTATTATTTTGGGCACGGCGTCGGCCACTTGACATCCTGCCATCGTGATCGTTTGGGTTAGTTTACAATTACAAGTATTTTTCCCACAACGCGTGTGGCTGATTGTAATTCTAGTCATATGCTAGGTTAGTTGTTTGTGCTAAAGTACAGTTGTATTATATTTTCTTTAGTGCATCTGATTTGATGAAGCCGCTTCAGATGGACACGGTGTTTATTCTTAAACAGTCACTTAAATTACATTTTTTTATAAAGGATTAATAGAAATGAAAAATACAATTTTGTATTTCTTATGTTTTCATCAAAACAGTACTTAAATTACATTTTTATAAATGAATAATAGGTATGAAAAAATCCAAATTTAAATTACATATTTTTCTAAAGAAAAAGTAACATATCGAAATTTGCGCTTGACAATCTTGTGTGCCTTTCATTTAATATTTTCCCCGACGATGAAAAAACTCTCTCGCTTGTGGCAGAGCTTACAGGTATGCATAATATTTGTTTGGCCATCACTTGCAATAATTTCAGGTCAGTTGCCTGTTTCCAAAAATCTAAAATTGGCATGTTTGAACGAGTAGTTGTGGCAAAATATTTATCAATTTCTAAATCTATAGGATTTTTGTCAAGTTTCATTTTTTTGGTTGTTTTTTGTCGAAATACTCATGAAATTCATTATTGCTATTTGGCGAAGTGTTTTCAATTTTTGAGTCGTCATCTGTGTCGCTTGTGATTTCATAAATTTCATTCATCATGCTTTTGACGGTCTCAAAAACATGATTTTTTTTTCTTCAGGTAAAAAACTCAATTCGTTGAAAAGAGGGTTTAAAAATAATCCAACTAAATGTACTGAAGTTGGCTGAAAACGCAATTCCAAAGAATTTAAAGTTTTTTTTTAATTGTTCTATAACATTTGAATCGAATATTTCAATTTTACATTGTTTTTTTAAGTTTTTCATACCATAAAGCATATACCTCATGGAAATAAGTATATGTGCAAGACAATTTTTGGAAAAAATTATATTTCAAATGAAAGAAAATAATAACTTTTTTGTAGCTTGTAATTATAATTAAAAGAAACAAAAAACAATAACAAAAATTCATTTTTTTTTTAAACTCATGAAAATATTGAAAGAAAAAAAAATCTTCATAGGAAAAAATTATATGTGCATATTTCACTTTTGGCGAAATTTTAGCCGATTTCAATGATTTCAACTAATCTATTTATGATTAGTAATTAATATGATGGCCTTTTACTTCAATAACCTTGTTTAGGCGACTGTGCATTGAGTCTACCAATTTCTCCAGAGTGGATTTGCTAATTGTTTCCCACTCAGCGAGCACAGCTTGCTTAAGGTGCACTATTGAGTCAAATTGACGTCCATTTTTGTAAACCTTGGCCGTTAAAATGCCCCAAATGTCTTCAATTGGATTTAGGTCTGGGCTTAAAGCTGGCCACTCTAAAACATCAATATTACGTGAGGAAAAAAACTCTTTTGTAGACTTTGCCGTGTGTGTTGGAGCATTGTCCTGTTGAAAAATCATATCGTCAGGATAAAATTTTTCCGAAAATCAACGAGCTCTATATCTAGAAGTTGAATATACATTTCCGCATTTGTTTTTGTCTGAATAAAGCATATTCGGGACTTTCCGGCGTATCCAAAGGCAGCCCATACCATTAAAGACCCTCCTCCGAAGTTGCGTTTGTGACGCGTTTGCCGTGGCAGTCGATTATCTCGCCAATACTTGTGGCACCCATCTGGACCGTCTAAATTAAATTTTTTCTCGTCTGAAAAAATTACATTTCGGAACTCGTGAGTCCAAAATTTGTATTTTTCGGCAAACGCCAAACGGGCCTTAAGGTGGCGTGGTAGTAGCTTCGGGACAGGCTCTCGCAAAGCATATGAAATGTTTTTGTTTTCGGAAATTATTTGGTTGATCCGTCTCCTGGACACGTTGAGATTCAGATGACTGCAAATTTCGCTGCAGGACATCTCCTTTTTGGCAGCAAGACGCCAAATTTCCCTTTTACAGCGTTCTTGGATGCTCGTCGGTCGGCCGGTACGCTTGATTTTACCATAATTGGTGAAGTCAATATTAGCTATACGTTTTACTTCATTTATTGATAAAAGTAAAACTTTAATTTCTTCCTGAACATCACAAATGCTTTCAAGCATAATAAAGATAGAATTCCAACGCGTTTTTATTTCTTGTTTTAGAGATTTGCTTAATTTGTGATTAAGTTCGGAATGCTTGAAAAATTTTACAAGATTTTTGAATTGTCTATTAAAAATTTAATTTAATCAACGGGATTCTTTTCCATCACATCGTCCATAACTAAGTTTAAATTGTGGCACGCGCAAGAAAGCCTTTTGTAAGTTTTGAACGCGGCCACCACGTTCGCCCCATTGTCAGTAACAATTACTGAATTTCTTAACTCACTTTGCAAGTTGTAATCGATCAGTATATGCTGAATTTGATCTAAAATATTAACGCCAGTTTTTTTTTCCTCCAGGAATTCTTTAACACCTAGAATCGATGTTTTTAAAGAATACGACTCATCACTGTAATGTGCGCTTAAGCACACAAAGCTTTTTTGTGTATACTGGTCCGTCCACATATCCGTAGTAAATGTCATGTACTTGTCGGTTAAGGTAGTGGTAAGAAGTTCCATAATTCGGTTGTATTCGGCAACCATGACACTGCCGGTAAGTTTTTTCCTGGACACAATGATGTCATCGCAGTTTTGAGTTCCATATTGAGCGCCTATGTTCAACACAGCTTGAACATAGTCACGAAAGCCAGTTCCTATAAATTTAGCAAATATTAACATTGATAAATATATGAAATTTAACTAAGACTTACCCTCAGTGACATTTAATGGCAACAAATCTTTTGCTACAAATGTTAGCTGCTTTGTAGCTAGTTCATCAAGAACTTTTTTTGGAACAGCCTTTAATGCAAAGTTTAACTTTGGCTGATTAGGCGGAGCAACAAAAGCGCATTTGTGCCGAGCAAGCGTTGTTGTGCCGTGTTTTGCACTAAAAGCAAATACAGTTTTGCATTTGAAACAGCACACAAAATTTGAGCTTTCGTTCGTACCATCTCAGCAAAAGACTCATTTTCATTATTATTCTCGTCACTTTTTTCCATTTTCAGCGTGCTTTTAATCTTTATCTTTGCCCTTTTTTTCTTAGTGATGACAATTGTAATAGATGGTGATGATAATTCTGATTGAGATAATCGATAACAGACGTAATCGATAGTGTACACGAAGTTGAGAAAAAAATATTTAACAATTCCGTTTTTATGTATCCAAATTTATTTTCTGGTTTTTCGGGTTGAGCATCCTAACCCATACCCTCCCGCACCCAACCCGAAATTAGATTTTCCAGCCCGTACCCACGGGTACCCGACAAAAGCCCAGCCCATGCCCACCTCTAATGACTAGGCTAGCGTTTGCAATCAAAAAATCATGAGTTTGTCCCATCTACATATGTGTTCTATGGTTAGTGGTGAAAGGTTAAAATCCAAACCAAGAGTTTCCTATAACGAACATAATGAAACTTTAAATAATTTTACATTAAATGCACATTCAATTTTGATGAAGTCCCAAGTTCGTTTGAAAAAATATTACATAGAAAAGATAGATCTGATTGGGAGGAAGCAATAAAGACAGAGTTGAATGCCCATGAAGTTAATAACACCTGGACAATTATAAAAAAGCCAGAAAACAAAAATATTGTAGATTGTAAACACCTATTTATTAAGTAAAAAGGATAAAGATTAGTTTGTATTGGTCGGATTTAATCTTTGGGTTTTGCGCAGATGCAACTTGCTCGTTGCATCGCCGGAAGAGAAGAGAAGCGCCGTCTCTCAACCTATCGAGGACTTATCGCTAACCATCGATACTTATTACTCACAATCGATACTTATCACTAACAATCGATACTTATTACTAACAGTCGATACTTATTACTAACAATCGATACTACAATACCGGTTTCGGTATATACATGAGTATTTAACAGACTTTAAATAATTGGAATCTTACAACTCGGCCGTCCTGACGAGGAATCGACCTCGATTCCAATTGTTAACAATGAAGGGGGTAAATAAGAATCTTAAGTGGCTGGTGTCGCCTTTGTTTGGTTATCAGAAGTGCAATCTTGATCAGGGGCAACCCATAGCTTTAATTTGGAGGCTTCTAGGACCCCATCATATGGTAGTTGGGTGATTTGGGAGCCCTCTACATCCCGGATAACATATCGGTCATTCGGAAGTTTCTTATGAACCACATACGGACCACGATACCGCCTAATAAGCTTTTTGTTCGTGCCTGCCGAAGTATCCACATTCTTAATAACTACGAAATCCCCCTCCTCAAAACTAACGGCAGGGAGGTGATGCTTCGAATAATATTCCGAATTATATTCTTGGGACTTAACAATGTTACGGAAGGCTAATCTCCGGACGTCTACCTCTGAGGCATCGACCTCCTCAGTTCTCTCACCCAACCGTTCGGTTAGTTCATCTACTACCACACCTCGTTGTTCAACACCGAATAGAAGTACGGAAGCGGCAAATTTGGTTGTGGAGTGGACGGAGTTATTCAATGCAAACTCTATGTTCGGCAGTTGTTGGACCCAATCTGCGTGGTCCACAGGTTCCGTCAGTTTACCCAACATGGGGCCCAACACACGGTTAACCCGTTCGACTTGGCCGTTGGCCCGGGGTGAGGCAGTGGCATTCAGCACATGAATTATATTATTGGCCTTCAGAAATTCTTCAAACTCGGAGGAAGTAAAGCAGGTACCTCGATCACTGATGATTCGGCGGGGTCTACTGTAATTTGCGAAATACTGAGATTCTAATGTCTGGCATACTTCACGTGAATTAGTCGTGGCGGCAGGGTACAGCTTCACAAATTTGGTGAAAGCGTCAATGACAACCAGAAGATACTTTTTCTTAGAACGTATGGACGGAAGGGGGCCCAAATGGTCAATATGGACGGTATCAAACGGAAGGGGCACTTTCGGAATACTATGTAGCGTGACACGGTGGTCTGAAGCGGACGCGGAGTAGTAGATACACTTGAGGCAATTTTTAATGTAATTGTTAACGTAAGACTTCATACACGGGAACCAGTAATGCTTCTTGATCTGTGCACAACATTTCTCCGTGGCCATATGGCCAAGCTTCTCGTGCACTACTCGTATGACATGATTTACCATTTCGGAAGGGACATACAGTTGGGGTACACTCGTCGAGGACAGGCGGTACACTACTCCATCTCGCAGTTCGAAATCCGCTATCTCATATTTCTCTAACTCATCTCGGAGTTTGACAATCTCAGGGTCCCGGTTCTGGGTTAACTGCAGTTGGAAGTCAAGGTTTATATCGTCAACGTATGCGGCAGTTTCTATTCTACTTAGAGCATCAGCATGGGGCATACCAACCCCCGAGCGGTGTACAATCGTGTAGTTATAGTTTTCTAACAGCAGGGCCCAGCGAGCAATCTTGGCGGAATGTCCACCATTTCTCAGTGTCAGCGCAAGGGAATTACAATCGGTCACGATCTTGAACGGGATGAACTTAAGGTACGTCTCAAAACGTTTTAAGGAATACACTATAGCTAACGTCTCTAGCTCATAACTGTGTAGTTTCGATTCAGCGGCGGAGGCCATCTTAGAGAAGTAGGACACTGGGTGTAATTTACCGTCTGTTTGTTTCTGGAGGAGCACTGCTCCGAAACCAATTGAACTAGCATCGCAGTGTAACTCTGTTTCAGACTTCGGGTTGTAAATAGATAACACGGGGGATTCGATCAATTTCAACTTCAGTGTTCGGAAGGCTTCAAGGCATTCATCGGAGAAGACATAAGGGGTATCTTTTCTTAACAATCGGGACAGCGGACACGCAATCTTAGCGAAACCTGATACAAATCGGCGGAAGTATGAGAATAGGCCTAGGCAACGCTCTAATTCCTTGCTATCCCTTGGAATGGGCAAATCCCGTATCGCCTGAATATGAGCTGGTTTAGGCGTGATACCGGCGGAATTGGCTAAGTAGCCCAAGTACTCTAGTTCCCTATACGCAAAACGGCATTTCGTCAGCTTCAGGCATAGCCTGTTCACTCTTAACACATACAATATTTCCTTCAGAATCTCAAGGTGGGTTTCAAAGTCATGCGACGCGACTAGAATGTCGTCCATATATATCACCAGTTGACCTCGGTTTATAAATTCCTTAAGGACAAAATAAACGAATCTAGCGAACACGGAAGGGCCATTACAAAGTCCGAAGGGCATTCGTACATATTCAAACTGGCCATCAGGGGTTACAAAGGCAGTATATTTGATTGAGTCTGGGTGCATTTTCACATGGTGGAAACCGTTCTTCAAGTCCAAGATGGTGAAGAATGATTTGCCACCCAGATGTTCAATGCAATCATCTAACAGAGGAATCGGAAAATGATCTCGAACTGTAATTTTGTTCAACGGGCGGTAATCTACACACTTTCTTAGCGTGTTGTCTTTTTGCGTACAGGGACAATCGCGGCAGCGTAAGGGGAACTACTGTGGCGAATAATGCCAGCTTTCAAGAGATCGTCACAAATCTCACGCACCTCGATGCGTTCGTGGTGCGACAGACGGCGGGGGCGGCAGAAAATCGGAGTTTGGCTAGTCAATTCTATTTTCATCTCATGGTTCATGGGCTTGATTAAATCTGGATCAACTTGTACATACGAAGCGGAAATAATAGACTTAAGGGCTGCGGTTTGCTCTTCCCGTAACGCGGGCTCTATATCAAAGTCTAATTCACTGACAGCAGGGAGCTCAATGGAATTTATCGCCATAAGTGCATCGTTCAATGTTTCCGAAGGTACAGCAGAAGTTTTCGGAAGGGGAGAATCAGACAACAATTCGGCAGGCACAATCTCATTCCTATCACACTCTATATCAAAGTCTAATTCACTCACAGCAGGAAGCTCAATGGAATTTATCGCCATAAGTGCATCGTTCAATGTTTCCGAAGGTACAGCAGAAGTTTTCAAAAGGGGAGAATCAGACAACAATTCGGCAGATGCAATCTCATTCCTATCATACGGCAGTATCACTCTCTCTTTCATAAATATGTCAAAGGACTTCAGAACACCAGTAAGTTTTGGATTTATACATTCAGTCTGTTTATTCATGAGTATCAACGATTCTTTTTCATATTTCAGTTCTTTCAGTTTACATAGTCTAATATTAATTTTATACAGAAGATCTCTACCTATAATCATCGGCAGTTCAGTTGCTTGGTTCGTCAGGACTTCAAACGTATGTATTATCTGTGTGTTGCGGAGGCGAACCCTACACTGAACTTGGCCTAAGGACAGAAGTTGGCTATTTCCTAGGCCACGGCAGTTCAAAGTACGGGGGCTAAGACGGCAGTTGGAGGGGACTTCAGATTCACGGATAAAGCTCTTTGGGCTGCCCGAATCAAGGAGAGAAAACATATCTATAAATTTCCTATCTTGCACTTCATCACAAACAAAAGCAACACTCACCAGTTGTAAATGGTCTAGTCGAACTCCTGCTTCATCAGCGGCGGCAGCAATGAAATTGGTGGCTTTTCCAATTCGAGACGGGCAGTTCTTGTAGATGTGGCCCACTATGCCACACTTGAAACACGAATTCGGCGGTCTTATTGGTTTCGGGCATTGACTCTTGTAATGCCCCCATCCTGAGCAGTTGAAACATCTGGTCTCACTCGTAGCGGTGCCCGATGATTTGTTTCCAGGCGCCACGGCAGTTGTTGTTGGCTGCGCCTTCACGCTGTTGCTCTGTCGGGAGGCAGCGGCCTGCATACGGAGGCGTTCGTAACGTTCCAGTAAGGGCTTCAGTTCGGCCACCGTCCAGGCTGAGTACAGCATGCCGACTCGAGTAGAATTGTCCCGCAATCCATCAATTATCAGGTCGACCAGCTCGTTCTCCGGTATCGGAGCATTCATGGCAATCTCTTGCATCTCGATTGCGAATCTCAAACATCCCTCGCCTGCCTTGATGCGCCGGCCACGCAGAGCGTGGTACACTTCCTCGACGCTACACGAGCGTCCAAATTCTCGCAAGAGGATAGCTTTTAATTCTTCGTAGCTGTGCACCGATACCGTGCGCAGCAGCACCGCCGCCGTACCTTCCAGCATGCGACGGCATGCGATCAAACGTAGGCGGTCGTTCAACTGCAGGATTCCAAATGCGTCTTCCAGGTCATTCAGCCATTTCTTCACGTCATATGCGTTATCCGCTGAAAATCGAGCCACCATGCTCTCAATGACACTCACGTCACTGACTTGCTGCCTCGGTGCTTGGAATTCGTCAATCCCTTGCTGCAGCTTGAGGATCTGATGTTGCAGCTGTAGCAACTCGTGTTGTTTCTGCAGCGTCGCCAGTTGCTCATCCAGGCTGCGGGAGGCGGAAGTGGCCGGTGTGATGGCGGCCGCGGAAGTCGGTACGGGGGGCACTAGAGCGGGCATCTCTTCCCATGGGTCCGCGTCGAGACCGGTGACGGGGGCGGCGAGCAAGGCCGCAACCCGCATGGCAGACATATAGTCGGCGGGCGCAGCATCCGCAGGTACAGTGGATGTGGCAGCGGCGGCAGGTACCGTAATGGATGCGGCGGCAGCGGCGGCGGGTACAGCAATGGCAGCGGGTGCAGCGGTGGTGGGTACAGCAATGGCAGCGGTGGTGGGTACGACAGTGGCAGCGGGTACAGCAGTGGCAGCGGGTGCAGAGGCGGTAGCAGCGGCAGTCTGCAGAGGTGGCTTGTAAGCGGCGGGCACAGCAGCGGCGGGTGCAGCAGGGGCGAGTATGACGGCAGTTGGGCCAGCAGGGGCGAGTGTGACAGCGGTTAGCCCAGCAGGGGCGGATGCAGCAGCGGCGGGCCCGGCAGGGGCGGATGCAGCGGCGGCGGGCCCAGCAGGGGCGGATGCAGCAGCGGCGGGCCCAGCAGGGGCGGATGCAGCAGCGGTTGGCCCAGCAGGGGCGGATGCAGCGGCGGCGGGCCCAGCAGGGGCGGATGCAGCAGCGGTTGGCCCAGCAGGGGCGGATGCAGCGGCGGCGGGCCCAGCAGGGGCGGATGCAGCAGCGGTTGGCCCAGCAGGGGCGAATGCAGCAGCAGTTGGCCCGGCAGGGGTGAGCATGTCAGTCGTTGGCCCGGCAGGGGCGAATATGTCAGCCGTTGGCCCGGCAGGGGCTCGTATAGCAGCAGTTGGCCCGGCGGGGACGAATATGTCAGCCGTTGGCCCGGCAGGCGCGGATGTGGCATCAGTTAGCCCAGCAGGGGCTCGTATAGCAGCAGTTGGCCCGGCGGGGGCGAGCATGTCAGCGGTTGGCCCGGCAGGGGCGAATATGTCAGCCGTTGGCCCGGCAGGGGCTCGTATAGCAGCAGTTGGCCCGGCGGGGACGAATATGTCAGCCGTTGGCCCGGCAGGCGCGAATGTGGCATCAGTTAGCCCAGCAGGGGCTCGTATAGCAGCAGTTGGCCCGGCGGGGGCGAGCATGTCAGCGGTTGGCCCGGCAGGGGCGAGTACGGCAGCAGCGTGCCCAGCAGGAGCAAGTGTGGCGGCAGTTGGCCCAGCCGCGGCGGGCCTGGCAGGGGCAAGTATGTCCGCAGTTGGCCCAGCAGCGGCGGGCCCGGCAGGAGCGAGTATGTCGGCAGTTGGCACAGCGGCTCTCGGTACTGCAGCGGTAGTCACCGCAGTGGGTGCACTAACAGCGGTGGGCGTGGAGGCGGCCGTCCTAGATTTGGAACGTGTGGCGTGCCGTGTCCCGAAATATGTATCCTTTCGGGTGGTCATCCCACTTCTGAGTTGTAAACACCTATTTATTAAGTAAAAAGGATAAAGATTAGTTTGTATTGGTCGGATTTAATCTTTGGGTTTTGCGCAGATGCAACTTGCTCGTTGCATCGCCGGAAGAGAAGAGAAGCGCCGTCTCTCAACCTATCGAGGACTTATCGCTAACCATCGATACTTATTACTCACAATCGATACTTATCACTAACAATCGATACTTATTACTAACAGTCGATACTTATTACTAACAATCGATACTACAATACCGGTTTCGGTATATACATGAGTATTTAACAGACTTTAAATAATTGGAATCTTACAAGATAGTAGATGGGTTTTTTCGATGAAATATAACGAACTAGGCGAGACTGGTTGCAAAAGGATTTACGCAACAGTATTAAGTTGATTACGAGGAAACCTTTGCCCCTTTTGCCAGAATTCAGTTTAATTTGAAAGTCCATCAGACGGATGTTAAGACAGCTTTTCTCAATGGAACATTAAAGGAGGAAATATATGTACATGAAACTTCCACAACGCGTACCGTGCAATGCTGGACATGTACATATGCAAACTAAACAAGGCCATATATGGGCTTAAACAGGCAGCTAGGTGCTGGTTTCAAGTATTTGAGCTAGCATTAAGAGAATTCGAATTTGTAAACTCTCCGGTTGATCGCATATATATATTCTTGATAGAGGTGATATTAAGAAAAACATATATGTGTTATTATATATGATGACTTAGTAATAGCGTCAGGACATATGAATAAAATGAATAGTTTAAAAAAATATTTAAGCGAGAGGTTTAGAATGACTGACTTATATGAGATACGCCATTTCATTGGTATCAGAATAGAAATGAATGAAGACAAAATATATTTAAGCCAAGCTACATATGTATTTTAAATATGTGAATTTTAAATAAATTTAACATGGATAATTGCAATTCTGTCAGTACTCCCCTAATGAATAAACTAAATTATGAGCTTCTTAACTCAGATGAGGATTGCAATGCTCCTTGTCGGAATCTTATTGTCTGTTTAATTTCCATAATGCTATGAACACATCCAGATCTAGCTACTGCCATAAATATCCTGAGTAGATATAGTAGCAAGAACAATGCTGAGTTATGGCAATGTTTAAAAAGGGGTCTTAGATATTTAAAGGGAACTATTAATATAAAACTTGTTTTTAAAAAGAATACATCATTTGAAAGGGTTTAAGTTGGCTATGTAAATTCTGATTGGGGTAGCAATGAGATTAATAGAAAAAGTGCATTTGGATATTTGTTTAAAATGTTTGATTCTAATCTAATTTGTTGGAAGAGAAAAAGACAAAATTCAGTGGCATCTTCATCAACTGAATCAGAATATATGGCTCTATTTGAAGCTGATAGAGAAGCACTCTGGGTAAAGTCTCTTCTAAATAATGTAAATATAAAACTTGGGTAAATATTTACTTAAGCTACTCGAGATTTCAGTGTTGAAAAGTGAACAAATAGGCTAAAGCTAGATTTCAGTGTTGGCAAATGCTATTTTTTATTTGGCGCGTTGTTTGACCGCCCTGGCAGCTAAATATTTTACTCTAAATTATAAAATTATGGAATATTCCGCTGCTCTGGCAGCCGACTATTGTATTCTGAACTATATTTGTTCTCTAAAATCAAGAAATAATGTAAACTCAACAATATTTTCGATTGTTGAGAATAGTGCCAACACAAATTTCAAAAAGCGCGCGTATTCGAGTATCCGATATTTGGCATCTGGCAACGCTATCCCAAAATTTGACAGCTTCTTTTAGCCGGAAAAAGATACTTTTAGCTATAATCCCGCTAAAAACATGATTTTTCTTTTGTTAATTGCACATAAACTACATAATAAATCGCCAAGGCGCACCTGAGGTCGTGCTCGTGGAATTTTTCTCTTTCGTTTGATACCAAATTTATGTAGTTTTAGCGCGTTTTGGGCCCGAGTAGCTATAGTAAATATTTACCGAAAATAATTAGATTTGTCTTGAGTATATTTGTACAGGAAACCAATTTGCTGATATCTTCACCAAACCACTTCCTGCTGGAAGATTTGCGGAGTTACGAATTGGGACTACTACAGGAAGAGTGATCGTCGTGTACTGATGCCGTACAAGGAGAAACATTAAAAAAAAAAACTAATACATATTTTATGAACTAATTGAGTTATCAATTTTAATTTTTTTTTTAATCTGAACCGAATTATGAATTGTCAAAGTATTTTTTTTTAAAGTGATCTGATCGATCGTTTTTCTGGGTTTTCCCTCGCATCCCCGAGCAAATGCTAGATCTCCTAACATTCCCAGAGTGCACACCGACCACATTAGTATAAGCTAACAAATAAATATTAATCTTGTTCTTAAATATTTTAATTGCTAATGTTATTTTCATAGTTCGCAAATGACAGTTGATCCTTTTTCGAAAAGATTATCCAGAAACGATTGTGACGCTCTCAAAAGAGTGTAAAGAGTAATACGATTTTCGCTAACATAAAGAGTCTTAAGAAAAGACAGTTGACTAAAAAACTCAACAGAAATGATTCTTGCCTTTCGTGCGCATGTAAATACATACATATGTACATACACTGCGCGCCACTTGAATAGGACACCCTGAATGCTCGCTTTACAAATGCTCATAACTCGAAAACGAAATGGTAAAACAACGGTATTTTTTCATATTATCTTATTTCAAGCATTCTTCGCTCTTTCTGGTGCGTTCCAAGCTTTGGAATAGAACCGTTATAAAGATGTTTACGTTTTATGTTTGCATTCTCAAAAATTCAATGGAATTTGGGGATGGCTAACACGTCAAGTATATGGATCAGGTCAGCAATATTCGAGCGTTCCAGAGCTAATTGCAGCTATCTATTCAGCATGGGGCTCAATCTCCTTGAATTATTTGGGAAAATTGTATAAATCCCTTCCAGACCGAATGTGTGAGGTTTTGGAGAAAAAAGGTGGCTCAACACATTATTAAAAAATTTGGTTTTTGTTTAAAAACATGCTAATAACTTTTATTTCAAGTTATATTTTTATTTGAAGTGGATTGAAATATCCTTAAACATTTTCAAGTTAAAGTGTCCTATTCAAGTGGTGCACATTTAAGACTCAACATTTTGTTACTTAATGGTTAACACTGTTTTTTGTATATATAGACGTAGTCGTACAACGCTCAGTACGAACAAGTGGCCCATATGACACCAGGCCCGGGCCTGTTACGAATGACCCTAAGTAAAGTTAATGTTACAACCTCTACCCACTCCGACCTAAGGGCATAGGCGTATTACATATATAAACATAAATTAAACTAAAGAAATAGAAAATATTAAATGTAATGAGATAATAGGTTACATGTAAAAAGAAAACAGGATAGGTATAAATAAAGATGATTACAACTAATTACGAGCGAGGAATGACAAGATCGCAGTTTTAATACCCGGAAGCGATGTTTCGGAACCGATAACGTGCCAAAGTCTGTTGTAGTCACTACATAGTATACGAAAAGGTTCATGCAGAGAATAGTTAGTTGTGCAAGTGGGAAGTATAAGCGGTGTGAAATTGCGGGTCCTTCTAGATGGAACAGAAATGGTAATTTGGCTCAACAGCTCGGAAGAGTCAATCTCACCATTCAAAAGTTTGTAAAGAAAAGTTACACCAAGCATTGTTCTACGATTAGTTAAAGAAGGAAGGTTAATTAACTGAAGTCGACTAGAATAAGATGGAAGTTGTACAGTTGGATCCCAGCGCAAATCACGAAGGGCAAAGAGTAAAAACTGTTTTTGTACAGATTCTAATTTGTTTTGATAAAACTCATATTGAGGAGACCAAACACAAGATCCATATTCTAATATGGGGCGGACTAAAGAAGTAAAAAGTATTTTGGTAATATATGGATCCTTGAACTCCTTCGACCAGCGCTTCATAAAGCCAAGAACACTCTTAGCCCTACTAACAGTAGTCGATATATGCTGATTAAAACTAAGTTTGTGGTCGATTAAGATCCCCAAATCTTTTACAACCAAGGAAGTATTATTAATTTTTTCTAACGGGAAATTATTTAAAAAGTAACTCGTTAATTGGGGAGAGCCTCTATAAAAAGACATAACTTTGCACTTAGAACAGTTTAGAGATAACAAGTTAGTCCTACACCACCCCTGAAAAGCATTCAGGTCAGCTTGCAAGGTATGACATGAGAGAGAGTCTACGATGCGATTAGCGATTTTTACATCATCGGCATACATAAGAACTCTGGAATTTAAAAGAACGGTGGGGAGATCATTAATAAAAATGGTAAATAATAATGGGCCAAGGTGACTGCCCTGTGGGACTCCCGATTCAACACAAATGATCTTAGAAAGAGAGGACCTAAAAAGAACCCTCTGCCTCCTATTGCTTAGATATTGTAAAATCCAAGCAAGCAGAGCATCCGGAAAGCCAACTAAATTCAGCTTATGTAATAGTAAGGCATGGTTTACCGAATCGAAAGCCTTACTGAAATCCGTATATATAACATCAGTTTGCTTTTGTTTCTTAAAACCTTGGATTACAAAAGATGTAAACTGTAAAAGGTTAGTTGTGGTAGACCTATTCTTGACAAACCCATGCTGGTATGGCGAAAAAATAGATTTACATAAATGCTGTATTTGAGACGTCATAATTTTCTCAAACAGTTTAGGTATCGCTGACAATTTAGAAATTCCTCTGTAATTAGTGACGTCGGATTTATTGCCACATTTGTGAAGAGGTAAAATGAACGAATCCTTCCATATAGTTGGAAACTCGGACAGTGTAACGGACAACTCAAAAAGCTTAAGTAAAGGCGAGCACAATGACTCCGCACAGAACCTCAGGACACAAGCGGGAATACCGTCTGGGCCCGGTGAGTATACCGGCTTAATCGTCATTAGTTCCTTACCTACCGAACTTTGCGTTATAATAGGATTAAGAATACAGTTGGATTTCGTTATAGGATATGGATATATCTGGCTAGAGTTGTACTTAGTAGATATGTACGTAGTCGAGAAGAAGTTAGCAAATAAATTAGAAATAGATTGATCAGAAGAGGCCGAATCATTATTAAAAACTGCAAACGATGGAAGGGAGACAGAATTTCGCTTTGAGTTAACGAAACTATAGAACTCTTTAGGATTTTCGGAGAATTGCAACTTGCAACGTTGTAAGTAATTATTATAGCATTTAGAATTAGAAACAATAAAATTCGATTTAGCAACCAAGTAACGAGACAGATCCGATGATAGACCCGTGACTTTATATTTTTTGTAATACCTAGACTTAAGATTCTTCAGTTTTGACAGCCCCCGCGTAAACCATGGTGATTTTTGCGTCACCACAGGAGACACTAGGGGTACACAGTCATTAAAGATCGAGTCAACAGTGGTATAAAATAAAGAAATGGCGGAATTCGTATCCGTACAAGTGTATAAATTAGTCCAATCGGTATTAAGAAAGGCATTGTTTAGTGCGACAAAGTCAGTCTTCCGAAAACATCGGGTGCTTACCGTAGGATCACACTCGGATATGGGCTCGCGGCTGGGAAACTCAATAGATAACTCTAAAGTTGGATGATAACTATCCTCTGGTAACACCATTGGACTAGTTCTAGATACTTCACAAAAGCTAGGATCAGAAGTAAAAATCAGATCCAGAAATCTGCCAGACGTATTAGAAATCGAATTCAGCTGGGCCAACGAAAGCTCAAGCAGACCATCAATAAAATCATGACACCCAGAGGGCAGCAACGTTTTGCTACCATTAACTGTTGACCAAGTCATAGTGGGCAGGTTAAAGTCCCCTAGGACAATTAATAAGTCTCTGTCAGAAAGTAGTTCAACTATAAATTTAATAGAATCTAAGTGTAGTAAATAGGTTGGCCATTCCGATTGGGGCGGAATGTAAGAACAGGTAACAAAAATGGAAAAACGACTAAAAGATACCTTAACGCATATAAATTCGATAGTACTTGAGACAGGTATTGTTATCAGACCCGATGATAGGGCGGAATCTACAGCAATAAGAACTCCACCACCCCTACGATCAGTACGATCACGTCTAAAAATATTGAAATTAGAGGGTAGAACTGTGGCGTCAAAAACGTCAGGTTTTAACCAAGTCTCAGTAAAGACAATTAGGTCAAAATCAAAAGACAGACTATCTACAAAGAGTTTAGTAAGTTTAGTATTAAGGCCTCTGACATTCTGATAGCCGACAGAGAAGGAAGTTGTTAGTTTTTTGATAGAGTAGAAGAAGGAATAGATAAGGAAGGAGTGGGAATAGATGAGGAAGAAAGAGGAATAGATGGTGAAGGAATCCTTGTTTGGCCCCGTGTCTTCTTTTTTCTGGATGTAAACTCCTTCACAATTAAGCTTTTCGGCCAGAAGCTAGAACTGCAGATACAGTCAAAGAACTCAATTGGAACACTGATTTTAAAAGATGAAATTTCTCTAGAATATGAAAATTTGAACTTTTCTATTGATATATTGGAGACATTCAGTTTAGCCCGAATGTGGGCCATGACATCATCCGATGTAGCATCAGGGAGAAGTCTCGAAACAAAAATGTGTTTTTTAGGTGGCACTCCCACCAATGGTTTCGGCATTGCAGGTATTGCATCAGCTACCGCATTAATTGTAGCATCAGTTGCAACAAGTGGCATTCCGGCACTACTATCACTAGAATCCCTATCGGCAAAATCCATGGGTGTAGATTCTTGCCCAGACAAAACGGACACTACAGACATCGTCTGCGGAATTGGAGTTTGCATTGGTTGAGAAGGGGTCGGAACCGATATAGATGTGGAGACCGGCAAACACAAGGACAAATCAGAAGTCTGTTCTCCTGCCTTCTTACGCTTTCGAGACTCAGTCAGTAGCGTTAAACTACTAAACTGAGACTCGACAGCTTTAAACTCTTGCGAGAGTTTAAGAAAACTGGCGGACAGACTCATCAGGTTATCCTTTGTTTGCCGCATGAAAAGTTCCATTTCATCTTCCACGATACGGCATGACTCACATCCCCATTTGAGACCCTTTTTTTGATCTAAAAGATCCTTTACCCTGCATGTAAAGCCGGCGCACTTAACATGTACTGTAGTTTTACACAACCAACAGTAAATAAAACTATTCAGGGGTGGGGCGGGCTGCAAACAATTTTTAACCGAACAGACAGGCATTATGAGTTAATTAGATGAATTAGTAACCAAACAAATAAAAATGAGATATGTATTGGTATTAAAATATATAACTCACTCTGAGGTCCAGAAATAATAAGAAAGCGAGATATTGGGGGTGCACAAGGGTTAAAAGATAAAGAGAGCACTATAGAGTCTAAATTACAGACACACAACAGACTGCAGTATGAGCGCAAAGCGCATCGTTCGGAACTCGACGGCAATTTACAAAGTGTCGACGTGGCTCTGTTGTTAGTGTGCTCGCTTGGCGATCGGGCGGCCGGGGTTCGACTCCCAGCTTGGTCGAAGTTTTTCATAATGCTTTTTATTCATAATGCTTTTTATATATTTGCATCTCATTCTCTCGCAGGCTAAATACTATAAGATCTATATGTGTCTCTTTTTAGTGTCGCTTTTTCGTTTCATCGAGTCTCAAATCACTCCCAACGATTCTAAAGAAGTTTTCACTTCAAAATAAAAAAAAATTTTAATACAAAATACAATTTTTTATTTTCTTTGTTTTCTTCAAAACATCACTGAATAGGGATTCCCGGAGAGAAGGAAAATAACCCAATCTTCATTCGTTGAATTCAAAATATGAACTGATTTTATTTACAAAAGTACGGAGTTTATATAGGAAATCTTAGGCTCTAGGAGGTAACAATTGTTCTTAAGGAGATCTTATTCTAGTACGACTCACACCCACGCATTCGGGGGTTGAAAAATTATTATTATTTTGGGCACGGCGTCGGCCACTTGACATCCTGCCATCGTGATCGTTTGGGTTAGTTTACAATAACAAGTATTTTTCCCACAACGCGTGTGGCTGATTGTAATTCTAGTCATATGCTAGGTTAGTTGTTTGTGCCAAAGTACAGTTGTATTATATTTTCTTTAGTGCATCTGATTTGGTGAAGCCGCTTCAGATGGACACGGTGTTTATTCTTAAACAGTCACTTAAATTACATTTTTTTATAAAGGATTAATAGAAATAAAAAATACAATTTTGTATTTCTTATGTTTTCATCAAAACAGTACTTAAATTACATTTTTTATAAATGAATAATAGGTATGAAAAAATCCAAATTTAAATTACATATTTTTCTAAAGAAAAAGTAACATATCGAAATTTGCGCTTGACAATCTTGTGTGCCTTTCATTTAATATTTTCCCCGACGATGAAAAAACTCTCTCGCTTGTGGCAGAGCTTACAGGTATGCATAATATTTGTTTGGCCATCACTTGCAATAATTTCAGGTCAGTTGCCTGTTTCCAAAAATCTAAAATTGGCATGTTTGAACGAGTAGTTGTGGCAAAATATTTATCAATTTCTAAATCTATAGGATTTTTGTCAAGTTTCATTTTTTTGGTTGTTTTTTGTCGAAATACTCATGAAATTCATTATTGCTATTTGGCGAAGTGTTTTCAATTTTTGAGTCGTCATCTGTGTCGCTTGTGATTTCATAAATTTCATTCATCATGCTTTTGACGGTCTCAAAAACATGATTTTTTTTTCTTCAGGTAAAAAACTCAATTCGTTGAAAAGAGGGTTTAAAAATAATCCAACTAAATGTACTGAAGTTGGCTGAAAACGCAATTCCAAAGAATTTAAAGTTTTTTTTTTAATTGTTCTATAACATTTGAATCGAATATTTCAATTTTACATTGTTTTTTTAAGTTTTTCATACCATAAAGCATATACCTCATGGAAATAAGTATATGTGCAAGACAATTTTTGGAAAAAAATTATATTTCAAATGAAAGAAAAATAATAACTTTTTTGTAGCTTGTAATTATAATTAAAAGAAACAAAAAACAATAACAAAAATTCATTTTTTTTTTAAACTCATGAAAATATTGAAAGAAAAAAAAATCTTCATAGGAAAAAATTATATGTGCATATTTCACTTTTGGCGAAATTTTAGCCGATTTCAATGATTTCAACTAATCTATTTATGATTAGTAATTAATATGATGGCCTTTTACTTGAATAACCTTGTTTAGGCGACTGTGCATTGAGTCTACCAATTTCTCCAGAGTGGATTTGCTAATTGTTTCCCACTCAGCGAGCACAGCTTGCTTAAGGTGCACTATTGAGTCAAATTGACGTCCATTTTTGTAAACCTTGGCCGTTAAAATGCCCCAAATGTCTTCAATTGGATTAAGGTCTGGGCTTAAAGCTGGCCACTCTAAAACATCAATATTACGTGAGGAAAAAAACTCTTTTGTAGACTTTGCCGTGTGTGTTGGAGCATTGTCCTGTTGAAAAATCATATCGTCAGGATAAAATTTTTCCGAAAAATCAACGAGCTCTATATCTAGAAGTTGAATATACATTTCCGCATTTGTTTTTGTCTGAATAAAGCATATTCGGGACTTTCCGGCGTATCCAAAGGCAGCCCATACCATTAAAGACCCTCCTCCGAAGTTGCGTTTGTGACGCGTTTGCCGTGGCAGTCGATTATCTCGCCAATACTTGTGGCACCCATCTGGACCGTCTAAATTAAATTTTTTCTCGTCTGAAAAAATTACATTTCGGAACTCGTGAGTCCAAAATTTGTATTTTTCGGCAAACGCCAAACGGGCCTTAAGGTGGCGTGGTAGTAGCTTCGGGACAGGCTCTCGCAAAGCATATGAAATGTTTTTGTTTTCGGAAATTATTTGGTTGATCCGTCTCCTGGACACGTTGAGATTCAGATGACTGCAAATTTCGCTGCAGGACATCTCCTTTTTGGCAGCAAGACGCCAAATTTCCCTTTTACAGCGTTCTTGGATGCTCGTCGGTCGGCCGGTACGCTTGATTTTACCATAATTGGTGAAGTCAATATTAGCTATACGTTTTACTTCATTTATTGATAAAAGTAAAACTTTAATTTCTTCCTGAACATCACAAATGCTTTCAAGCATAATAAAGATAGAATTCCAACGCGTTTTTATTTCTTGTTTTAGAGATTTGCTTAATTTGTGATTAAGTTCGGAATGCTTGAAAAATTTTACAAGATTTTTTGAATTGTCTATTAAAAATTTAATTTAATCAACGGGATTCTTTTCCATCACATCGTCCATAACTAAGTTTAAATTGTGGCACGCGCAAGAAAGCCTTTTGTAAGTTTTGAACGCGGCCACCACGTTCGCCCCATTGTCAGTAACAATTACTGAATTTCTTAACTCACTTTGCAAGTTGTAATCGATCAGTATATGCTGAATTTGATCTAAAATATTAACGCCAGTTTTTTTTTCCTCCAGGAATTCTTTAACACCTAGAATCGATGTTTTTAAAGAATACGACTCATCACTGTAATGTGCGCTTAAGCACACAAAGCTTTTTTGTGTATACTGGTCCGTCCACATATCCGTAGTAAATGTCATGTACTTGTCGGTTAAGGTAGTGGTAAGAAGTTCCATAATTCGGTTGTATTCGGCAACCATGACACTGCCGGTAAGTTTTTTCCTGGACACAATGATGTCATCGCAGTTTTGAGTTCCATATTGAGCGCCTATGTTCAACACAGCTTGAACATAGTCACGAAAGCCAGTTCCTATAAATTTAGCAAATATTAACATTGATAAATATATGAAATTTAACTAAGACTTACCCTCAGTGACATTTAATGGCAACAAATCTTTTGCTACAAATGTTAGCTGCTTTGTAGCTAGTTCATCAAGAACTTTTTTTGGAACAGCCTTTAATGCAAAGTTTAACTTTGGCTGATTAGGCGGAGCAACAAAAGCGCATTTGTGCCGAGCAAGCGTTGTTGTGCCGTGTTTTGCACTAAAAGCAAATACAGTTTTGCATTTGAAACAGCACACAAAATTTGAGCTTTCGTTCGTACCATCTCAGCAAAAGACTCATTTTCATTATTATTCTCGTCACTTTTTTCCATTTTCAGCGTGCTTTTAATCTTTATCTTTGCCCTTTTTTTCTTAGTGATGACAATTGTAATAGATGGTGATGATAATTCTGATTGAGATAATCGATAACAGACGTAATCGATAGTGTACACGAAGTTGAGAAAAAAATATTTAACAATTCCGTTTTTATGTATCCAAATTTATTTTCTGGTTTTTCGGGTTGAGCGTCCTAACCCATACCCTCCCGCACCCAACCCGAAATTAGATTTTCCAGCCCATACCCACGGGTACCCGACAAAAGCCCAGCCCATGCCCACCTCTAATGACTAGGCTAGCGTTTGCAATCAAAAAATCATGAGTTTGTCCCATCTACATACATATGTGTTCTATGGTTAGTGGTGAAAGGTTAAAATCCAAACCAAGAGTTTCCTATAACGAACATAATGAAACTTTAAATAATTTTACATTAAATGCACATTCAATTTTGATGAAGTCCCAAGTTCGTTTGAAAAAATATTACATAGAAAAGATAGATCTGATTGGGAGGAAGCAATAAAGACAGAGTTGAATGCCCATGAAGTTAATAACACCTGGACAATTATAAAAAAGCCAGAAAACAAAAATATTGTAGATAGTAGATGGGTTTTTTCGATGAAATATAACGAACTAGGCGAGACTGGTTGCAAAAGGATTTACGCAACAGTATTAAGTTGATTACGAGGAAACCTTTGCCCCTTTTGCCAGAATTCAGTTTAATTTGAAAGTCCATCAGACGGATGTTAAGACAGCTTTTCTCAATGGAACATTAAAGGAGGAAATATATGTACATGAAACTTCCACAACGCGTACCGTGCAATGCTGGACATGTACATATGCAAACTAAACAAGGCCATATATGGGCTTAAACAGGCAGCTAGGTGCTGGTTTCAAGTATTTGAGCTAGCATTAAGAGAATTCGAATTTGTAAACTCTCCGGTTGATCGCATATATATATTCTTGATAGAGGTGATATTAAGAAAAACATATATGTGTTATTATATATGATGACTTAGTAATAGCGTCAGGACATATGAATAAAATGAATAGTTTAAAAAAATATTTAAGCGAGAGGTTTAGAATGACTGACTTATATGAGATACGCCATTTCATTGGTATCAGAATAGAAATGAATGAAGACAAAATATATTTAAGCCAAGCTACATATGTATTTTAAATATGTGAATTTTAAATAAATTTAACATGGATAATTGCAATTCTGTCAGTACTCCCCTAATGAATAAACTAAATTATGAGCTTCTTAACTCAGATGAGGATTGCAATGCTCCTTGTCGGAATCTTATTGTCTGTTTAATTTCCATAATGCTATGAACACATCCAGATCTAGCTACTGCCATAAATATCCTGAGTAGATATAGTAGCAAGAACAATGCTGAGTTATGGCAATGTTTAAAAAGGGGTCTTAGATATTTAAAGGGAACTATTAATATAAAACTTGTTTTTAAAAAGAATACATCATTTGAAAGGGTTTAAGTTGGCTATGTAAATTCTGATTGGGGTAGCAATGAGATTAATAGAAAAAGTGCATTTGGATATTTGTTTAAAATGTTTGATTCTAATCTAATTTGTTGGAAGAGAAAAAGACAAAATTCAGTGGCATCTTCATCAACTGAATCAGAATATATGGCTCTATTTGAAGCTGATAGAGAAGCACTCTGGGTAAAGTCTCTTCTAAATAATGTAAATATAAAACTTGGGTAAATATTTACTTAAGCTACTCGAGATTTCAGTGTTGAAAAGTGAACAAATCGGCTAAAGCTAGATTTCAGTGTTGGCAAATGCTATTTTTTATTTGGCGCGTTGTTTGACCGCCCTGGCAGCTAAATATTTTACTCTAAATTATAAAATTATGGAATATTCCGCTGCTCTGGCAGCCGACTATTGTATTCTGAACTATATTTGTTCTCTAAAATCAAGAAATAATGTAAACTCAACAATATTTTCGATTGTTGAGAATAGTGCCAACACAAATTTCAAAAAGCGCGCGTATTCGAGTATCCGATATTTGGCATCTGGCAACGCTATCCCAAAATTTGACAGCTTCTTTTAGCCGGAAAAATATACTTTTAGCTATAATCCCGCTAAAAACATGATTTTTCTTTTGTTAATTGCACATAAACTACATAATAAATCGCCAAGGCGCACCTGAGGTCGTGCTCGTGGAATTTTTCTCTTTCGTTTGATACCAAATTTATGTAGTTTAAGCGCGTTTTGGGCCCGAGTAGCTATAGTAAATATTTACCGAAAATAATTAGATTTGTCTTGAGTATATTTGTACAGGAAACCAATTTGCTGATATCTTCACCAAACCACTTCCTGCTGGAAGATTTGCGGAGTTACGAATTGGGACTACTACAGGAAGAGTGATCGTCGTGTACTGATGCCGTACAAGGAGAAACATTAAAAAAAAAAACTAATACATATTTTATGAACTAATTGAGTTATCAATTTTATTTTTTTTTTTAATCTGAACCGAATTATGAATTGTCAAAGTATTTTTTTTTTAAAGTGATCTGATCGATCGTTTTTCTGGGTTTTCCCTCGCATCCCCGAGCAAATGCTAGATCTCCTAACATTCCCAGAGTGCACACCGACCACATTAGTATAAGCTAACAAATAAATATTAATCTTGTTCTTAAATATTTTAATTGCTAATGTTATTTTCATAGTTCGCAAATGACAGTTGATCGTTTTTCGAAAAGATTATCCAGAAACGATTGTGACGCTCTCAAAAGAGTGTAAAGAGTAATACGATTTTCGCTAACATAAAGAGCCTTAAGAAAAGACAGTTGACTAAAAAACTCAACAGAAATGATTCTTGCCTTTCGTGCGCATGTAAATACATACATATGTACATACACTGCGCGCCACTTGAATAGGACACCCTGAATGCTCGCTTTACAAATGCTCATAACTCGAAAACGAAATGGTAAAACAGCGGTATTTTTTCATATTATCTTATTTCAAGCATTCTTCGCTCTTTCTGGTGCGTTCCAAGCTTTGGAATAGAACCGTTATAAAGATGTTTACGTTTTATGTTTGCATTCGCAAAAATTCAATGGAATTTGGGGATGGCTAACACGTCAAGTATATGGATCAGGTCAGCAATATTCGAGCGTTCCAGAGCTAATTGCAGCTATCTATTCAGCATGGGGCTCAATCTCCTTGAATTATTTGGGAAAATTGTATAAATCCCTTCCAGACCGAATGTGTGAGGTTTTGGAGAAAAAAGGTGGCTCAACACATTATTAAAAAATTTGGTGTTTGTTTAAAAACATGCTAATAACTTTTATTTCAAGTAATATTTTTATTTGAAGTGGATTGAAATATCCTTAAACAATTTCAAGTTAAAGTGTCCTATTCAAGTGGTGCACATTTAAGACTCAACATTTTGTTACTTAATGGTTAACACTGTTTTTTGTATATATAGACGTAGTCGTACAACGCTCAGTACGAACAAGTGGCCCATATGACACCAGGCCCGGGCCTGTTACGAATGACCCTAAGTAAAGTTAATGTTACAACCTCTACCCACTCCGACCTAAGGGCATAGGCGTATTACATATATAAACATAAATTAAACTAAAGAAATAGAAAATATTAAATGTAATGAGATAATAGGTTACATGTAAAAAGAAAACAGGATAGGTATAAATAAAGATGATTACAACTAATTACGAGCGAGGAATGACAAGATCGCAGTTTTAATACCCGGAAGCGATGTTTCGGAACCGATAACGTGCCAAAGTCTGTTGTAGTCACTACATAGTATACGAAAAGGTTCATGCAGAGAATAGTTAGTTGTGCAAGTGGGAAGTATAAGCGGTGTGAAATTGCGGGTCCTTCTAGATGGAACAGAAATGGTAATTTGGCTCAACAGCTCGGAAGAGTCAATCTCACCATTCAAAAGTTTGTAAAGAAAAGTTACACCAAGCATTGTTCTACGATTAGTTAAAGAAGGAAGGTTAATTAACTGAAGTCGACTAGAATAAGATGGAAGTTGTACAGTTGGATCCCAGCGCAAATCACGAAGGGCAAAGAGTAAAAACTGTTTTTGTACAGATTCTAATTTGTTTTGATAAAACTCATATTGAGGAGACCAAACACAAGATCCATATTCTAATATGGGGCGGACTAAAGAAGTAAAAAGTATTTTGGTAATATATGGATCCTTGAACTCCTTCGACCAGCGCTTCATAAAGCCAAGAACACTCTTAGCCCTACTAACAGTAGTCTATATCGACTGATTAAAACTAAGTTTGTGGTCGATTAAGATCCCCAAATCTTTTACAACCAAGGAAGTATTATTAATTTTTTCTAACGGGAAATTATTTAAAAAGTAACTCGTTAATTGGGGAGAGCCTCTATAAAAAGACATAACTTTGCACTTAGAACAGTTTAGAGATAACAAGTTAGTCCTACACCACCCCTGAAAAGCATTCAGGTCAGCTTGCAAGGTATGACATGAGAGAGAGTCTACGATGCGATTAGCGATTTTTACATCATCGGCATACATAAGAACTCTGGAATTTAAAAGAACGGTGGGGAGATCATTAATAAAAATGGTAAATAATAATGGGCCAAGGTGACTGCCCTGTGGGACTCCCGATTCAACACAAATGATCTTAGAAAGAGAGGACCTAAAAAGAACCCTCTGCCTCCTATTGCTTAGATATTGTAAAATCCAAGCAAGCAGAGCATCCGGAAAGCCAACTAAATTCAGCTTATGTAATAGTAAGGCATGGTTTACCGAATCGAAAGCCTTACTGAAATCCGTATATATAACATCAGTTTGCTTTTGTTTCTTAAAACCTTGGATTACAAAAGATGTAAACTGTAAAAGGTTAGTTGTGGTAGACCTATTCTTGACAAACCCATGCTGGTATGGCGAAAAAATAGATTTACATAAATGCTGTATTTGAGACGTCATAATTTTCTCAAACAGTTTAGGTATCGCTGACAATTTAGAAATTCCTCTGTAATTAGTGACGTCGGATTTATTGCCACATTTGTGAAGAGGTAAAATGAACGAATCCTTCCATATAGTTGGAAACTCGGACAGTGTAACGGACAACTCAAAAAGCTTAAGTAAAGGCGAGCACAATGACTCCGCACAGAACCTCAGGACACAAGCGGGAATACCGTCTGGGCCCGGTGAGTATACCGGCTTAATCGTCATTAGTTCCTTACCTACCGAACTTTGCGTTATAATAGGATTAAGAATACAGTTGGATTTCGTTATAGGATATGGATATATCTGGCTAGAGTTGTACTTAGTAGATATGTACGTAGTCGAGAAGAAGTTAGCAAATAAATTAGAAATAGATTGATCAGAAGAGGCCGAATCATTATTAAAAACTGCAAACGATGGAAGGGAGACAGAATTTCGCTTTGAGTTAACGAAACTATAGAACTCTTTAGGATTTTCGGAGAATTGCAACTTGCAACGTTGTAAGTAATTATTATAGCATTTAGAATTAGAAACAATAAAATTCGATTTAGCAACCAAGTAACGAGACAGATCCGATGATAGACCCGTGACTTTATATTTTTTGTAATACCTAGACTTAAGATTCTTCAGTTTTGACAGCCCCCGCGTAAACCATGGTGATTTTTGCGTCACCACAGGAGACACTAGGGGTACACAGTCATTAAAGATCGAGTCAACAGTGGTATAAAATAAAGAAATGGCGGAATTCGTATCCGTACAAGTGTATAAATTAGTCCAATCGGTATTAAGAAAGGCATTGTTTAGTGCGACAAAGTCAGTCTTCCGAAAACATCGGGTGCTTACCGTAGGATCACACTCGGATATGGGCTCGCGGCTGGGAAACTCAATAGATAACTCTAAAGTTGGATGATAACTATCCTCTGGTAACACCATTGGACTAGTTCTAGATACTTCACAAAAGCTAGGATCAGAAGTAAAAATCAGATCCAGAAATCTGCCAGACGTATTAGAAATCGAATTCAGCTGGGCCAACGAAAGCTCAAGCAGACCATCAATAAAATCATGACACCCAGAGGGCAGCAACGTTTTGCTACCATTAACTGTTGACCAAGTCATAGTGGGCAGGTTAAAGTCCCCTAGGACAATTAATAAGTCTCTGTCAGAAAGTAGTTCAACTATAAATTTAATAGAATCTAAGTGTAGTAAATAGGTTGGCCATTCCGATTGGGGCGGAATGTAAGAACAGGTAACAAAAATGGAAAAACGACTAAAAGATACCTTAACGCATATAAATTCGATAGTACTTGAGACAGGTATTGTTATCAGACCCGATGATAGGGCGGAATCTACAGCAATAAGAACTCCACCACCCCTACGATCAGTACGATCACGTCTAAAAATATTGAAATTAGAGGGTAGAACTGTGGCGTCAAAAACGTCAGGTTTTAACCAAGTCTCAGTAAAGACAATTAGGTCAAAATCAAAAGACAGACTATCTACAAAGAGTTTAGTAAGTTTAGTATTAAGGCCTCTGACATTCTGATAGCCGACAGAGAAGGAAGTTGTTAGTTTTTTGATAGAGTAGAAGAAGGAATAGATAAGGAAGGAGTGGGAATAGATGAGGAAGAAAGAGGAATAGATGGTGAAGGAATCCTTGTTTGGCCCCGTGTCTTCTTTTTTCTGGATGTAAACTCCTTCACAATTAAGCTTTTCGGCCAGAAGCTAGAACTGCAGATACAGTCAAAGAACTCAATTGGAACACTGATTTTAAAAGATGAAATTTCTCTAGAATATGAAAATTTGAACTTTTCTATTGATATATTGGAGACATTCAGTTTAGCCCGAATGTGGGCCATGACATCATCCGATGTAGCATCAGGGAGAAGTCTCGAAACAAAAATGTGTTTTTTAGGTGGCACTCCCACCAATGGTTTCGGCATTGCAGGTATTGCATCAGCTACCGCATTAATTGTAGCATCAGTTGCAACAAGTGGCATTCCGGCACTACTATCACTAGAATCCCTATCGGCAAAATCCATGGGTGTAGATTCTTGCCCAGACAAAACGGACACTACAGACATCGTCTGCGGAATTGGAGTTTGCATTGGTTGAGAAGGGGTCGGAACCGATATAGATGTGGAGACCGGCAAACACAAGGACAAATCAGAAGTCTGTTCTCCTGCCTTCTTACGCTTTCGAGACTCAGTCAGTAGCGTTAAACTACTAAACTGAGACTCGACAGCTTTAAACTCTTGCGAGAGTTTAAGAAAACTGGCGGACAGACTCATCAGGTTATCCTTTGTTTGCCGCATGAAAAGTTCCATTTCATCTTCCACGATACGGCATGACTCACATCCCCATTTGAGACCCTTTTTTTGATCTAAAAGATCCTTTACCCTGCATGTAAAGCCGGCGCACTTAACATGTACTGTAGTTTTACACAACCAACAGTAGATAAAACTATTCAGGGGTGGGGCGGGCTGCAAACAATTTTTAACCGAACAGACAGGCATTATGAGTTAATTAGATGAATTAGTAACCAAACAAATAAAAATGAGATATGTATTGGTATTAAAATATATAACTCACTCTGAGGTCCAGAAATAATAAGAAAGCGAGATATTGGGGGTGCACAAGGGTTAAAAGATAAAGAGAGCACTATAGAGTCTAAATCAGGGGTAGGCACAAAGAGAGCCAGCTCAAACTGTCAATGTATGCGTGCGCTTGCTTGTGTACGTAAGCTGCTTTAAACTGCGCAAATCGTATGTGAAGAAACGAATAAAAAAATTAAACTGCAAGTGAAAAAGAATAATTCCGACCTAATTGTTGTTCAGAAACTATATGCGAAGGAGATCTTCTAAATAGCTATCAGTAAGACTATTTCGAATTGAATCTTTAATTAATTTCATTGTCGAAAATGTGGATTCGCTTATATTGTAATATACTTTTTACCCTATTGGGACAAAATATAAATAATGGCAAAATATTTTTAAAGTTGCCATGTAAGAAAGTGAAGCATCAATTTTTCTGCGTGTAGCTGCGTAACAAAGCGAGTACTGCTTTCATCAAAAGTCAAAAAATATCTAAAATATCGATATATCGATATTTTTAATGATATATATTAATATCATATCGATATTTCTTCAAAAGCAAAAATATCATCGATACGATATTTTAAAAATATCCGACAACCCTATTTTTTACGCTCTCAACTTGTACTTCGTGCTCACATCGGCATGCACACAGACGGCCACACGAGCAATTGCCGAGCAATAGTGCCCGCACGGGCTATGGGCGCCTACCTCTGCACACAACAGACTGCAGTATGAGCGCAAATAACGGCGACAAGTGAAACGAAAACGAGAGAAAAAAAAAATAAGTTAAAGAGCGCGAGCGCGGGAGCTAGAAATCACAAAAACAAAAACACTGCAACAAGAACTCACAGAAATTTCAAGACAACAACAAATGAGCGTTGCTTGTGATTTACAAGAAAGAAAAAAAGGTGGGAAAGAGAGAAAGAAAAGAAAAAAACCAACAAAGGTTTTAACAGAATTAAGGTTGTTAAAAATTATTAACACAAACACACAAAAACGCAAACGAGTGATATGGTGCAAGTTAGATTTAATATTATAATTATAATTTTCGATCGCGATGCCGATAACACAAAATAAAAAAAATTATAAAATCAGTTAAAACGCGGGAGCTTAAAAAAAACACGTCCGTCTTCCTCGAGAGCGTTGATACTGTCTTATATCAGTATCTTATACTGATGTTTGTCTTATATACTTACAACTTTTGAATAACTTTGAAATTTTCGTCAAATAACTATAATAAAATAAACTTTTTATTAAAATTATAATCATAGTTGTCTTGGCTTAGCAGAAATTTACTAAAGAAAATCGACTTTAGATGTCCTATTCAAGTGGGGCGCAGTGTATACATAAATGTAAAGAAAAAGAACGCATCAATCGCGTGTGTTTACCCATACATTCCCAAAAGACAATTTGCTTCATTTAACTCAAGCAATCGATCAGTGTTTGACTTGAGCGAAATGAAAACAGAAATAACTGTCTCGATCAGAGCGCGAGCGAGCTAAGTCAGTCGCGACAAAAACAGTTGCTGTGTGAGTCTTTTTTATTGTGTGAGTGAAAGACACTTATTTGCAGACAATGGAAAAGTGTCAACAGTTATTTGCGAGCTATGATATACAGGTTGGCAAGAAAGTGTTTACACACAGGGAAAACACTTTAATTTTTTGCTTCAAAGCAAAATAAAAGCAGTACGAATACGATTATCCAACATTTTTTTAATGAAAATAGGTAAATTAAACTATAAACTTATTAGTAAGTAAAAAAAATAACAATATGCATTAACAAAAGAAAATAACAAAAAACAAAAAAGTAACGAAAATCAACTGCCAAGAAAGTGTTTACACAACTAAAACTATTAATTCATTATAACGATTTAACTACTTTGTAGTTAAAATTAATACTTTGTGTGGCCACCGTTGGCATCTATGACTGCTCCCAAGCATCTATTCATCGATTGGACCAGGTTTCTGACATATTCCACTGGGATATTTTGCCATTCCTTCAAAACAATGGTTTTCAGATCTGTTTTGTTCTTTGGATGTCTCTTGGCGGTTTTACAGTTATAAAGCAGCCAGCACCTCACCATATTTGCTTTATGTTTGGCATACCATTGACAAAGAATACAAATTTGTTGGCACTGGCTACTAAATGTGTGCGTAAAATGTCCAAATACTGTCCAAAATCCATGGTGTTCTCAATAAAACATAGGTCTCCAACTCCTTTGCTTAAGATGCACCCCCAGACCATTACCGAAAGCTTTCCAAACTTTACAGTCGGTATTATATTATTCTTCTCGAGGGCTTAAAGGAGCTTGCGCCACATTCTAGTTGGACCATCGTTGTAATATAGCATCTTTTTGGATTCATCGCAAAATACAACATCATCCCAATAATAACTTTCCCCGGAAATGGTTATGCCACATTCCTCCTGCAGCTCACTGGCAAGCTTCCTGATCAAAATAGTTGGTTTTTCGTCAATTTTTGTCAGCATAGTCCGCTCTGCCCTGGGTGTTAATAGACGAGGCCGTCCAGTTGCGGGCTTTGACTCGAGCCTATCCTCTTTTTTTTGCACGGTTTAGTATATTATATGCCGTTTTACGGGAAACCAAAAACATTTGGGCAATCTCTGTGGCAGTTTTAACCAATGTGTGGTTGTAATAGACCAATTTTGCCATATCAAATGGTACACGTTTGTCAGGCATTCTTATTTTGGGAAAATATTGCTATTACCGCAGTAATTGTTCCAACTAATAATGAAACGCTGTCGATCGTAAAATTCCGGGAAACAACGGTAAATTTAAATTATGTGACAAAAAGAAACAACAAAGCTTTTGTTAATGCAAACCTATTGTTATTATACCATACACCCATAGGGTGAAATGGTATATTAAAGTCGCCAAAATGTATGTAACAGGCAGAAGGAAGCATCTGCGACCCCACAAAGTATATATATTCTTGATCAGGATCAAAAACCGAGTCGATCAAGCCATGTCCGTCCGTCCGTCCGTCCGTCCGTATGAACACCTAGATCTCGGAGACTATAAGAGCTAGAGCCACCAAATTTGGTATGCAGTCTCGTGTAGTATGTACGCTTATCGAGTTTGTTTCAAATTTTTGCCACGCCCCCTTCCGCCCCCGGAATTTACATAAAACTGTTTTTCTTAATAAGTATGGCAGATAGAGACATCAAATTTGGGTTATATACTCGTTTAGTTAGCGCGCAGAAAATAATTGTTCCAACTTTTTGCCACGCCTCCTTCCGCCCCCGGAATTTACATAACTCTGATTTTCTTAAAAACTATGAAAGCTACCGACATTAAATTTGGTATGTAAGCTAGCTTAATAGACGCGCAGATATTGACTATTTAAAAATTTTGCCACGCCCATTTCCGCCCCCGAAAATTAAACAAAACTGATTTTCTCGAAAACTAACAAAGCTAAAGTCACCAAATTTAGTATGTATATTGGCTTAGTATGCGCGCAGAATACATATATTTTAATATGTTTCCACGCCCACTTCCGCCTCCATAATTTAGAAAAAACCGATTGGCTCTTGCAATTTTTTGAGCCTCATAATCAAATTCGGCAGACTAATAAATATTATCTATTTCTATCAAACTACCAAATTTGATTGAAATAGGACTAGAAACATACAAAATATACGTACGGTCCCTAAGGGCAGAATTGGCCGTTGGCTAGTGGCGGCACTAGAGTGCTCGTGTGTTTGTAAAGTGAGCGAGATAGCATATGATATGAGGGCATGCTAAAACAATTTAGTAGACATACATTTGGTTTTCGAAATTTTAAATATTTGTTTCACCTGGTGTATGGTATACCCAAGTCGGCGAGACGACTTACTTACTTCATTTTTTTTTTACTTACTAATAAGTTTATAGTTTAATTTACCTATTTTCATTAAAAAAATTTTGGATAATCGTATTCTTACTGCTTTTATTTCGTTTTGAAGCAAAAAATTAAAGTATTTTCCCTGCGTGTAAACACTTTCTTGCCAAACTGTATATATATTTCCATGCTACTACAAAGTTCTAGAAGCTTAATCGCTATTAAGACCCAAGGGAGTATCTTGTACTGATATTATAGCCGAAGTTTGCCTACAGGAACAGTCGAAGTTTGCCTACAAGAACAGTCGAATCGTTCTTATGCAAGAAGAGCTATTTTTATATTTGGAGAATATTGCGAGTGTCGTGTTAAAACCAAGCTATGGATTTGAGGGATCTTCGGGACAAAGCATGTATGTAAGGCAGAGCCCGGCACTCATATCCCCCGGGGGACGAACACGTTCAGCACATCGTATGCGTGTAACCGAACGGCTGCCGAAGTCCTCACACAAAATTACCATGAGCAAGAGGGTGGGTTTTAGTTTCCCTCAGCATTTCGACGCAAGCAGATCTATGTCGCTTTGTTGAGAGAACACACATGAAAAAATTGATCGCTGCTTTGTTTTCTCTATCTTTTTCTTGCATAAGATTATTTGCTGCACTCGTTTTCTTGATTTGAGGCAGAATTTGATGAAGTTAAATTTTGCGCAGTGTAAAGCAACATACGCATACAAGCAAGTGCACACATACAACTAAAGTTTTATAGCGCTCTCTTTCCCACTCAGCATTTTTGAAGTTAACAGAGCATAATTGAGTCTTTTATGAGTCGCGCGACGATTGAAAATAGTCATATATGCGCTCATTTTCTGATCATAAATGACCCATTCGTCGGGAGAAAATGGTACCCTAGCCGCGACTCATCTTGATGAGTCGCTTATGACTCTTCATTTAATCATAAAAGAGTCTTCCACGAGTCATCTTTTAATCATAAAAGAGTCTTCCACGAGTCATAATTTAATCATTTCTGACTCATATTCGAATAAAATTTTCAATAATTTGCAACAAAAATAATTTTCTGTTTAATATAATTTTTATTTACTTAACATATGTTATCTTAAAAAATAACAACAAAAAAAGTAAATAGATATTCAAAACAAAACATAGATATTCAAAAAAAAAAATAAAAAAAAAAGTAATATAAATTCACTACTCTAAACGCCTACGCTTCGCCAGCCTGTCATTGGCATGGACAAAATGCTTTTGTAGCACCGTATTCAACTCTTTGTCCGTGCATTTATATTTTTCATTAGTAATATCTAAAAGGGAAAATATTAATTAGTAAAAAATATTTTAAATATTTTCCAAAATAATACATACTTTTTATTACGGATACAATGTAGCACCTTTCTGCTGAGGGTTTAACTTTCGTCCCCTTCCAGCTGTATTCGGAAGCTACTTTGTCCGAAAACACTTTTCTGATCGCAGATCTAATAAATTGTGTGGGCCCATCTCCTCCAACTTTCGATATTAGATGTTTCTAAACATATTATTTAAAAAGAATAGAAAAAAATTAAAATAAAATAAAATGTTAATATCTGTTTCTGTAGTACTTACGAACTGTCTAAGTTGACTCTCATTTTTTTGCACTTCCTCGTCAAATGCTGCTACTTCACTAATAGCACTGAGGGGAAGTTTTGGGATGTCCGAAAATAGGACATCAGAATCAAAATCTGAGTTGTTTTTTCTGTTTTCCATTTTAACAGAGACAACCTCCTCCGTCAACTTTAAGAGTCCCCGTTTATTTGACTCTTTCAAAGCAGTTATTTCTGCTTTCAAATCGTAATTTAAGAATTTTATCTCAGAAACCTCAGACCTCAACTGTTTAATTTCTTTTACCAAGTCTTGTAAAAGATTTTGGAGGTTTCCGGTCTCTGGTATCCTCAAGTTTGTCACTAAAAATGATGTGTTTATTAGAAATAATATTGGCAATTTTTTAATAAAAATATATTACTTACATGTTGTTAAATTATTACTTGGAATATAATTCAATTCCGATGAAGTTATGTCATTGAAGGACATGGTGAAGTTGCGGTATGAAAAAATAGCTTCCGTCTAAGGAATCTCGCAAACATATTATTTTATTATTTATTTGACTTAAGCAAAATTCAATTGTATTATTGAAGGTTCGTAAGTCAGTTGCACAATATATATTAAAATCGCTTGATATTATTGGTTCCACGAAAAGTGGTGTCAATCCATGTATTTCAGCCCCGACAAAAACTGGAAGATTCTCATTTTTCTTTATTTCTATTATTTTAAATATTTTATTATTTACCAAACAAAAGTTGTTGGGCTCTTCCAAAGATATGAAGACACCTCTCAAAGAAATACTTGATATTTTATCATTTATGATCTTCCCAAAACATATGTTTAATTCTTGCCCTAATTCCTTTCCCAAATGGTAACTCTTCTCAATGTGCCTTTTATAGATTTGAACTGCAACACTTCCTCCTTTTCGGACTTTCCTCTTGATTTGCTGCAGATAGTTTTCAAATTTAAATGCACTTATCCCATCTAAGGCTCCAAAAAGTTTGGCATCTTCGTTGATGTGCAACAAGGCATGAAAATTGCATGTTAAAAAACACAAGTCATACAACTCTGGTGTGTCAACAACAAATGATCCTAATAATTGAGCAGCAACAGAATTGTTTGACTTGCAGTCATGTATGTCCAAAAGTATCCTCATGGCCAACGATAATTTTAAAAAATGGCAATATCTGTTCCGACTCAAATTCTTTTTCAACACGACAGGCCCAGTGTATAATAAAAATTGCCTCAGCTCTGTTGCCTTCCATCTGTCTATGTCTTTTAAGCTTCGAGGTTTCCTTTTAAATTCTCTCGGTATATTATTTTTATTAAAAGCTAATTCCTCGGAAATTGATGTTATTTTCGTTGACACTAAGGAAAACTCGAATCCTTTTTTGTGAACCCAGCTTTTCAATAAAGTCCGCATTACCCCTAAGCAAACAACGTGCATGTAATCTAGGCAGCACTGGGACACTATATCAATGTTCAGCATTTCTATTGGTGAAGATTGCTTGACATGGTGTTCCGGCTGCGCACGATTTCTAAAGGATTCATTGCTTCTCAACTCTGTAGTATCACTACCTGGTGGAAAAACTAGGCGATGTTTGACCATTTGTCCCTTTTGAGTGCACCGCCCACAAGAAAAGTAGCCACTATGTCCCTTAGTGCCCAACACAAATGACTTCGCAGGCGTATCCATAGCAATACAGCGAATAATGATTTGAAAGCACCTGTTGCCAAAAAGAAAACCTTCGCGTAGAAGAATTTGAAGTTCAGCGATGAACTCTTCAAGAAAGTTAACGGCGCAATGTGGCTTTGAGTTCCCTTCATAAACGCCAACAAGCCCAACATAAGTTGTGCAACTTACACTTGTCAAAATTGGCCAAACTTGCGTGTTGCTGCTTTTAAATAATGGAAGTCCATCAATGCCAAAGTCTAAAATCAAATTTGGCAACTTCCAATCATTAGCGGTTAAGAAGTCCGACAAACATCTTTTAAGTCCATAATGGACATAGGTGCCGTCTCCAACTTTTCTTTCCACCACAGAGGAAGGCGTCTGCAAAACAGTTCTCGCATCTTTCGGAACTGAAATATCCCAGTTTCGCAATAATGACAACAGCGCATTGACTGCAATGAAACTTATGTTGAACTCAGTGGCCCATTTAGCTAGTCCCTCACAAAGATCAACTTCACTTTTCTTACTACTGGCAAAAGACCGACTGTCACTGTCGCAAGACCCACTGTCACTGTCGCTTGAACTTTCAGCACTCTTATGATTATAATCAAAACTTTCGTTTGCCAAAAGATCATTTAATTTATTTTTCTCTATTATTTTCTTTTCAGGAAATAATAGTTTATAAGCCTCTCTTTTGGCCACGCGACGCAATTGTTTCACTGACATAATCACCTTTTTATTTGTTATAATTGATATATTGTTTGCACTTTGTACTTCCACTTCAACTGCACTTTCACGATCGAATGACAAATTTTTCACATTTCGGCATGTGCTGAAGAAAAAGTGCCGTTTAACTTAGATCTAAGCTTAGAAAAGAATCGCTTTTGGATCAGCCAAGCAAGCAGAATATGAGTGCATAGTAAGAAAGCAAAACCAAGCAATGATCATATTTTAATCACCTGCATGCTCATTTGGCGATTGCTTTGCATTTCGTTTTAAAACAAATTTGTATTTGAAACCAATCATACTTTGGGCATTTGGAAGGGTCATTTATGAGTCTTCTTTCGATCGCCAAGGAGATTAGTCGTCTTTTAATCGTCAAGGGGACTCAAAAAAGACTCATCAAGACGATTTCTGTTAAAACAGTCTTCCAAATGCTTGTAGGGTTTGTGCCGCGCCCTGATGTAAGGTACGATGGAGAGTTACAGAGGCTTAACAGCAGCAAGCGGACAGATGATCTTTAACAGCAGAGTTTAGCAGCAGAGCAACAGAGAGTACAGCAGACAACAGAGAGAGACAGTTGAAGTTGCTGGGTATAGCAGACAGCAGTGAGAGAAAAAGCAAGTGAACCGAAGCAGCAGATCAAGACTTGAATATTTGTAGCTTACCAAAACTACATTAAATTAAATTAATAAATAAACTTAGTTGAGTAAGCCCACTCAACTCACATGTATAAATAAAGATACGAAACAAATGTGCCGGACTCGCTTGACCTATCGCTCAAACTAATAGATAACTCTAATACAGTTTTCTGGCTAAATAGAACTCCTCAATCTGTGAGATTTTGTAGGCCTCCTAAAATAGATTTCGCTAAAAAAAAACCGATGGTAAATATTTACTTAAGTTACTCGGGCCTAAAACGCACTTAAACTACATAAATTTGGTATCAAACGAAAGAGAAAATTCTACGAGCACGATCTCAGGTGCGCCTTGGCGATTTATTATGTAGTTTTTGTGTAATTAACAAAAGAAAAATTATGGAAAAAAGGGATTAAAGCTAAAAGTAGCAATTTACGACTAAAAAAAGCTGTCAAATTTGGAGATTGTGTTACCAGATGCCAAATTTCGGATACTCGAGTACGCGAACTTTTGTTCGCACTATTCTCAACAAACGAAAATATTGTTGAGTTTACAATATTTCTTGATTTTAAAGAACAAATATAGTTTAGAATACAATATTCGGATACCAGAGTAAAATATTTGGCTGTAGGGGCGGTCAAACAACGCGCCAAATACAAAGTAGCATTTGCCAATACTGAAATTTAGCTTTACCGATTTTTTCACTTTCCAACACTGAAATCTCGAGTAGCTTTAGTAAATATTTAACAAATCCTGTCAACTTTGTCCAATATGTGGTGCTGGTCCTAAACAGTTTATGGAGGTCAATGATATGAGCTCTTTGAAGTTTAAGCCTAATCCTGGGAGCCTTATTTATGGAATGAGTCCCCTGCATGCCTGGATACGAGTTTTCGAACTGTTGCTTAAAATATCGGACAGAATTGGGATAAAAAATGGCAAGTAAGGGATCAAACAGAAAAAAATATAATGATGGAGAAAAAACAGTATATACAAAAGATGTTGTGGCAAAAAATGGGTATACATGCGGATAAACCGAAACAAAATGGCAACGGTAACACAAACAATGGCAACACTGCGGGGGGGCGTTTTCAAATGCAAAATTATTTGCTTCCATCTTAGAAATTGACTTAGAAATCATAGCATTATTAATACGGTTCGATTTGAAAAGTTTTGTAACAAAGTCTATACTATGTATATGGTAAAATTCCCGTGGTATCCAATGTCGCCCATTTTACACTAAATTTTGGTACATGGACCGCAAACATCAGTACTACTTGCATTCCTTCTAGTTAATGTCACAAAATCTGGATTTTTGACAGTGCAACCTACCAAAATCGGACTAGAAGCATGGAAAATAAACATATAAACCTCTTTTGTTATGCGGTCTATAAGGGCGGAGTTTACCATAGGCATAGAGTGATTATGAATCATAGAGTGATTACGAAAAAGGAAGTAGTGAATTTTAATGGTTTTTTGTTTTTGCAGACCTCCCAAGTGTCTGCGCTACTCGGCCAGGCGACTCTGGCCAAATCTATTAAATAAATACTGACGGACGACATAATTGAAAGCCACAATATCGATGGCAAAAATGGGAAATTGAGCCCTTGTTGAGCCGCTAGTTCCGGGGCAGTCAGCAGAAGCAGCGCTCCGAGTTGCACTGGCCTGCGCAAAAAATACAACTTACAAGTCTAAGAATCGAAAGCTGAAGCAGCAACCGCAGACTTAATTTTCACATGGAAGCAAAGAAAATTAATTGTAAAAACCAAAAAAATAAAAAATAATCTTTAAATTAAATCGAATGTCTCTCTGGTCCCTGGGAAATGCTAGCGATTTTGTCCCTCTGGTCCCCAGGACAATCTAGCGACAGTTGTCAGTTGTAAGAGACTTGCATGAATTGC
Source organism: Drosophila willistoni (assembly GCF_018902025.1). Lineage (NCBI taxonomy): Eukaryota > Metazoa > Arthropoda > Insecta > Diptera > Drosophilidae > Drosophila > Drosophila willistoni. The sequence continues at coordinate 48,085 of NW_025814053.1, forward strand.
CAAAAAACCACATTGAAATAGACAAGGCACAAAATAACAAAATTTTTGTGTGACTGAGTGCTCTAGCATAGGACTCACTTTCATAATCTTAAAACGCAACAAACGCAAATAAAAAGATAGGAAGTAAAAGAAAATGAAGTAAGTAAGTCGTCTCGCCGACTTGGGTATACCATACACCAGGTGAAACAAATATTTAAAATTTCGAAAACCAAATGTATGTCTACTAAATTGTTTTAACATGCCTCATACAATTTGCTATCTCACTCACTCTACAAACACACGAGCACTCTAGCGCCGCCACTAGCCAACGGCTAATTCTGCCCTTATGGATCGCGTAGCAAAATACGTTCCTACGTATATTTTGTATGTTTCTAGTCCGATTTCAATCAAATTTGGTAGTTTGATAGAAATAGATAAGATTTATTAGTCTGCCAAATTTGATCGCGATGGTCAAAAAATTGCAAGAGCCAATCGGTTTTTTTTCTAAATTATGGAGGCGGAAGTGGGCGTGGCAACATATTAAAATATATGTATTCTGCGCGCATACTAAGCCAATATACATACTAAATTTGGTGACTTTAGCTTTGTTAGTTTTCGAGAAAATCAGTTTTGTTTAATTTTCGGGGGCGGAAATGGGCGTGGCAAAATTTTTAAATAGTCAATATCTGCGCGTCTATTAAGCTAACTTACATACCAAATTTAATGTCGGTAGCTTTCATAGTTTTTAAGAAAATCAGAGTTATGTAAATTCCGGGGGCGGAACGGGGCGTGGCGAAAAGTTGGAACAAGTTTTTTTTGCGCGCTAACTAAACAAGTATATAACCCAAATTTGATGTCTCTATCTGCCATACTTTTTAAGAAAAACAGTTTTATGTAAATTCCGGGGGCGGAAGGGGGCGTGGCAAAAATTTGAAACAAACTCGAAAGCGTACATACTACACGAGACTGCATACCAAATTTGGTGGCTCTAGCTCTTATAGTCTCCGAGATCTAGGTGTTCATACGGACAGACGGACGGACGGATAGACGGACATGGCTAGATCGACTCGGTTTTTGATCCTGATCAAGAATATATATACTTTGTGGGGTCGGAGATGCTTCCTTCTGCCTGTTACATACATTTTGGCGACTTTAATATACCATTTCACCCTATGGGTGTATGGTATAAAAACGGAATTATATAGAATAAAAAGACAGGAAGAAAAATAAAAAAAACGGAATTATATAGAACTAAAGAATAGGAAGAAAAATACAAAAATCAATGAAATTTAAATTCATATTTAATATATTAGCGATCAACCTGCTGGACAACAGCTTGCACACCAGAAGGCTTAAACGTTACCATCCACTGGACCTACCTTTCCGACCGAGCTGAGCAGCCCCAAGACCCACACCGGCATTGTCCTAATCAGTCCGTACTAATTTTCTTCCAAATGTTAACGTCTAATCAAATTTAATAATTGTTTTTGTAAATTGTATGTATAATCACATTTAATATTTTTTCCCATACGTTAATGTTTGAACAAATTTAATAATTGTCCTCCGGATAGATCTGAAATAAAAAACATTGAATCAAAAAAAAAAATTTAATATATGTACATACTTATTTCCACTTCTATTATTATAACACGGCTCTGCTCAAACGCTGTTGACAGCGCTGCCAGCAGTCTTCTACGCCATTGCTCGAAATCAACAGACCATGATGAAATAACATAAGGTAACATCGGCAAGCGACATACACTTAACGTATGCTTGCAATAAGTGCGAGTGAAAGGAATAGTATATTGAGTGTGAGTGATTCCGAGAAAAAACGATTTTATTGTTCGTGCTTAAACGACGGGCAGTTTTTCCCGTTGTGGCCATCAGGACGGACATGTGGACATCTTCGGCAAGTGGGTCCTACATAACAGTGACATGCCATTTACTTGACCAGCAATTTATAATGCGTTCTGCTGCACTGTCGACCAACTCGTTAAATGGCGAAACAAACCACAATGTTTGTGCATTGTTGTGCATATTGCAGACACATTAGCAAGTGTTTTGAATGAGTGGAGAATATATAATAAAGTTGCGGCAATTGTCACATTGTCAGTGACAATGATAGAACAATGATTAAGATGTGCGAGACTATAAAGAAAAGAAATTTGCCTTGTTTAGCGCATACACTTAATCTAATAGTGAAGGATTGCCTCGGCTTAGATAAAGTACAAACAATAATTGCAAAATGCAAAAGAATTGTAACTTTTATTAAGCATAGCAACATCACATACGCTAAGCTTCGGGAAGCGCAATTGCCAGCGTCCAAGACCTATAGTCTAAAGCAAGAAATGCCCACTAGATGGAACAGTGCTTTAGCAATCCTTGAACGGATTCCGGCAACGAAGGATGCACTCGCTAAGGGCCTATTGAGCACCGCAAAGTCACCGCCACCCTTGTCTGCAGAGGAGATCGACGTTACGCAAGACATAGTAAACCTGTTACAGCCATTCGATATTGCAACAAAAAAATCATGCTCTGCAAATTCTGTTACAATATCACTTATAATCCCTCTAGTCTGCGAGCTCATAGACAAAATCGAGGGTTTAAAAAATACACTGCTGACAGATGAGGGTCAAGAATTGCGTGAACTTCTGGTACATGAAATAAAAGCACGGCTAGATGATAATGAGTACCGCACGCCAACTAGGATGAGAACGCTCCTAGATCCGCGGTTGAAAAAATAAGGGTTTTCGACACAAATGAAGCAGCAAAATTAATGAAAAACGAGGTGACACTGCTAAATAAATTAATGCATCAACCAAAGGATAACTCCCCAGTGCCAATTGAACCAACCGGATCCAGTCTGCCATTTTTTCAACGGGTCAAAAAAAACATAGACCTACAAATCCAAAATGACAGAGCTAACTCAAGGAGGAATTACTACTCGAGTCGTAATCTGGATGAAAATCAGGATCGTTTAATGTATTGGAAGGCAATTATTGCACTAATGCACTAATTAATTGTTATATACATGAATATACATTTTTCAGAACCCCAACAACGACGTAGCTCTCCAAACTCTGGCAAAGAAATATTTATGCATTCCGACAACATCTGCCGAAAGTGAGCGAATGTCTAAAGAAAAACCGAAGGGTTTTGTCTTAATTTTTTTTTGTGATCATTAATTCTAATCAAACTGCCATGAAGGCAATAATATTTGATATTATTTTCGTTTTATATTTTAACCATCCTGGTTTATTTAAGTTTGTAAAGACTGATCTAAGTCAATCTGCATAAACATACGAAGAGCGAGAATTGAGACCTTATTTATATTCGTCTTATTATGTTGAAAAGAAAATTGTTTAAGGTTACTAAAGAGCTGCACGGCTTCACTCTATGTATTTATACTAAGAAATCATTGGTCTCGAATGGAATTGAATTTGTGAGTTTGAGCTTACAATTGAGTGAATGAGTGTGAGTGCGAGGTCCTATTGCGTCTCATAATACACAGCATTTAACGAAAAGAGTTAGAATTAATGATGCGTAAAACAGAATATAAAATTTGGCAAAGCCGAAGCCACCCGAATCAAGGCGAGCTATAGCACACACATTTTCTGAATTCATTTCGTTTGTATCACTCAAAAATAATAGATGTGGAAATAAGCATATTAAAAATGAATTTTAATTTAATTGATTTTTGTCTTTTTCTTCCTTTCTTTTTATTTTATTTAATTCCGTTTGTTGCGTTTTAAGATTTTGCAATTGAGTCCTATGCTGGAGCATTCACTCACACAATCATTTTCTCATTTTGTTTTATCCATTTGAATGTGGTTTTTTGCATATTCATGCAAACCTCTAACTTGGAAAATGCGGTTCGTCAGAAAATCGAGTTGAAGTTTTTTACACTTGAACAGCTTCATTGAAAATCAATCAGTCGTCTCGACGGCATCGGTAATAGCGGACGTTGACGATACTATGCGCAGTACGTTCAAGTGGCCCCTGCGACACCAGGACAAAGCCTGTTACGCGCGAGCCCAAGCAGATAACTGCCCACCTCCCACCCGACCGACCGAGGGGTGCAGCCGTATAACGCACGGCATGAATCGCGTGGACAAAATACACAATAGAAAAGACAGACAAACACATAATACTATAGCTATCTATTAACTAAATGGGATAGGATAGATGTTTTAAGCATATTAATAGAAAACTCTGACATGAGCCGATTACAGGGGATAGAAGATTGTAATCAGAGCAGAGGACCCTAAAAGGTTCATGCATAGCATAGTTAGAAGAACAACGACTAAGGGATAAAGGTATTAAAGGATGTCTACTCCGTCTACATGGTACCGACAGATTCACCTGAGCTAATAACTCAGGCGAGTCGATATCACCAATTAGGAACTTGTGCATAAAAATGACACCAAGCATAATTCTACGGTTAGTTAGGGACGGAAGGTTAATCAAGAGAAGTCTACTAGAATACGAAGGCAAATTGACATTGCGATCCCAGCTTAAGCCACGAAGAGCAAATAGCAAGAACTGCTTTTGAACGGATTCTAGTCTAATCTGGTGCGACTCATATTGAGGTGACCAAATGCAAGATCCATACTCTAAAATAGGACGGACAAGCGAAGTAAAAAGAACTTTAGTTGTATAGGGGTCATCAAATTCTTTTGACCATCTTTTAATGAAACCCAGGACACTCATGGCCTTTGCGACCGTGGTGGAAATATGGGTGTTAAAATTTAACTTATGGTCCAAATCATTCATATTATTTAGACGTTCTAAAGGGCTGTTGTTTAGAAAATAAGTGAGCAGTTGAGGAGAGTTACGAAAAAAAGTCATTACCTTACATTTGGTAGTGTTAAGATTTAGTAGATTAAACTGGCACTAGGATTGAAAGTTTTTAAGATCAGCTTGTAGCCGACTAAATGAATCTGTATCTTTATAAGTAAGACAAAGCTTGACATCGTCAGCATACATAAGCACACGGGAATGAACAATGACTGATGGAAGATCGTTAATAAATAGTGTGAAGAGCAGAGGGCCAAGATGACTACCTTGAGGTACACCAGAAGTCACAGAAATGGAAACGGAAAAAGAAGACTTAAAAAGTACCTTCTGTTTTCTATTTGTTAAATATTCTCGAACCCAAGAAAGGAAAAGGGGTGGAAACCCAATGTCGCTCAGCTTAGAAAGTAATAGGGTATGATTAACGGAATCAAAGGCTTTGCTGAAGTCAGTGTATATGACATCAGTTTGTTTACCATTTTTGAACCCCTTGATAATTATTGATGTAAATTCTAAAAGGTTAGTGGTTGTAGATCTACGTTTCACAAACCCATGTTGGGATGGCGAAATAATAGAGCTGCAAAAATGTTGCAATTGAGAAGTTATAATTTTCTCAAAAGCTTTCGGAATAGCGGACAATTTTGAGATACCCCTATAGTTAGAGGCTTCGGACTTTTTGCCATTTTTATGCAGAGGAATAATATACGACTCCTTCCAAATGGATGGAAAAGAGGAAGATTCTACAGACAATAGAAACAATTTTAAAATGGGTTTACATAATGCGTTTGCACAGAACCTTAGTACACAACCAGGAATACCGTCTGGCCCCGGAGAATAAACAGGTTTACTTAATTTAAGTTCGCTAAGAATAGAACTTTCATCAATCATTGGATTGAAAATGCAATTAGCCTTTTTTAAATGATAAGGATACGGACTTGCTCGATATTCCGTTGAGGAATAAGTTGTTTTGAAAAAACTCGCAAACATATCGGCAATTGCCTGATCAGTGCTCGCTTTTTTATTTTGAAAAGACAAAAAAGATGGGTGCACAGAGGTCTTACGTTTAGAATCAACAAAATTATAAAATTGTTTAGGGTCAGAAGAAAACTGAAGCTTACACCGCTGAAGATAATTCTTATAGCATTGTGTATTAAGCATCATGAATTTTGAACGAGCGACTGTATACAGAGCATAATCTGATGAACGACGTGTTTTTTGAAACTTCTTTTAATATCGTGTCTTCACATTTTTCAAATTGGATAGCTCGCAAGAGAACCAGGGAGGTTTGTTAAGCCGCTCCAGCCTACCAAGAGGCACACAAATATCAAAGAGTGGATTCAGAGTATCATAGAAAAAACGAACAGCCGAGTTCATATCACTACAATTGTACAGATAAGACCAATCGGTAGTAGCAATGTTTTCATTAAGGCTGGCAAAGACAGTCTTACGAAAGCACCTAGTTAGTGGTAACTCATTTGAACCAAGTAATGGTGAAAGCAAGGGCAAATCAATTTTTAAATTTAATGTAGGATGAAATTTGTCTTCTGGAAGAACAAATGGTTCGATCCTAGAAACCTCACAATAAGAAGAATCCAATACAAAAATAAGATCTAACGATTTTCCATTAGAATTTAAGACATGATTGACTTGGGATAAAGATAAGCCTAGAAGGCCATCAATAAAGTCATGTGACAAAGAGGGCAACAACGTGGTAGATTCATCTGTTAGTGACCATGCTAAAGCGGGTAAATTAAAATCACCTACAACTATGAGCATGTCTTGACTCGAAACTAAAGAGGAGACAAACTGAATTGCCTCTAAATGATTTAAATATACCACCATGTCTGACAATGGTGGAATATAGGAACAAGTAATGAAAGCATTTAAAGATTTAAAATTTACTTTAACACCGACAAACTCAATCTCCTGGGTACTAGAAAATTGAATCATTTCAGATGATAAAGCAGCATCAACAGCTATCAGAACGCCACCACCTATGCGAGAAATCCGGTCACGTCTGAAAATAGAAAAGTTTGTGGAAAAAACCGATGCATCAGCAATATCAGGTTTTAGCCACGTCTCTGTGAAAGCTAGAATGTTATGCTCAAAAGAAAGACTATCTACATAGAGATTAGGAAGTTTAGATTTCAGTCCTCTAACGTTCTGGTAACCCAGGTTAAGGGACGAAGCTAGTTTTTTGATAAAATATTTTTTTTAGTTCTTTTTACATGCCTCATAGCATTTGCTACCTCGCTCAATATTACAAACATACGAGCACTCTAGCGCCGACACTATCCTACGGCCAACTCCGCCCTTAGAAAATGCATAGTAAAACACGTTATTCGTATATTTTCGATCTTTCTAGTTCGATTTGAGTGTGCTGCATGTGATTTCGTTAGTCGAAAAATTACGGTGGCTCAACTTGCGAGAATCCAACCAAGAGTCTACTCGGAAACCTATTAAGCATTGTTAATGGTTTGCTGCCTGCTTCGCGACTTTGTGGCCCTTCTGGCCACATCGGCAGCACGTCTCTTCTGTTGCTCTACACTGATCTTATGGTGATAGCCTCCATACATGGGTTTATATAATGTAAAAACCCATGTAAGGATGTAAAACCTCTCACGACCTTCGAGCAGGGACGCAATTGAGTCGTCTACCTCGATGAAGACTTTCTTGCCTTCCTGCTCTTTCCAGGGCTTTGAGACCATGTGTACAGCCTTCTTGAAGGACTTATTTTCATATGACTGCTGGATGAAGACCTCCGGGGTGAGCTTCGTGTCTACGTCCATCATCCTGAGTGAAAGTCTTGCCGCCTTCTTTTGCTGAACATTCAGCTCAACTTCTGCGAACTTTTTGTTCGCTACCATCCGCTTAATTTCGCTAACCGACGGCGTGCGAATTACAGCGCCTCCGCTCCTGAACTCGCGTATGGACACGCACTCCAAGCTTAGGTGCGACTTGCTTCATTATTCATTCGGTCACTTGCTTACTCGACACGTTCCGGTCCCGACTCGTGACCATCACAAGCCACGTCTCAGCTGGCTTGCTGATGCGTGGTGCGGCGACCGCCACACAGGGGACGGGGACAACGGCAGCTGATGTGAGTAAGCGGCGATGTGTGCAGCAACGGGGGTATTCGGTGGATGTGCGGTCGTCTTGCTCGCTGCCGTCATAAGATCACCGGAGATCACCTCAATAACAAATCAAAAAAGTAGTAATAAAAACGAAATTTCCCCGATGTTTTAAACGTCTAGTAGTTGTCCACCCTTCCTTGGCAATGCATGTAGCTGTTAAATAAAGCAGGACCGAAAATAATTATTTTCAAAACATTTTTCGAAAAATCGTCGATATAATAATTGTTACAAAAACATTCAATGTTAATTCTTATTTTTTCACTCAAGGCATATCTGTCATTTTTCAGAAAGAAAAAAAAAATCATTTTAATAAAAAAATATCAAAGAAGCTAAGTTCGGCTATGCCGATGTTTATATACCCTTGCAGTCCTTGGCAACCATTTTTTTACATTTTGAAATTTGTTTCTCTGCAACTTTCTCTTTTTACTACATTTTTTCTTTTTCTTCCCTTATTCCCTAAGCATATGTACACATACAGCTTATGTAGCGTTGCGTCTGTGTGTGTATGTATGTGCTTTGTTGATTTAATGATGACGTAGTAGGCAGCAAACAGCGCTGCCGGCAGCGTTTGAAGCGACTTATATTGACTGTAACTTCTATTTACCCGATCGGATTGAAATTTTGTAATCTGATGTTTTATATCCAATACTATGACATTAGTATTTCATCGAATTTTTAAGAAAATGTTTCTTCTAGAGCTATATGATATAGTGGTCCGATCCTGATAAATTTCATACTAGATCTGCTCCAGATAATGAAAAGCACAGAAATAAATTTCAGCCCGATAGCTGTTAAGATAGCTGAGTAAAACGCATACGCACCGACGGACGGACAAACGGACATGGCTATATCGACTCAGCTTCTCATGCTGATCAAGAATATATATACTTTATTTGGTCGGAAACGTCTCCTTCTGTGCGTTACAAACATCTGACCAATTTTATAATACCCTCTGCAAGGGTATAAAAAGTGTCCAGATTCAGTGGAGGAAGAAAATGTGGCCACTTCAGGAAAAATGATAGGTGGTGTAGAAGCACAAGCAAACGTTGGTGATGGTTTAAATGCACAATTGAGAAATTGGTATGTAAAGCATAAACCAAATCGAAGCTTTTAGATCGATCCGAGAAAAACTTCTGAAGTTATGGGCAGCTGAACGCAGGTCGTTTTAAATTAGATTTTTGGCTGTCCACAATTTTAAAACGCTCTCCTGAAAAGTTGCCACTTTTAAAGTCGGTGTACACAATCCTGCAAAATCTACTGGACGAATCATTTTGAAATTATCCATAGTACTTCTTTACTAAATTCTTCAGGTTACGCTGACTTTTTTTTTTGTTTGTAATTTATTATTTTTACAACACCAAATAACTCGGTTTTTTGGGCAAAAATCCACGTTTTTGACTTTCAAGTGCCTTTAAAAATCAACAAAAAAAATTAAACAATAAAAACTCGACAGCGTTACCTGGGGAATATTGTCCTTCAATTTGATATTTTCATTTGCGATGAATCTGTGAAGAGTTACGATGTTCTCCGCAAACCACTTCTTTTTCGAGGTCCCGCCGGAGATTGCCTATATCTCACTAAATTTTCAATATTTTTGGATGAAAATTTTCACAGATATTGTTTTAATGTTGTATTATCACATGGGCAAACAAAAATTGAACTAAGACGTTTTTTCGTTTAAATAATATTTATAAATGCCCTGTTTTGCCGATCGGAGGATTTATGGGTCACAATAAGGCATTTAACTCCGATGAATTTTTGTTCAAATTTACAGTTGAGTTGTCCGAGATGGTCATACTTACATTCACGGTTGTAGCAAATGCATTCTGGTGACACGAAAAGCTGACTCTGTTTTGATATTTGGCATTAAAAGTGCTGAATTAATCTCAGATGAAGACTTCCGCAATAGAATGTACCCGTCGCAACACAAAACCGAATACTTAAGACTTCAGTCTGCGTTTGAAAAACTTCGTGTTTAATGATAGTCCAAGTACCACTTGACTGCATACACCTTGTTGAGTTGGGTGTCATGCGCAAATTTATAACAAGACTTAATACAAATAAAATAGTCTGTAAAATATCTAAAATATATTCTGACAAAGATGAAATATAAATTTGGCTTTTAAGTCGAAGGACAGTGGTCGATATGGTAGATTTGGAGGGGTAGATTACGCCGGAGAGTAATAAATATTTCTGTATACTTACTTACTGCTTCGAAAAATGATGTAGCAAATTTGAATGTTTTCTTATTTTATCTCCAGTTGGCCCAAGAAACTGGATTAATCGGCCAGGCGACTCTGGCCAAATCTATAAAAAAAATTGTGTCGGGGGAAATTATAGATAGCCATAATATGGATTTGCGGGGGCGGAAATGGGCGTGGCAAAATTTTTAAATAGTCAATGTTGCGTAAGAAACACGGTAGCTTTCATAATTTTTAAGAAAATCGGTTTTATGTGAATTGCGGGAGCGGAAGGGGGCGTGGCAAAAAGTTGGAACAACTATTTTCTGCGCGCTAACTAAACGAGTATATAAACCAAATTTGACAAACAAAGTCTCTATCTGCTATACTTTTAAAGAAAAACAGTTTTATGTAAATTCTGGGGGCGTGGCCAAAATTCCAAATTACTCTATATATTTACATACCACACGAGTCTACATACCAAATTTGGTGGCTCTAGCTCTTATAGTCTCCAAGATCTGCGTGTTCATACGGACGGACAGACGGACATGGCTAGATCGACTCGGTTTTTGATCCTGATCAAGAATATATATACTTTGTGGGGTCGGAAAAGCTTACTTCTGCCTGTTACATACATTTTGGCGACTTTAATATACCATTTCACCCTATGTGTGTATGGTATAAAAAAAGAAGCCATTTAATCTTAGACTTGCTTATTTCTAGGATTTAGATACTAAAGGAAGCTAACTTCAATTTAGGTGATAATATGACCTTAAACAATTAGGGAGATCATTTAAGAGAGTTTATGTTCAATCACCTAAATCAGTTATTTATTGATTGTTTAACAGTTTTAAGACCTGTCGATTCGTAGAGGCTGTTCTGGTGAAGAGTGGTAGATCTAACAAGAGTTTTAGAAGCTTTTTTCGCATACCTGCAATTTACTGATGTGCGTAGCAGCACAGATGTCCCAAATGGAAGAGTTAAACAGTAGAATGGTCATAAAGATATTTTTAGAGGGGAGTTGCAAATTTGTAAAGATTCATTGGGGTGAAATCAGGGTTTTACTTTTTTGGTGAAGAATATAGAGTTGGTTTTGATTGAATTGACCTTAATTTTCCATTTGTGGTAGTATGATTAAAGTAGAAGAGAAAACTTAATGTCAGCATATTGTGAATTGGCACACGAGATGGCTGTATCATCTGCGAACATGGATAGCTCACAATTGGGAGGTTTAAGTATGTCGTGAGTATAAACATTGAAGAGGATTGGCCCCAAAACAGAACCCTGAGGGACGCCAGCACGTATAAGTCGTTTAGATGATTCATTGTCATTCAGAGATACATAGAAAACTCAATTAATCAAGAAGAATAAGGTAGGGGGAATAAGGTTTGGATTTGAGCCTATAAATTCGTGCTATATGCTCAAATTCAGCTTCGATGTCTAATGTGACAAACCCCACGGACTGCTTTTGTTGGAAGCTATGCCATTAGTCCCAGGTGATTTTTTAGTTTTGATGCCAGTTAGAATGCTTTTCAGTTCGCTAGGTCCAATTTTCATAATTTGGGAATTTGAATTAGTGACGTAGGCAAGGCTATTTAGAGCCCTGTTGACTTCGTCGATTTAGAAAATTAGGACGTAAGACTATGCTTCGCTACAAAAGTATAGGATAGAATATTGCACTTTTCTTTGCAGGTTGCGTAAGAAACTTCAGAGCGGTAGAGGCAAGGAACAAACTGTTTTCTATTCTTGATTGCCTTAGTAGTGTTCTAGAAAGGTTTGCTAGATTTGTCTAGTTTGCCAAGTTTTAATTTCCACTTTTCATTGTTGAATATAAAAAGTTCTTTTCGGATAGAATGACAAGATCGTTTGATTGTCCTATGGACTAGACGGACAATTCAATTTATTTAAAAACCAGAGGGCCGGGGCTAACTTTGACCGCGTTGTTCCTATGGGAGCTATATGATATAGTCGCCCGATCTTAATCAAATTTGGCACAGCCATTAATAGATATATTAAACTTAGAAATGTTTAATTTAAAAGCAATCGCGTTAAAAGTAACGAAGTTATTGAAAAAAAAAGTCACTGTTTTCGAAAGATCGGTCCTATTGGAGCTATATGATATAGTCACCCGATCTTAATAAAATTTGGCACAGTCGTTTATATGTGTAATAAACTTACCAATATAGTTTCACGACAAAAGCTCAGAAAATAAAGAAGTTATTGAGAAAAGTCACTGTTCGTGACTTTGACGTTTGTATGGGAGCTATAAGATATAGTGATCCGATCCGGCTGAATCCGAGATATACAACGCCTGCAGTATATACAAGCCTACATGCAAAAAGCAAAAGTTCACTTTTATTATACCCTTGCAGAGGGTATTATAAAATTGGTCAGATGTTTGTAACGCACAGAAGGAGACGTTTCCGACCCCATAAAATATATATATTCTTGATCAGCATGAGAAGCTGAGTTGATATAGCCATGTCCTTCTGTGCGTATGCGTTTTACTCAGCCGTCTTACGAGCTATCGGGTAGAGCTGGGAAACTATCGATGGTACGGTAAATATTTACTTAAGCTACTTGAGATTTCAGTGTTGAAAAGTGAAAAAATCGGCTAAAGCTAGATTTCAGTGTTGGCAAATGCTATTTTTTATTTGGCGCGTTGTTTGACCGCCCTGGCAGCTAAATATTTTACTCTAAATTATAAAATTAAGGAATATTCCGCTGCTCTGGCAGCCGAATATTGTATTCTGAACTATATTTGTTCTCTAAAATCAAGAAATAATGTAAACTCAACAATATTTTCGATTGTTGAGAATAGTGCGAATAAAAGTTTCAAAAAGCGCGCATATTCGAGTATCCGATATTTGGCATCTGGCAACGCTATCTCAAAATTTGACAGCTTCTTTTAACCGGAAAAAGCTACATTTAGCTATAATCCCACTAAAAACCCGCTTCTTTTGTTAATTGCACAAAAACTACATAATAAATCGCCAAGGCGCACCTGAGGTCGTGCTCGTGGAATTTTTCTCTTTCGTTTGATACCAAGTTTATGTAGTTTGAGCGCGTTTTGGGCCCGAGTAGCTATAGTAAATATTTACACAATTATTTAGTATTTTTGTTGTTATTATCGACATTTGCTAAAGTGGTGAGAATCGAAATTTTGGTAACCAGCTGGAAAAAAATGAACCAAGTGGCAACGCCACGCAACTGATCGGTTTGTTTTGCAATGCTTTACATTATTTTTCTATAAATGGAGTCTGGATAAAACAATAAGAAAAATAAGGCAAAATAGACTTATTGGACAGCGTGGTTTTTGGAAAAGTGTTCTTTTTTTCCTCCACGTGAATTCCAACTGATCGGACGTATTTGTCCAAAGTTTTAAATCACCCAATAGGGGAGTGCATCATAACCCCTACGCGTGTGCGAAAAACAAATTTTATGCGTGTGTTTGTGTTCAAGATATTAATCATCGGAAATAGTTTCCATCAAGTATTGGCAATTTTTCTATTAATTCGCCTTGCTTGACATTTCAATTGAGACACCTGTCTTCGGCAGACTTGCCCCCAGCAGTCTCAAAATTTTTGTGAGTGAACTGTTTGTGTCAGTCAACGGCTTGAACCAACGATCAATTGTATAAATCCGAGAGTTAAATATATTTAACTTTTGCCTTGGATTGTATTAAGGATACGGCGTTAGCGAAGCAAAGTGGAAATTTCGAATGTTGAGACATTTATCATTGTCAACATCGCACTTTCGCTTATCCTGCCTCACATGTAGTCCAGACCATAACGGCAGAACACGTGTAGGATTAAAAACCTAACCTTTTTCCCAATCTTAACCTAACCTAAAGCATGAAGGATGACCAGTAGAAGAAAGTAAAATCTAACCTTTCTACGAAAAAAACCTAACCTCACTCAACACGTTATGTAAATGAAAAGAGCATTTTGGAATTATTTTCAAGTACAACTAAGGCGTTTAATTTGTCTAAGGAGATTTTTTATTCGTCTTCGGAACGGACGAAATAACCAGGATTAACTGAAATGAGTCAACAGTAGTTTAGAATCAATTTTAAGATAAGTTTACATTGAATTTCTTCTTTTTTTTTTGTTGGCTAAATGGTTCAATTTTAAAGGAAATGGAATTCAATGGCAGTGTATATTTTCGTTAGTTAATAATTTTCATTTTTCAGAATGACATAAATTTATTCGGGTGAGCATTAGCATTTAATACATTGTCAATGGACATATATAGAGCAAAATATTTTTAGAGAATGAATTTTGTGAGGATATTAGCGTATCACGCCACATAAATGCATATTTTTTTTCTTTTTTTATACCATACACCCATAGGGTGAAATGGTATATTAAAGTCGCCAAAATGTATGTAACAGGCAGAAGGAAGCATCTCCGACCCCACAAAGTATATATATTCTTGATCAGGATCAACAACCGAGTCGATCTAGCCATGTCCGTCTGTCCGTCCGTCTGTCCGTATGAACACCTAGATCTCGGAGACTGTAAGAGCTAGAGCCACCAAATTTGGTATGTAGACTCGTGTAGTATGTAGAGTGATCAAGTTTATTTCAAATTTTTGCCACGCCCCTTTCCGCCCTGCAATTTAAAAAAAGCGTTTATCTCAAAAACTATTCCAGCTAGAGCCACCATATTTGGTATGTATATTCGCTTAGTAAATGCACACATTTTGTATGTATGAAAACTTTACCACGCCCTTTTCCGCCCCCGTAATTTCAAAAACTTGATTATCTCCCGTATTTTTTTACCTTATGCAAAATTTGCCAAATTTGGCACACGTAAATTTAATACCAATATCTAGCAAAATATCAAATTTGATCAAAATCGGACAGAAAACAGTCGAGTTATGCATATAAACGTTTTTCCATAAGGCCGGAGTTGGCCGTTGATCAGGTGCTCGTATGATTGAGTGAACGAGATACTAAGATATGCTTGTAAGAAGCATGTGAAAATGCATTTGTTTAATAAAGTTGAAATATTTGCTTTACTGGTGTATGGTATACCTAAGTCGGCGAGACGACTTACTTACTTCATTTTTTTCTTTTAATTTTTTTTTTTTTTGAACTAATGTTAAAAGTTTAATTACAGTAAAGTTAGGAAATCATGAATATTATAATCGGATTTGTACCGAGACTCAGATATTTAGCTAAACATTGTTTTAAAAATGAAGAATTTTTGTAGATCAAATTGATGGAATCTATAGCACGATGATGCTAATTATTTTGAAATGTTTGAATAAATATTAAGTTCATTATGAATCATTAATTTCTTTAGTTCCCTGATGTACAAGGAGAAGTCCTAGCTTTCGTTTTGGGAGTCTGCGATAACTTTCGCTGGCAGGCTCATGGTAGGGTGGGTACAGACGCGGAGGGCAATTATCGTCTATAGCGCCTGTAAGAAATTATGTCCGTAACTCTTTTGTATTCTCCTCTAATAAAAATCCAGGTAAGGTGTTGTGGTGCAGGCTTAATTGCCGCCCCGCGCCAGTAGAAAGGCTTACCCAACCCGCCCCTGGTTTTTATTCTCTCTTATTTGAATAGGAACAGTTAGAATTTACTTTGTCTTTGCTTGCACTGGTGACAGAGCGGCGGCCCGCTATGACGGCGCGCTAGTCACCGAAAATTAGGCAAGCAGGAAAGACGTGAAAAGGAGAGAAAAACACAAATGTAAGATAAAATAAAAACATGTGAGAAATTTGATTTAACATTGAAATAAAGATTTCAGCCAACCGATCTAACCGATCGATTTGCCCCACAAATTGTGCAACTGAATATAGCGCAATACAACACAAAACCGGCGTTCAATTGTTTGGTTAGAGGGCTCGGGGTATATGTTCGACTCGCGAACTTTTTTGGAGCTGTCCCACGTCACAACCTGAACATTTTCTACATCCTGAAATATTTATTTCTTTGGCTCCAGAGATATTAGCAGAGTCTGAATATCTCTGAACCACGTGGATTGGAGTGGAATCTTCCAGAAGCATCCTTCGTGAGAGCGACCGCGGCAGACGATTACATGCCGACTCGCTGAGAGAGGAAAAGAGAGGGAGATAGTGAACCACGTGCAAACAGGCAAACATAACCTCATTGTTACGCGACATACGCAATGAGCAATAGTGATAGAGTACCAGTTCAACTTAGCGCTGAGAGTCAGGAAGACGGCGCTGAGGCGACTGAGAATAGAGCGGTTCGAGAGTCACGCAGGAAACGGTACGGCAATTAAACGGCCCAGTAAAATTGATTCAGCTCCGTGCTCCGTACCTGCGTTGGCGCAATCGACTATTCAAGGAGTGAGTCTACCGTTTCTGGCCAATACAGCTAATCTTCATAACGGATTGTGGACCCAAGGACAAATGAGTAATGCAGCATGGACCTGGAAGCCAACTGCCGGCTACCGGACACTTGACGTTAAGCCCTGGAGTGCACTCTACGGATTTAGGACACAAGAAAACTTTATTGTCATCGGAACAGATAGCGGCCCGCCAAGTAATAAACAAAGACTTACCCGTGTTTTCCGGTAAGCCAGAAGAGTGGTTGTTGTTTATAAGCCACTATGAACAATCTACTGAAAGATGTGGAATTAGTAACGAAGAGAATCTTATTCGGCTCCAAAAGTGCTTAAAAGGAGCGGCTTGGGATGCCGTTCGAGGAAAGCTAATGTGTCCAGAGACGGTGCCGTATGCAATCGGTACGTTACGGATGCTTTACGGAAGACCGGAGATTATTCACTCGAGCCTATAAAGGAAACTAAGAGAAGAACCAGCGGCACGCTCAAATAATTTGGATTCGGTTATTCAGCTAGCCTTGGCAGTGCAGAACTATTGCGCGACACTGGTCGCAATTGGGCTTAAAGAGTATCTGCACGATCCAGCTTTACTAGGCGAGCTCGTCGAGAAGTTGCCGGGAGAATTGAAACTCGATTGGGGAAGACACCGAATGACTCTAATTGGATGTGTCGCTAACTTGTCTATCTTTGACAATTGGCTGTTTGGCATTGCAATGTGTGCCTCAGTTCCAGCTAAGGATGGAGCAAAGAGAACCAAAGAACGAATTTTTCTGCACAACGAATTGCAAAGTGGATCTAGTCAGGAAACGAAAACGCAGTACGCATGCGTTTGTGTCCCAAATGTGCAGGGAGTCATAACCTAGCAGACTGTCGCCACTTTCGAGAAATGAGCATAAAGCAGAGAAAGGAGTTCGTGCAGCAAAAGAGGCTCTGCTATTGTTGTTTTGATCAGCACGTGCTACGGAATTGCAAAGGTAAACGAAGTTGTGGTGTCGATGGGTGCAGGCAGATACACCACTCGTTGATCCACGAGACAGCGGACTACAAGGAAAGCAAATCGCAGTGGCAGACGAATGAGGATGATAAGCCAGTTCATCCACCAATTTTATTCCATGGAGATATACCAAGCAAGGCTTTATTCAGATATATGCCAATCATGTTATACGGAAGGAAGCGAAATTTAGCGACACATGCCTTACTGGACGAGGGAGCCGCTTGCTCTTTGATTGAAGAAACTCTGGCAGACGAGTTAGGACTAGATGGCCCGGCCGAAGAACTGTGCTTAAAGTGGACCAGTCAAGTTACTCAAACGGAAAGCGCGTCCAAGTATGTGAGTGTCGGAGTGTCGTCGATGTGTCAAGGTGCGACGCGATTTGAACTCAAGAGTTTGCGCACGGTACGTAAGCTAGACTTGCCTACGCAAACAGTTATCGACGAACTGGTAACATCGAGAAAGCATCTACAGTATTTACCAAATTTAAGTTACTGTAACGTAAAAGCAAGCTTAATTATTGGTCTGGATAATTTGAAAGTTTGTGTGCCTTTGGAGATACGGGAGTCCGAAGGAGACGACGTGGTCGCGGCGTTCTCACACATATTGCACATATGTGCTTCAATGAAAGAATACTTCGCTATGGAGTCTTCGGGAACACGTGTGCCAAGCAAGCCATTAAGATCGAACGCGTCGAGCGCGCGTTGCAGATTATGGAGGTTCGACAAAGTAGATCTACCGGATTCATACTCAATGGCCATGAGGCGTCTTCAGTGTTTAGAAGCGAAAATGGCAAAGGACATCGACCTTAGAAGCTTTATGTTGGACACTATGCAAAGCTATGAAGAAAAGGGATACATCCGGAGATTAACAGAAAGTGAGCTAAATAAGGGTAAAAGTTCATGGTTTCTTCCTATATTTACAGTCACTAACCCAAACAAGAACAAGACGAGGCTGGTCTGGGATGCAGCTGCGAAAGTCAAAGGCACGTCATTGAACGACGTCTTGCTAAAGGGCCCGGATATACTGGCATCTCTAGTTGGCGTGCTAATACGTTTTCGGGAGCGACCAGTAGCAGTGGCTGGTGACATAAGTGAGATGTTTCACCAAGAAAGAGTGCGCCCAGAGGACCAGACGGCTCAGAAGTTTCTATGGCGCAGTGGAAATTCGGCTAAAGCGGCAGAAACGTACGTGATGCAGGTTATGACATTCGGGGCTTCCTGCTCGCCGGCCTTAGCTAATTACATAAAGAATCGCAACGCAAAGCGGTTCAGAAAAGAATCTCCAAGAGCTGTTGCGGCCATTTGTAGAAACACGTTTGTCGACGACTGGCTCGAGTCGACAAACACCGAAGACGAGATGACGGAGTTGGCCATGGAGGTGCAGAGAGTTCACTTGGAGGGTGGATTCAACATGAGGCGCTGGACCTCGAATTCTGCGAGCGTAGTGAGAGCGCTCAAGAACCAAGAAGGAGACGTGCCTAGGGAGGTGGGATTCCTTGAAAAAACGCAAGATAAGGTTTAAGGCATGTGGTGGCTGCCCGTGACAGATCAACTTACGTATGTAGTCAAGCCGGATTTGATGGAAAGAGCATCGAAAGACTATCCGACCAAAAGAACTGTGTTAAGTGTGGTTATGTCAATTTTTGACCCACTTGGATTGCTTGGCTTTTTCACTGTTCGTGCTAAAATTATTTTGCAGAATATCTGGCGAGCAGGAACGGATTGGGATGAGCCTCTTCAGGAAAAGGACCAAGAAGACTGGAAAATTTGGGTGAAGCTGTTACCCAAAATCAACGAAGTGAGGATTTCAAGGTGCATGCCGAAGGTTTGTTGTGCAAGACGAGTACAACTTCACACGTTTGTGGACGCCAGCATCAACGCTTATGCAGCGCTTGTGTACCTGCGAGCAGAAGTGAATGGAATAGTCCAGTGTTCCCTGGTAGCGTCTAAAACACGAGTGGCCCCCTTGAAGCCAGTCTCAATACCACGGATGGAACTGATGGCTGCTGTTTTAGGTTTACGGCTGACAAAATTCATCGAACCAGAACTCTCAGTAGCAGTATGTCAGCGTATTTTCTGGACGGATTCAAAGGACGTTTTATGCTGGATTAGATCAGATGCCCGCAAATACAATCAATTTGTGGCTTTGCGTGTTGGAGAAATTCTGGAAGACTCTGACGTGCTATCTTGGCGATGGGTGCCCACCCAGCATAACGTTGCAGACGATGGCACGAAATGGGCAAAGATGCCAGACATGAGCGGCAATTCAAGGTGGTTTGTTGGCCCGAGATTCTTGTATGAACAAGAGACACAATGGCCTAGCACAATGGCGGAGCAGAGCCCGAGCAAGACGAGTGAAAGTATCTTGCACCATGAGGAGAAAGTCAAAAGAAACTCTAGCTTGGCTTGCATCACACCTGATCCGGAACGTTGGAAAAGCTACGGGCGGTACAAAGGCGAATTCTAAACTTTTTGCAAGGCATATGTAAGAGGCCTTGCAAAGAACAACTGAGGAACATTTTGGCTATTAACCGCGATGTGGAAACCGATGCAGTTTTTATTCGTGCATGCCAAGAAGAGGAGTTTCCAGAAGAGATCAGATGCTTAAACGAAGGACATAGCATAACAAATAGGAAAAGTAAGCTATTTAAGTGCACTCCTTACCTGGACGAGTTAGGAGTGCTACGTATCAAAGGACGAATCGACAGAATTGAAGACGTAGATATGGACACTAAACGACCCATTATACTACCGCAAAACCATAGAGTAACGTTTCTGATTGTGGAGTACTATCACAGGAAGAATTACCATTTGCACAATGAAATTGTCGTTAACGAGGTACGACAGCGGTACTGGATAACCGGCTTACGCGCTTTAGTGAGAAAAGTTGCGAACGCCTGTGTAGCGTGCCGTATACGAGTGGCCCGACCAGTGCCACCAAAGATGGGCGATTTACCAAAGGAGAGGTTATCGCCGCACACACAACCATTCACCTTTACTGGAGTGGACTGCTTCGGCCCATTTGAAGTCGCAGTGGGCCGCAGGCACGAGAAGAGATGGGGCGTGTTATTCACATGCCTTACGACCCGAGCGGTACACCTAGAAATTGCTGTAACACTGTCAACTGACTCATTCCTCTGCGTATTGAAGGCGTTTGTAGCCAGAAGAGGGGTGCCGCGCTGCATACTATCGGACAATGGTACAAATTTTAGAGGAGCCAGCCGCGTATTGAAGGAGCACATAGAACGGATATCAACTTCAGCTGTGGAGCAGCAGTATCCAACGTTGGAGTTCAAGTTTAACCCTTTCAGTTCACCGCACATGGGCGGCGTTTGGGAGCGACTGGTACGTTCTACTAAATCTATACTTTCAGAAATACTGCCAAAGGCCGGCCTGAAGGAAGAGGTGTTAAGAGGAGCGTTTGCTGACGTTGAGCAAATTTTAAATTCAAGGCCTCTGACCTATGTGTCTTTAGAAAGCGCCGAATCGGAAGCATTAACGCCGAACAATTTTCTAAAAAGCAGTTCTAATGGCCTACGTGAGAGCGGTTTACTGGAACAGTCTGGTCCGCAACTTGCTAAAGAGTATCGTGTTGCCAGCCAAATTGCCGACCGTTTCTGGAAGAGGTGGCTAAGAGAGTATCTACCTACAATCACAAGGCGCACGAAATGGTTCCAACCACAGCTCAAGCCGATAGCAGTAGGTGACGTGGTAATAATTGTAGACGATGCCGCTAAACGTAATACGTGGCCAAAGGTAAGAGTGATCGACGTTCATCGTGGGAAAGACGGACAGGTGCGAAGCGCAGTCGTTCGCACAGTAGATGGACTTGTGACGCGACCAACAGTGAAGCTGGCCGTACTGAATTTGGAGAGTAATCCCCCGCACGAAGACGCTGGTGAATTACGGGGTGGGGAATGTTGCGGTGCAGGCTTAATTGCCGCCCCGCGCCAGTAGAAAGGCTTACCCAACCCGCCCCTGGTTTTTATTCTCTCTTATTCGAAGAAGAACAGTTAGAATTTACTTTGTCTTTGCTTGCACTGGTGACAGAGCGGCGGCCCGCTATGACGGCGCGCTAGTCACCGAAAATTAGGCAAGCAGGAAAGACGTGAAAAGGAGAGAAAAACACAAATGTAAAATAAAATAAAAACATGTGAGAAATTTGAATTAACATTGAAATAAAGGTTTCAGCCAACCGATCTAACCGATCGATTTGCCCCACAAATTATGCAACTGAATATAGCGCAATACAACACAAAACCGGCGTTCAATTGTTTGGTTAGAGGGCTCGGGGTATATGTTCGACTCGCGAACTTTTTTGGAGCTGTCCCACGTCACAACCTGAACATTTTCTACATAAGGGATTCGGTTAATATGGATAGCCGACATACATAAAATACGCTGTGAACATACTAGCTATGACGTTCACAAAGAACACCCCCACAGGCTGTTTTTGCTAGTCGTTTATGAATCCCATTGAGCAGTCATATGCATACTAAACATCTTCTCTAAAGTCTATCAATATAATTCAAGTGGTTCGGGTTACTCTTGTTGGAAATCGAGGTGAAGTCCTGTTGGAACAGCGGGAGTAAGTTTGTCCGTTCTGCCTCCATCCTTTTGAGCAAAAGGATCGTAGTGTCACTAACCTTTGTGTTTTGCTGACCTATGTCGACAGTTACAGGGTGCAAACCAGGAGTTTTAGACTGCTACTTTATTTATTGATATATATGTGTAGTTCTCTTTAGCTAATACATACATAAGGTGGGATGACCCAATTTAATTGAGATTTTGTCGTCATGTGTCGTGTTCTATTACAGCGTAGACAACGAAGAAGCAGAACATATCAGCTCAGATGAGGAAAATAAGGAAACAAAAAGGTCTAGACTTGGGAAGTCAACAGTTTGGACTTTTTTTGCAAAGTCCAATGACGGTAAGTCGGCGAAGTGTCTTTCGTGCGAAAAAGTGTATAAAACCAGCGGAAACACGTCAAATCTCTTTGATCATATGAAGCGTGTGCATCCAACAATAAACGTTGGAGATTTACCGGCGTCATTACCAAGGATTGATGCTTTTGTCACTACAAAGTATGATGCGAATTCTCGTCGAAACGGGGAATTAGATACGGCTGTAATGAAGTACATTGCTACTCACATGCGGCCATTTTCAGTTGTGGAAGACACTGGCTTTCGAAGTATGCTTAATGTATTCGATCCAAAATATAAGTTGCCATCGCGCAAGACTTTGAAAAATGTGCTAATGGCGGAACAATATGAAGCAAAAACCATCAAATTGATAAAAAAAATTGATTATTGCGCAACAACAACGGATCTGTGGACGTCGTTGGCCAATGAAGCATACATTACAGTAACATGCACTTTCATAACAAATGAGTTTAAGCTGCAAACTGCCGTACTATCTACAAATAAATTATTGTCGGAAACCAATCACACTGCACAAAATATCAAGGACACATTGGAAACTGTATTTAACAAATGGAAGATTTCGTCGAAAATAGTCGCAATAGTGACAGATAATGCTGGTGCGATGGTTAAAGCGTGCGATTTACTTAAAATTCGAAATATACCCTGCTTCGCATACACAATAAACTTAGTTGTGCAGAGCTGTCTTAAGCTAGATTGCTTAGCGGATATACTTACGAAATGTAAAACCACTGTCACATATTTTAAGTCCAGCTCTACATCATACAAAAAGCTGAAAGATTACCAAGATGTGGACATTAAATATAGTCCACAGCAGGAAGTTCCAACTCGATGGAACAGCGCGTATCGCATGATACAGAGAATTTTAAAAACGCACGAGGCTATTGGAAAAGTTTTCCTAAACACTTCAAAAGCGCCACAACCATTCACTGTGGACGAACTGGTAATATTATCCGACTTATCAAACTTATTGGCGCCATTTGAAAGTGCGACGACCCAATTGTCATCAAATACAAATGTTACCATATCTTTATGCATACCAGTAACTTGTGGTCTGTTGCACAGTCTTGAGTCAGCTAAGACGAGCCTTAAGATAGAGTGATTTTTTTGTTTTGTTTTGAATTTTTATTTTAAGACAATTGATCTCATTGAACTGTGAAGATTGACAAAATGCGATTTTTTTTTTTTTTTTTTTTTTGTAAAACAAAATGAAGTTTAATTTGATTTATTTTTTAAATGAATTGATCTCATTAGATTTTAGATGTCTAATGACAAATTGTTAATTTGACTTTTTGTAAAACAAAATGAAGTTTAATTTGATTTATTTTTTAAGAGAATTGATCTTATTAGATCTTAGATGTCTATTGACCAATTGTTAATTTGACTCTTTGTAAAACAAAATGAAGTTTAATTTGATTTATTTTTTAAGAGAATTGATCTCATTAGATCTTAGATGTCTAATGACAATTTGTTAATTTGACTTTTTGTAAAACAAAATGAAGTTTAATTTCATTTATGCCTTAATAGAGTTGATCTCATTAGGCCTCCAAAAACTGACAAAATGTGCTTTTTGTTTTTTGGTTTTTTGGAAAACAAAATTAAATTTAATTTCCTAAGCAGATGTTTTATACTAAATACATGTTTAAAATAATTAAAAGTTGCTTGTAATTTCATTTTGCAAAGTTTATTTCCAACATTATTATTTCTTAGAAAATAAGCTTGGGTATCAAATAATGGGCATGAGTAAAAAACGATAGTATCGAATTTTTACTCTCAAACATCGAAAATATCGAATGGGATATATCTATAGTTTTCGAGCTCTACAAAATACCAATTAATCAACAAATACTTAACTATAAGCAATTTTTATCAAGCAGTAGCAGCAACGAAAATGCAAAACAGTCCGTTTTGCGAAATCCTGCAGCAAAAAAAATCTAGCAACGGCCGCCAGCTCTTCTTGTCCCAACAGCTTTACATTGTTGTCACCAGAAGACTCCAGGTTTCGGCTTATACTTTAATGAGAATGGATTGGTAATACTCATAAAATCTTTCGGGCCAGCTCCACAAATTGGGTATATTTAAGATTTTCCCGTCTATTAGAGTCATGTACAATTCATAGCTCACACCATGGTGAAATAAGAACAAGGTGGTCCCGTCGGCAAATCGTACGGTCCTATGCATGAAAAAAATGTAAACCGACAACTGATAACTAACCACGAAGTCGAACGACATTTGAAATAAGACCTCGTCGTGAGCAGCGCTGCTGCCGATTGGACCACCTTATACTTATTTCATCATGCTCTGGTTCATTTGTACATACCAGAGAACGGCTTGGCGTGATGGCAAAAAAAATCATAAACAAAAATAGCCGAATAATCGTGTCATTAAGCCCAACCGACCAAACATTCGTATGTACACGAACTCACTTTTGACTTTTTTTATTCCAAAGCGATCATAATTTTTTCTTACTGAGTTTATTCGGCTGAACATTGATTTTTTTCCTTGATTTAGTTATACGCCCAAATTCTTACTCAATTCACATCACTGAAAATCAGAGTTGAGTGAAGATCAGCTCATGCTGCTGAAGCCACTTAACTCGTGTAGATGCATTACCGTTATGTTGTTGTTTTTACTGTTTCTTTTTGTTTTTGAAAATGCTTGCGATTGTAGGTTGAAATGAGCACAATTAGTTTAATTTTGTCATTTCGACGCTGTGGAGCAGGCTATTCTAGAAAAAATACGCACAAATATCTACACATTGGCAGCCCGAAATAAGGGGAGAAGCTTTGTCTGGAATATTTTAGCAGAGATTATGAATGAGGATGGCACTGTTTTACATGTATTTTTGTACTGTCGATCGTGCAGTAATAATCTTAAAATATTCGTCTACTTTAGCGCGACATAAATGCTGCAAGTCGCTAAAAGAAAGTAAAGTGTTAAAAACTGTTACGGCGGAGGAAAAAAATGCAGTTACAGATGCTTGCGTAGCATGGGTTACTGAAGATTGCCAACCCTTTTCAGCAATCAATGGACTTGAACTTAAAAAACTTGCAAGATTTTTAATTCATTTTGGTGCAAATTATGGAGAAGATGTGGACATTGAAGACATGCTGACTGATGCAACATCGTTGTCTCGAACAACGCACTAAATCGCGGACGACAAAAAGCATCAAATAAAAGATGAATTAGCCCACATTGTGGAGAATGGTGGTGCAACCGCTATTATTGATTTGTGGTCTGACAACTACGTTCATAGAAACTTTGTAGAAGTGACTTTACACTTCCAAAAAAAAAAACAACTTTTCGAATTGATTTTGAGCCCCAAATCCATGGATTTCCGACGCTCAACGTCTGCAAACAATTTAAGCAAGTTAATACACACTGTTCGCCGAGTTCGGCCTCAATAATTTGGAGAAAGTAAAGTTTGTAACTGGCAGAATCACCAATATTATAAAAGCCTTGGAAGGAAACGTTGGATTAAACTGCAGCAGTCATTTGCTAGCAAATGTCCCGAAACGGGCTTTTAATGATTCGTTGTAGGTAGCCGAACTTGTACGCTATTTTAAGAAAGCAAACTTGCAATATCAACTGAAAACTTCGTTGAAAAACCATTGCCCGACACGATGGAACTCAAACTTCGAAATGTTTAAGTCCATTGTAGATAATTGGTATTATATGAACGAAATTGTAAAAGAGAAGCAAGAAACCCAACAACTGTTGATTATAAATATGGGCATTTCCGCGGAAGTGTCAACCAAGAGCAAAAATTTAAACCATCTTGAAACTCTATGTTTTTTAAGAATTTATCTTATCAGAAAACGTTTAAATTTTAATATTTTATGTATTTTAAGAATATATTAGTTCACCGTAATAAGCAAATTGAATGCAAAGTGATAAAATCATTTTTATTTTATTTTTTTATTATCTATCTTTTGTAGGCAAGCTTTTACAAGGAAAAGGGTTTAACAAAAAAGTCGCGATTATAATGCAACAAGCATAATTTGTAAATTCTCGAATTTTCTTTGCCCACTTTTATAAGTTCCGTTTGATACCGAAAAAGAGATTAGTTCACATTGTGCCAAAAATCAAGAGACTCAGAACTCAAGAGAAATTAAAAAGTTGGGAGCAAATATAGTTTTCAACTATAAATTGGAAAAAAAAACAAAATAGGAAAAAATTAGTTAATTGAATTTGGAAAAAATTTTAAAGTCTGTCCGTTCGACATGGTATGTGTGAATTTCTACCGTTCTAAGTACTAAGTTCGGTACATTTGGTAGGGTAAACGGCATCGTCAAAAAAAAAAATTATTATACCCTTGCAAAAAACGTATATTAATTTTGGTCAGAAGTGTGCAACGCATAGAAGGAAGCATCTCCGACCATATAAAGTATATATATTCTTGATCAGCACGACGAGACGAGTTCAAATAGCCATGTCCGTCCGTCTGTCCGTCCGTTCGTCTGGATCAGCGCAAACTTCTCCTAGACCGTAAGAGCTATAAAGCTGAAATTATGTAGCATGTAGGCTTATATATACTGCAGGCGTTGTATATCTCGAGTTCAGCCGGATCGGAATTCTATATCATATAGCTCCCATACAAATGGCAAAGTCACGAACAGTGACTTTTTTTAATAACTTCGTTATTTTCTGAGCTATTGTGAAATTTAATATTGGTAAGTTTATTACACCTAGGCTGTAATGTAGGCCGTTCATTCGCAAACATTAGCCTTTTAGATAAAACGTCTTTTCACTTTGATGGCTATAGGTAAGGAAAAAAGTTGCAAGGGTTTCCAAACTTTGACGTGGACAAAGTTAGCCCCGGCCTTCTGGTTTTTGTTTTTAATTTTATGTTTAATTTTAAATATTATTACAATACTTGTGCAATTTGTAACTGCTTTTAGATTTAAGTGTAATGAAAAAACCTGAATATATTTGATTTTATGACAAAACTGCTGTATAACACCAAGGAAAAAAAGGTCCGTTAGACATGTCCGTGCGAAAAACTTTAATATATTTTTCTAAAGAAAAATATGAAAGTTTTGCATATGAATCAAAAATATTTTCAAAATACCATTCAAGAATGATCCTTAAAATTTTTTTTAAACTTAAAATTATCTTTAGTTTCGCTGAAATTCTTCCTTATGCAAATGGCTTCCAAAAAGACTTCCGTTTTTGTCCGTGCAAACTGCGTCACATTTTAGAACATTTAAAAATAAAAATACACTACAGCTTACATTCTCTTGAGTGTTAAATAAAGTTCAACACAAGAAACATGCAATAAAGTAAATTTATTATTTAAGATAGCGTCGTGTTTTAACTTTTTTTTAACTTTCAATGTGTACAAACGTCTGCAGCTACACCGCGGAAATGCCCATATATCAACGCTTCAGCAGTTAGTTGAATAAGGCATTTCGAAGTTATATTCAAAAAGCAACAACTTTGCAGTTCCCCATCACTATGCTACGTAGTTTCAATTACCAAATGCTGCTTCTATGTGAGCCACAAGCGACAGATGTATCTCCTATATTGGTCTTAAAAGAAAGAACAATTAATAATGTTGAGGAAATTTGGGTCCCAAACATCGATGTATGGCATAATTTATTTCCGCCTGCTTAAAACATGCAACATGCTTTAAACATGCAATTGATCAAGATGAGATTGTCCATGTACTCCAATTTCAGATAGCGTGTTTCAATTTTCATATGACAGCTGTGGTTTGGTTGATCCGCTTAATTCAACAACAACCCCACAAACTAAAGATAAAGATGCCCATTTTTTTACCCCATCTTTTTAAAGTGTCCACATTAAATACGTTGAAAACAACTACAGATGAAATGGGAGGCTACTGTAAGGAATATGTGAAAATATGTAATGACTTTAATGTGCTAGAATGGTGGAAAACTAAGGAAAACAAAAATCCAAAACTTGCCAGCTTTGCTTTAAAAAATCTTCGTCTTGGTCCAAAATCTGTGGACAACGTCCTTTTTTAAGTCTTACTTTAAAACATATAATTATAATAACAACAATAACAAAAGGTAGAAGGTGTGCGAAAATATGGATGTCATTTTACAGAGAATTTACAAAAGCATACACCTCCTGATTCGAATTGATAACATTATTGAACTTATTTGGGTATTGCTGACGGATCTCTTTGACGAATTCAATGGCACTGGCTGTGCTTTCTTTATCTGGCATCTGTTTTTTATATAGAACATCAATGACAATTGCCAGCATCTGTTCGATGAAGTCTACAATACTGTAATGCGCTTTCATATAGAGAGCACAGAATGCTTTCAAAATCATATCATTCTCTTCGGTATCTTCGCACAATGGTAAATGATTAAGAAAAACAGGCAGAACTTGAGCTAAAGGTACAGCTTCATGATTAAGCACCAGAAGACGGGCCACGGCGCCGCATATATTATCCATTGCCGAAGGATTCAGCTCCTTTGATATGGCATTGGAGAGAGTTTGCAAAATTACAGGGTATGTTTCAAACGATTTTTCCTCCGCGTAGAGTACCAGTTCACCCAAGCCAAAGAAGCAGTTTTTACGAACCTTGGCATCCTTATCGCTCACCCCGCCTATGAACAAGGGGCAGAGGATATCAAAATAGGTGACCACACAGGAGCCCAAAGATTTAACGGAGTCGGCCAAAACGTCATAGACAAAAGCTCTCTGTTCAGCAGAATCGTTACGCTTGGCCTTGTTCAACTTATTGGTAAAGATATTGAAAATTCTGCCAAAATACAATGAGAACTGTTCTGGTTGAATGGCAAGTCCGAACATGGGAAACAAATTGCCAGCATTCTCAATAAGAATCTCGTCGTATTCACTATCCTCTGGGTCTTCTTCATCGCCGGCTTCACTTGGTTCATTGAATTGACATGCCATTTTTGCGTTTAAAACATCTTTAATACAATTAAAGATTAGTTCACTTATCTCTTGCGAAGGGACAGCCGCAGTCTTAATCTCTCTCAATAAATCAGTCATCACTTCAAGCAAATGGATAACCACAGTACGTTCCTCATCTTTGCGAATTATTTGTACAAATTTTGGCATGGCAATCTCACTTGCCCACCTCACACCGTCAGTATCACCTAGACGATGCAGTGCGGCCACAAACTCACATATGGTTTCCACGGCTGCTTTACGAATTGAGTCTTGCGGATGATTTATCACTTTGTACACATTCTCGAAGGCTGATTGCAGATACGGGGCAAAAGCACTACGGGTATTGGTTGCGAATTCTTTAAGAGCCAAAATGGCCTCTTCTTTCTCCATGACAAAATCGTTTTCAGCTGTAAAACCATCGAGCTCATCATCTTCATCGTCTGTATTGTCTAGATCGATTTCTCTGTCAAATCCATTTTCTTCTCCCTCTAAATATAAGGAGCGTGCGGCATTCTCCTGAACAATGGGCAGAATATCTTCAAAAGAAATAACAGATTCTATCACACGATCCATTATCTTGGGGTACACATAAGCCATGCTTTCATTGACCACTTTGGATAGAGCACCCATTAAATTGTAAATGGAGCGACGGATGTCTGGGTCGTCTGGACCCTCTGACAACATCATCAAGCAATATGTCATTGTATCATTTGCCAATGGTATGAAATTTTCCTTTCCTATCTCCCGGGTAATTGCGGCCAATGTATCTATTGCTTGAATACGCAAAGAATTCGCTTCCTCAGCACACTCCTTTACCAAATATGCTTGAAATATGGTCACAATTCTTGGAAAATATGGCATCATATGTTCTTTTGCTGCCGTGGCAGTAGATGCGACAGCCGACAAGGCTAATTCCCGCAAGCGCGGCGAATTATTGTTATCCAAAGTTTCGAAAAGTCGGTCCATCAGCAATGGCAAATGCGGCACAATGTTATCTTCCAAATTTTCGCAATACGTTTCCAAAGCATAAAACATGCGCTCCAAATGTTTCGGTTCGGGTTGACCCATCTTTAGCTCCACAACCAACTGATGCAGAAAATCAAAAAGAACGGGCAATATCTGTGGAGCGAATTTGGATATTTCCGGTTGTAGATGCTCAGAAAACTGGCCCAAAGTGAAAAAGGCAGCTTTGCGAACTACGAGCGCTTGATCGGCTATACCACTCTTTATAATGTTTAGCATTATCTCTAGGTATTTCCTGCATATGGTTTCAGCACAGCCATCGGCAATGACAGCCATACAAAGGAAGGCTGCTCGACGACGGTAGGGATCAGCATTTTGGAGAGCCAGTTCCAGCAATAGCAGTAGTGGAGGTATCAGCTTTTCTGTCGACATGTTTAAGGCCAATAAATCAAGAGTTTGTGTGGCCGCTGTGACGGGACCATTCCCATCGGTGGAAAGTTCCTCGGCGTCATCACTGTCAGTTTCACAGCACATCATTTCAAAGATAACCTGTAGAATTGGCTCCAATAATTTTTGTTTGGCTATGTCCTTCTTTTTTAGCCGCACAATGCAACCAATCAATATCACTACTTGAATTCGAATGGCATCTTCGATCTGCTTGTTGTTGGCGGTGGTCAGGCAGAACTCCATTAAAGGTTTTATGTTGTTATTGAACAATTTGGGAACATATTCGGCCATGCTGTCAAATATGTCGAAAACGATAGAAAAATCATCTGCATTCCCTTTAACGACGAATGCCGAAACTGCTTTGATAAGCAACGGCATCACCTTGAGCACAGTCCGTTCTGGTGTTGTGTGACCACTGACAAATGGCATTAGATTAGACATGCCAACTATTATGTTGGATACAGTGGGTGAAGCCAAATCTCCCCGCGTCTCAGCATTAACAAGGACTGAGGCAAACATTTCGCAAATCGAGTCCATGTGATTGACAAATTGGTCGGGCGCTGAATCAGTTAATGTGGCAAAAGTCGATGATCCGAGCTCACTTTCTTTCGCATCGGGCAGACTGCAACGTTCGTAAATGAATTTCAGAACTTGCCCTAACCATACGTCCTTCGTAGAAGAGTCATGACGGATCACGGAGGCTACACATTGCGCAATTATATTCTTCACCTTTTTTTCTTTCTCCAATATAAGGGCCTCCATGATGGCTTGTTTGATGGCTTCCTGCCGCTGTTGCGAAACCATTTGCCAGTGACGAAGCTCCTTTATACGCTTGTTCAATAAAACGGCAGACAATTGCCGTACTTGTGTGTCACGTGGCGATACGATAATTTGGCACAACGTCCATAAAGTCTCTGGATCATCATAGGCCTTAGCAAATTCGGCAGTGGCCAACTGTATCCTATTGTTATCTGAGCAAAGCAGACCCTCGATGATTTGATCCAATTGTAGTGTCATTGTTTTAATTTAAATATTAGGTCGAGATTAAAAAAGGATATCACAAAAAATTGACACTTTTCCTTGGTCGCGGGAATAGTAACGAGGAAAATTGCAAAAAAACTATGCAGGGCTGAACAATCAAATATATAAACACGTTTCATAAAATTTAGGGCTCCCGTAAATTTCACTAACAAATATATTTAGAAATATATAATTTAAATATTAACTTGTGCACACGTGCGTACACTACGAATGACTATTTGTAACTAACTTTACTGCTGTAGCATGTTTAGGATGTAAGTTTTGACATACGAACTAAATTTTCAAGGCATAGGTGATCGCTCGCATTGTTCGAGAAATAACCCCAAAAGGAAGGTCAATGGTTACATCCAGAGTTGGATAAAAGTTATCTTCAGAGATAACTAAAGGATCAGTCCTGAACACAGCGCAGTTGGGAGAATCCAACACAAATACCAGATCGAGTGATCTGTCACGACTATTCCGGACAGGATTTATTTGAGTTAGGGACAACTCAAGCAGACCATCTATGAAACAATGTGACGAGGAGGGCAACAGTAATAAAGAATCATATGAAAGGGTCCAGGCAATCTCAGGTGAATTAAAATCTCCCAGAACAACGAGTAAGTCTTTGACCAAGAGATATGAGGAAACAAGTTGAATAGCTTCCAAATGGTGAATGTATACTGCCAAGTCGGACTGTGGTGGAATATACGAACAAGTAATATAGGCAGAAAAAGAATTTAAAGAAATTTTAACACAGACAAATTCAATCTCCTGATTGGATAACTGGACAATTTCAGACGAGAACGCTGAATCGACAGCGATCAAAACACCACCTGCATTATTTCGTTTGTAACTGAAACAGGAATGAATGAATTTCTTACCACGTGGTTGACATGTAACTGCCCCCGCCTACTATAAGAAAGTAGACAAAAATGCTTGAACCTGATTCCACAGTGTGCCAAAATTTGAACGCAATCGGTTCAGTAGTTTTTGAATGCATAGCGGTCGTAGGTGCTCACACAATATTTTTATATACCTACATATGTACGTACATACAACCTGACCTAACCTAATGACGCGCAGTGTATATAGATAGATATGTAAGTGAAATATTTTTTTATTTTATTTCATTAATTTTTTAATTTTCCTTTAGCCGTTGTCATTGAATATGAAAATATATAATCTGTTGTGAAATTACTTATTTTGATTTCCTTGACTTAGCATATGAACAAACTCATACGAGTTGAGTTAAATCAATGTCGAGCCGAAACAACATACGCCCAAAAGATCGGTAGCACATTGACCATGAATAAACTCAACAGTGAGTTCGCGTACATATGAATGTTTCATCGGTTGAGCCGCATGGCACGATTATTCGGCCAAGCTAAAATGTGTACCGAAGGCTGTGCATAAACGCAATTCGTATGCTCATCAGCATGAGCTGATTTACATTCAACGCTGACTTTCGTTCAGTCAGTGGAATTGAGAAAAAAGTGAATTTTGCAGATCTCTGGTACATATCATGTATACAAATCAAGATGATAGGTCCGTTCACTGGTTTCCGTTTGGGTTAGCCGTTGATGGAATCTAACTCAAAGGGATGGATTAGGGCGAGATGCGGTTAATCTAGATCACTGTCTTTTTGGCTGAACAATATATAGTAGATTATGAATTACGGACAAGTGAGGGAGTAATGTGTGTTTATTGTTTAAGCGATTGTACAAAACTGAATATATTGAATGAAAGAAAAGAGAACTAAACCTAGACAGGAGGGACAATTGTCGCTATGTTGTCCTATGGACTTTTACATAAAAATTATAAAATACTTAAATTTTAAGTTCATTGTTATTCTTTTTATACCATACCCGACCACATACAGCTGTGTTCAAAAATATAGTAGCGCATCACCTTGCAACATTTATACTAATTTTTCGACATGTTAAACATTAAAAATTAAATTTTTATTTCATATTTTTCAAAGAATGGAATATAAAGATGAGAATTGTTATTAGATTCCGTTTTTTTATATAATTTTTTAACGACTTTTGCCAAATACACCAAAAAGTGCCTGTTCAAATTTGTAGTAGTGGTTACAAAGGAGACAAAAAAAAAATAGTTTAATTTAATTCAAAAGTGATTTTTTGAGCTCTTCTTACTTAGTAATGTCTAATACTTTGTTGTATAGCCTTTTTTTTTAAATACCGGCATCGCATCGGCGGATCATCGAATCGATGAGGTCCTGACAAGGCTTCAAGGGGATTTGCGACCATGCTTTTGAACTATTTGCCAAATACATAAACATAACTATCCATATTTCCGTTGCCAGCGAAGTTGTAAGAAAAGCATGCAAATATCATTATGCTTATGCTACTGTTGTTTTTGGTGTACCTAGGATTATTTTCGGATTGCAAGATAGTTTTATTTGACGAGAAAGGCTTTAGGAAGTATCTACGACGTTCACCAAACACCTAATACATATATTCTTGATCAGCATGTACAGCCTAGTCGATCTAGCCTTGTCCATCTGTCCGTATGAACACCTACATAGCTCTCGGAGACTATAAAAGGTAGAGGTACTAAATTTGGTATATAGACTCGTGTAGTATGTAAAGTTATCAAGTTTATTTTAAATTTTTGCCACGCCCCTTTCCGCCCCTGCAATTGAAACAAAAGTGGTTTTCTTAAAGACTGTTCTAGCTAGAGACACCATATTTCGTATATGGGCATTTCCGCCGAAGTGTCAACCAACAGCAAGAAATTAAACTAACTTCAAACTCTTTGTTTTTTATACCCTTACACAAAGGGTATATTAATTTTGGTCAGAAGTGTGCAACGCATAGAAGGAAGCATCTCCGACCATATAAAGTATATATAATTTTGATCAGCAAGACGAGACGAGTTCAAATAGCCATGTCCGTCCGTCCGTCCGTCTGTGCGTTTGCGTTTTACTCAGACGTCTTAAGAACTAGCGGGCTTTTTTATTACCCGGGAAAAATAAAGTATGAAAACCATCAGGATCGGACCACTATATCATATAGCTCTAGAAGAAACATTTTCATAAAAATTGGAGTAGGTATGCTATGAAATTTACATACAGTGGCGGCAAAAAATTTTTTTTTTTTACCTTAAATTCTGTTTTCATTCGATTGTTACTTAATGTTGGTGAAAAGTTTTGATATGTTAATTTATAACGTTCAATTGGTTATTCTATTGAGATGGTGTTCTGTAAATTTCGGGGGCATATCTCTAATGGGTTTTTTTTTTATATGGGTTTTGATAAAAAAAAAAAGACACATTTTCAAAATTTGTAAAATTGATCGTACACATTTGGACTCAAAGAAAAAGTTTTAGATCTAGTAAAACTAAGATAAACTGCATACCACAAATTTTCAATTTGGCCCCAGGGTCCATTTTGGAGCCAAATGAAAAATTTAATTTTGTATGGAATTTTTTGGTCTCTCTGCTTGACGTCACTTTACGCCACTAACACACACTAAAGTATAACTACACTTGAACCATGATAGTCAATTAAATTTCCTGTCGAATGAGATATTGCTCATCAAAATCGGATTAAAAATACATAGATAGACTTCGTTGCCCTGCAAAAAAGGTGTTTTTTTTCTTAAAGAGGTGTTTTCAACAGCCCTACTATTTCCCTCTCTTTCTTTTGGTAAAAGGGTTTTTTTTTAATAAAAACTATTTCAAGATTTAAATATTTTTTACCTACTGCGTCTTCTGATTGCTTGCCTGTTGTCGAATTTTTGTCCCTTTTACCTACTTAACGGCGTTTTGCATCAATCCAAAAACCAAAATATATTTGATTGTATGACAATACTTATCTGTATTACCCCCATGGAAAAAATGTCTGTGAGAAAAAATTTAATTTATTTTTTTAAAGCAGAGTATAAAAGTCAGGGTTTGAAAACTGTCAACAGTCTTGCTGTGTGCTGTTGCTTCTGCTTCGGAAACTATGAACAGTCGAAGCAAAAGCAACAGCCATAAACCGAAAACACAAAAGCCGACAGCAAAGTCAACAGCAAATAACCGAAATAGAAAATTTTGACAGCAGCAGCAAAAGTGAAAAACCGAAAGCGAGAAACCCGACAGCAGCAGCAAACAGCAAAAACCCAAAAGTAGTCTCGTCGGCAGCAGAACTGTCTTAGCTATGCTTGCAATAACTGTAAGTAAGAGGCACTTTGTATAGTGAGTGCGAATGAAATGGCTGTACAGTGTGTTGATTAACCCTCCACTGACTCTTGGGGTTTGAAATGGTCAAAAATACAAATAAACAAATAGATGAATTTTCATAGTTTAATTTGTAATAATTTTGAATTGCCTACTAAGCGTTGTTTTTTTTGCTGTATACAATTTTTGGTAAATATTTACTTAAGCTACTCGAGAATTTAGTGTTGAAAAGTGAAAAAATCGGGTAAAGCTAGATTTCAGTGTTGGCAAATGCTATTTTTTATATGGCGCGTTGTTCGACCGCCCTGGCAGACAAATATTTTGATCTACATTATTGAATTAGGGAATACTCGACTGCTCTGGCAGCCGAATATTGTATTCTGAACTATGTTTGTTCTCTAAAAGAAAGAAATAATGTGAACTCAACAATATTTTCCTTTGTTGAGAATAGTGCGAACAAAAGTTTCTAAAAGCCCGCGTATTCGAGTATCCGAAATTTGGTATTTGGCAACACTATCTTAAAATTTGACAGCTTCTTTTAGCCGGAAACATTTCCTTTTTGCTATAGTCCCGCCAAAAACACAATTTTTCTTTTGTTAATTATACAAAAACTACATAATAAATCGACAAGGCGCACCCCTGAGGTCTTGCTCGTGGAATTTTCCCTTTCGTTTGATACCAAATTTATGTACGTATTATTAAACAGCAATTTTTGCCGAAGAAAATAAAATCTTATTAAAATATAATAAACATAGATCGCAAATAACAATTGAGTGTTTTTATACCCCTGCAGACGGTATTATAAAATTGGTCAGATGTTTGTGACGCACAGAAGGAGACGTTTCCGACCCTATAAAGTATATATATTCTTGATCAGCATGAGAAGCTGAGTCGATATAGTAATATCCATCTGACCGTCTGTCGGTGCGTATGCGTTTTACTTAGCCATCTTAAGATCTATTGCAACCCTACTTATAACGCGGATAAGATAAAGTATGATAGTTCTAGAAGAAGCATAGGTGAAAAAATTTGGAGCGTCCCCATAAAATTTACTAATATGATAGTATTGGATGCAAAATCTCAGATCCCAAAATTTAAATTTGATCGGATAAACAGAACACAAGTTACAGTCAATATAAATCGGTTAAAGTGCTGCCGGCAGCGCTGCTTGCTGCCTACTACGTCATCATCAAATCAACAGAGCACAGGCATACACACGCAACGCTACATGAACTGTATGTACATATATGCGTTCCGTGCTTCGCTTAGGAAATGATGGAAGAAGAAGAAAAAAATTTAGTAAAAAGAGAAATAATGTTTTGTTTGTGTATTGATGAATTGGGTTGCAGGGAAATTTCAAAATATAAAAATATTATTGCCAAGGGTATATAAACTTCGGCATAGCCGAAGTTAGCTTCTTTGATATATTTCTTTACGCTCAACCTCTGAACAGAAGCGAAAAAACTGAAAAAATTTGCTCTCACTCTGAGCAATAGTGTTTTTTCTATTTTGCTTCGGTTTTCGCTTGGGCGTTGATGTTAAGTTCTTCGTTTTGAACTCTTTTAACGATTCTCTTTTCGGGAGTAATATAATTGTCGCTCGCGAGTTGACACTCAGTGAGTGAGTGAATGACTGAATAAGTTAATTCAAAAAGTCTTCAACACACTCTTTAAGGATTTTTTTAAATAAATAATATTTACTTCATTATTTTGCGTTTTTTTTTGTTTATGTTTCTTAATGTAAGTAATAAGTAAAAAGTATTTCATTTTTCTACCATTATTCTCTTTTGTCTAGCTTTAATCGAATACTTATCAACAATAGAAAAAATAAAAACAAAATATAAATGAATACAACGAGTACTTCTTAAAACTATATTAATTTCGACCAATTGTTGAGCTTAATTACTAATAAAGAGTTTAGATTTTCTGCTCCTATTGGACTTTGACATACTAAGTCTTAGCAGGGGTAGGCACAAAGAGAGCCAGCTCAAACTGTCAATGTATGCGTGCGCTTGCTTGTGTGCGTAAGCTGCTTTACACTGCGCGAATCGTATGTGAAGAAACGAATAAAAAAATTAAACTGCAAGTGAAAAAGAATAATTCCGACCGGAATTTTCCGACAACCCTTTTTTACCGAATCGCCTTAAAAAACAAAGTACAGTCATGAGTCTTGGGTTCCTTTTACCTAAATGTCATAAAAATGAATGCATATTTTGTATCGGCTATTATATATATTTTTCATACTATACATATATGTGCATACATGTATATCTTATATTTATATAACATTATACATGTTCGCTTATATTATAATATACTTTTTACCCTATAGGGACAAAATATAAATAATGGCAAAATATTTTTAATGTTGCCATGTAAAAGATGTGAATCATTAATTTTTCTGCGTTTAGCTGCGTAACAAAGCGACATAGCACTGCGTTCTTCAAAAGTCTGTGCGACACTAGCTGTTTTTTTACTAGGGTTGTCAAAAATATATCTAAATATCGATATATCGGATATTTTTTTCAAAAAAAAATATATTTATATCGAGATATTTTTTTCCCCCAAATATCGAATATCGATATTTTTTTGTGATATTTTTGCGTTGGTCATTTCAAGAATGAGTGCAGCGAGCGCGGATGTAAAAATGATGAAATCGAATTACTTGCATCTTAAAAATGGAACAGCAAAATGTAAACTATGTCAAAAAATTATTAAAACAAGTGGAAATTCAACAAATATGTCGTCGCACATAAAAAACAAGCACTATGACACTTTTGTAAAGTGTATGCAAAAAAAGGTAAGTACTTATAAAGTGCCGTTATTTTTCTGTTTGTGCGTGTGTGTAATTTTAGAGCCCGCGTTTTCTCGAAATGCAATGGTGTGTGTATTTCAAGAAAACGCGGGCAATTTTAGAGCCACACGCACAAATTCTCGAATTATACACCCGATTGAATTTCATATAGATTATTTCGCAATTTCTAATTCTGAATTCTTATTCGTTTGACTAAATAATTAGGTTTCGATGAAGTTTCGTGAAAACCAAACAATTGAACAATCATTTCGAAACATTGAAGCTTTAAAAGGTAAGTAAGAAAAAGTGTGCATTCTGAATTTTATTAACTTGTTCTTCATTTTAGACAATGGACAGAAGGCGAATGAAATATATGAAGCAATTGTCTTCATGATTTGCAGAGACAACATGCCTGTCCGGTGCGTGGAGAAAGAAGGTCTAACACACCTTCTTAAGAAATGTGTCCCGCAATTTAAAATGCCTGGCCGGTCCAAGGCAAGTATTAATTTCGGTTGTTTTACTGTATAGAATAATCATAAAATCAATACGCTTTTCTAAATATATATCATTTTTTCCAGATTACAACAATGATCGAAGAAAAATACAGCAAATCAGTGGATGCTGTTAAAAAGATTTTAAGCGAAGTGGAGGATGTCGCATTCACCTGCGACGCAGTGACTATCACAAACTCAAGCCGATCATTTCTTACAATAACTGCGCATTTTATAAATAAGGAATGTTTGGAATCAATTTGTTTAATGGCAGCTAGAATGGATCAGGTAATTTTTTTATATTGATTATTTTATCTGTGTTTTTGTCACCTCGTTAATTGTTACTCGTATTTGTCTAGTGTTCTGTGAATTTTGGCCATTTGTCACTTTGTTGTTATTTTTACCACCTAATATAAGAAAACCATACATTTCTCAAATTTAATTTAGTCTCATACCAGTGAGTACATAAGCTCTCTATTGGAGAAAGCGTGCGACGATTTTAGCATTGATAAGTCTAAGTGTACAACACTGACCACGGATAATGCGAATAATATGAAAGCCGCATCAAGATATTTTATTGGAAATGGGAAACACATTCCTTGCTTTGCGCATACCATCCACTTAGTGGTAGACGATTCTGTGAAGGAGATCGCATCATTTTGTAGTATTTTGGACAAAGTTAAAAAAATTGTTATGCATTTCAAGCACAGTCCTGCATTAATGGACGAGCTGCGAAAAGCTCAGGCTGATGAGGGAATTCCGGAAGCAAGCCTGTGCAAGCCTCTTGAATTAAATAAAGTCTTAGTAAAGTCTTCATTCCTCGATCCAAGATTTAAAAAGATGTATATCTCGCCAATCGGGGTACAAGAGGCGACTAAAGATATTTTACAAGAATTGATTACATTTACTGAAGAAAAACTGGTATGTCAAAAATTAAAAGATTATAATTATATATTAACTTAAATAACTGTAATTAGTTTACTCACAATAATATTAAAATTCTGTTCAAAAATGTAACTAATTCTTTTTTTTAATTTTTTACAGATTTCAGATGACGAAAATTCAGATGACCAATAGTGATAGCTTGGAAAAGGCGCACAATAGGTCAATTGTGAAAGTAGACGGTTCGGAAAATAGGGAGCTAAAGATGTATCTCAGCTTGCCCCAAACTTCGTGGGAAAGTAACCCAATAATGTTTTGGAGTTCGTATAAGGCAGCTATGCCAGGACTTTCGAAGCTTGCCTTACGATACCTTACAACCCCTGGTAGTTCAGTGCCTTCGAAGCGACTTGCTTCTGCAATTAAATGTGTTGTCTGTGACTCGCGAAGTCGTATGACGGATACACATATAACAGAACGGGTTTTTTTGAAATCTTTAAACTCCAAATACTGGAGTTAAACATGCCTTTGAATATGCAAAATGACAAATTCCGTATTAAGAAAATCCGTATTAAGAAAATGCGTGTGAAGAAAATCTGTATTAAGAAAATGCGTGTAAAGAAAATCCGTATTAAGAAAATAAATTGTTATGTTATTGTGTAAATTTAAATTTATTTTGGGGGAAAAAAATATCTAAAATATCGATATATCGATATTTTTAATGATATATATTAATATCATATCGATATTTCTTCAAAAGCAAAAATATCATCGATACGATATTTTAAAAATATCCGACAACCCTATTTTTTACGCTCTCAACTTGTACTTCGTGCTCACATCGGCATGCACACAGACGGCCACACGAGCAATTGCCGAGCAAAAGTGCCCGCACGGGCTATGGGCGCTTACCTCTGGTTTACTGTGTGTGGCGGGTAACTAGCACCCATTTATTTTCCGTCTCTGTCACTCTGCACTGCCTGCATAGCGCCGCTGTTGCTATGCGGGCATCCATCGCTTCCTCTCTGCTCCTTGTGCTTTCTCATTGGTCACACAGCCTCTCGTGTTGTTATGCGACGCTTTATTTTCCTCTGTCGACGCTGCCATAGCAGTTATACCACTTAATAGACTTAATCAGCATACATACCTACATAAATTGTTTCTAACTATTCTTTATTTAATACACCCTTGCAGTCCTTTGCAATAATATTTTTACATGTC
The DNA here is from genome assembly GCF_018902025.1 of Drosophila willistoni. Lineage (NCBI taxonomy): Eukaryota > Metazoa > Arthropoda > Insecta > Diptera > Drosophilidae > Drosophila > Drosophila willistoni. The sequence continues at coordinate 89,321 of NW_025814053.1, forward strand.
AAAATTCTTTTTCTGCAACTCAAATCTTGTATACACAATAATAATACACTTACTTTCTCAAATACCAGGCTCTGTCCATAGTCGTTGGTTTCCGGCGCCCAAATCGGACACAATTGCTACTACTGGATATCTTCTACGGTACAGATTCCTTAAAATGGTGTTAAGCGTGTCCATGTCCATTCGGGTGTTGTAATCAAAATAAATTGGCTACTTCCATGATTTTTTTAACCCGCGTACAATCGCCAGTTGCACTAACTTGCTTGGCTTGTACACGACGTCCGCTGAGCTGTCATATTCTTAGGCAGCTGCAACCTTCATCTCGTTGAAGGCCAATACGCAAAGCTTATCACTCTCGTCCACTTCCTCATTTGCCTTTAGGTCAATGACCACATCCAGGGTACCAGTCTTTATGTCAAAATCTGATAACCGTCTCTATAAGGTGGCACGATTCGATAAAGGAAGTCCTTTTTGTATAGATGATTATACGCCCGAGGGCCTGCGGTATGGAGGCAAATATCAGCAGACATATCATCTGGATTGAATGATGTACGTTTGCCACCATTTTTCAATATTTTTATTTGGGTTTCTGTGAATATTTTGCCCAGAGACTATTCCAGTTGGCGAAACTCCTCAAGCTGTTGTCGTAAGCTCAGTATACCGTATACAGTTGCGAACTTAAAAATAGCACTACTTGCTGACGTTATGTGTTCAAAGGACTCTTAGCTTTAATTTAAGGTTCAAGGAACATGTGAATACGTTTTTCAACGTAAAATATTTACTACTAATGGAAGCAAAAAAAAATTTATAATAATATCCAACGTATTCAAAGTTTTTCAAGGATTTTCATGAAATACTCAAAAAATACCCGAAACAAAAAATAGCACCACTTGCAGTACTTTGCAGGTTTTGCATTATGGCAGATGATTTTACCACGTCCAGAGCAACTAGCTAAGTTGTATGTGCGGCACATCGACACACTTCAATGTTTGCTATTTGAAAACTAGGCATTGCTTCTAAAAACTCGATTTTTTTTAAATATTCGTCATTCTCACAGGTCTCATCATTGTCTGATGTTATAGAAACTATCTATGTCATACTTTGTAAGGACTTTTAGTATTTCAGTTGCAAGATTTTTCGCAGTACTTGAACCTACACCTTTCAGTTCCACCATTTCTGAAATAACGGATTTTATATTGTGCGCATGCATTTTTTTACAATTGTACATCTACATTTACACCGAATATATTGCGCGTTAACCTTGTTGCACTGTCTATTTTTAATGATATCAATTTATTATTCACACCTCTTCTTATGTCCTTTTTTACATTGTCTGTCACTAGTTTAAATGTTTGTTTGCAGTTTGAGGCATGTAACTTCATGTCCTTCCCACCCGCAGCTTTAAGCCCTTCAAATAAATGCTCTATTAACTTCTTTAAGTTTGACGAATTTAAAACATTAAAAGGAATGCATTCCTCTGTAACTAAGCCTATATAGGCTCGTAATAAGTCTTTTTTATTTACTTCTATTTTAATTTTTTTCATCCAAATTAACTTTGAATTTTATGACACCTCTGAAATGCTTTTCTCAACGTTACCGTTAACATTAATATTAAGTAGTTTTAATAGGTGCGATTTCATATTAAATACTCTATTATTTTTTAGCACACTTTTACATGTTTTACAACACGCGACTCCTTCTTCTAAGTTGTTAGCAAAGTACTTCCATATTTCTTTGCTATTTGCCATTTTTAGTCTCCGAATTTTCTCCACATCGCACAGTGGGCGATTTGGCTGATCTAGCGTAGCGAAATACCAATTTTCAACATTTAAAATCATGCGAAATTTTACTTCCCTCCGATAGTAATATGTTCATTTAGCAAATCGATAGCATCTTTATCGATAATATGTATGTCGTTAATCAGCCCTGAGCTCACAAACACAAAATATTCAAACACAGCTTTTCGTTGCACTTTACCCACGTGTTTACACCGATCTTAGATTGTTGAAAAAAACGTTGTTTTATTCATTTTTAATCCAGTTTTTTTGTATTTCACAATGTGAAGGTATGTATTTTAAGAATCTAAATGTTTTGTGACCTGTGAATATATGTGATATATGTTTAATTGTAGTTTTAACTATCTGTCTCTCTAATACCCTATGGTTAACCAATTTCATCTTCTGTAGAATAAAAAATTATAAGGCCCGTATTGGATCGTAAAAATGTTATCTTTGTGATATTATATTGTTCGTCCACTATGTGAATTGTCCAACATTAGCTGCTCATTCTAACAATGTAGCTTTTTATAGGAACCATGTCGGTCTGCAAGTGGCAACTTTTTATAGTATGGCATGAGGAAAAATGCTCTTCAAATAAGTATTCCGCACTTGTCTACTACATTTTTTCTAATGATCTCAAGAAATCGGACTGTAGTGAGCAGGACTACCATTCAATTATGGATAAACTAAAAATTTTCCACAAAAAATTGTCTGAAAAGTGGAAGAAAAGTAACAGAGATAAGAATCAATTGAAGAACAACAACGCAGCCTGGCTCAACGACGATTTGGTTCTTCTGAGCCCTGAAGAAAAATTGGCTCCAGGGCGAAAACCAAAAGATATTGAAAATTGCCACTCCAACCGTCAGTGCACAAAATTATCACATCTTGTGGAAAACAATTCTTGCAATGACCTTATGAGAGCAACACGTATAAACCTTTATAAATGTAGTATACGGAGTGCATCGGACATTGTTTCAATAGTAGAAGCAGATCCCGACGCATCTAAAAAATAACCAGAGGGCCGGGGCTAACTTTTACCGCGTCAAAGTTTGTATACCCTTGCAAGTTTTTTGTGTAAAAGGTCTAATGTTTGCGAAAAAACGGCTTAGGAAATAACGAAGATATTGATCAAAGTCACTGTTCACCACCGATTGTTCCTATGGGAGCTATATGATAGAGTCACCCGATCTTGATCAAATTTGGCACAGTCGTTTGTTAGTGTAATAAATTCATAAATATTGAATTTCACGACAATAGCTCCAAAAATAACGAAGGTATTGAGAAAAGTCACAGTTCGTGACTTTGACGTTTGTATGGGAGCTATATGATATAGTGATCCGATCCGGCTGAATCCAAAATATACAAACTGTGCAGTATATACAAACCTACGTGCAAAATTTCAGCTCTTTAGCTCTTACGGTCTAGGAGGAGATCGCGTCGATCCAGACGGACGGACATGGCTATTTGAACTCGTCTCGTCGTGCTGATCAAAAATATATATACTTTATATGGTCGGAGATGCTTCCTTCTATGCGTTGCACACTTCTCACCAAAATTAATATACCCTTTGTGCAAGGGTATAAAAAAAAGTTTGCATGCAGAACAACAATTATCCATTAAATATTCTCCAGAAGAAGCATTGGCGCTTTATATTGATGGCGATTACTCAAAAAACTCATACAAGCTATTGCAAGCAGGCACAAAAGCGCGAAAAGCCAATATTTTTCCAACATATGATTTTTTGCGATCGGCATAAAAAAAATGTGCTATCCGGATTGCATCAGAACGAAAGAAAGTTGGGCTGAAGTTCCTTTACAAGAAATGCTGGACCACACCATTACGAGAATTGTTGGTGTGCATCCCGAAGTTTTTCGCCAACTCTCGGATAATGGCGATAAATATAAGTCTTTGAGCCTCATTTCTAAATGGGGTTGCGATGGGAGTTCGGGACACGCGACATAACGGCAGAGCTTCAGTAATTCGGAGCTTAAGATGGCAGATGAGCACATATTTTTCATATGCATAGTGCCACTACAATTGCAAGTGGAAAGCAGCGTACTTTGGCAAAATCCTTGCCTGGCATCGACTCGGTATTGGAGACCTTTAAAAATAATGTTTGCCAAAGAGTCTACAAAATTGGTTACAGCGGAAATTGAAAAAATGAATTCACAGATATTGAAAATTGTGCCTACGCGCTTAAGTAGCTTTCAAGTTTACCACAAATTGCAACTTACCATGATCGATGGCAAAGTTTTAAGTGTGATTGCCGAAACATCATCGCAAAAATGTGGTATTTGTAAAGCAACGCCCAAGGCTATGAACGATTTAAATGCAATTAACAACTTGGCAAGAAATGAGGACTTGCTGAAGTTTGGATTATCGACTTTGCATTGTTGGATTCGCTGCTTTGAATGTATGCTACATATCGGCTATCGTCTACCAATTAAAAAGGGGCAAGTTCGTGCTTCGGACAAGAGCATAGTCGATAAACAAAAGGCAGTCATCCAAGAAAGATTCAGAATCGAAATGTCTTTATTGGTAGATATTCGAATTCAAGGGTGTGGCAACACGAATAGTGGAAAAACAGCTCGAAGGTTTTTCGAAAAGTCAGAACTGTCCAAATTACTGGTGTAAACCATGACCTGATAAAAAGACTTGGTGTTATTTTGCGTTCCATGTGTTCAGGTTGTGCAATAAATGCCGATAGCTTTAGAAAATATACGATGGAAACTGCAAAGATATTTGTGCAAGAATATTCTTGGTTTTACATGCCCAGCTCATTGCACAAAATATTAATTCACGGAGCCGAAATTATCGAATGTGTACCACTTCCGATTGGCATGATGTCGGAAGAAGCTTTGGAAGCAAATAACAAAAATTTATGAAATTTTCGGCTCAAGCATACACGAAAAAATTCGCGTGTAAATACAATGGAGGATTTAATGAATTCATTATTAATTGCTTCAGACCCACTTATAACAAGTTTGTGCAAAAACAAACGAAATAAATCTAGTAATGTTTAACATGTCGAAAAATTAGTATAAATGTTGCAAGGTGATGCGCTACTATATTTTTGAACACAGCTGTATGTGGTCGGGTATGGCATAAAAAGAATAACAATGAACTTAAAATTTAAGTATTTTATAATTTTTATGTAAAAGTCCATAGGACAACATAGCGACAATTGTCCCTCCTGTCTAGGTTTAGTTCTCTTTTCTTTCATTCAATATATTCAGTTTTGTACAATCGCTTAAACAATAAACACACATTACTCCCTCACTTGTCCGTAATTCATAATCTACTATATATTGTTCAGCCAAAAAGACAGTGATCTAGATTAACCGTATCTCGCCCTAATCCATCCCTTTGAGTTAGATTCCATCAACGGCTAACCCAAACGGAAACCAGTGAACGGACCTATCATCTTGATTTGTATACATGATATGTACCAGAGATCTGCAAAATTCACTTTTTTCTCAATTCCACTGACTGAACGAAAGTCAGCGTTGAATGTAAATCAGCTCATGCTGATGAGCATACGAATTGCGTTTATGCACAGCCTTCGGTACACATTTTAGCTTGGCCGAATAATCGTGCCATGCGGCTCAACCGATGAAACATTCATATGTACGCGAACTCACTGTTGAGTTTATTCATGGTCAATGTGCTACCGATCTTTTGGGCGTATGTTGTTTCGGCTCGACATTGATTTAACTCAACTCGTATGAGTTTGTTCATATGCTAAGTCAAGGAAATCAAAATAAGTAATTTCACAACAGATTATATATTTTCATATTCAATGACAACGGCTAAAGGAAAATTAAAAAATTAATGAAATAAAATAAAAAAATATTTCACTTACATATCTATCTATATACACTGCGCGTCATTAGGTTAGGTCAGGTTGTATGTACGTACATATGTAGGTATATAAAAATATTGTGTGAGCACCTACGACCGCTATGCATTCAAAAACTACTGAACGGATTGCGTTCAAATTTTGGCACACTGTGGAATCAGGTTCAAGCATTTTTGTCTACTTTCTTATAGTAGGCGGGGGCAGTTACATGTCAACCACGTGGTAAGAAATTCATTCATTCCTGTTTCAGTTACAAACGAAATAATGCAGGTGGTGTTTTGATCGCTGTCGATTCAGCGTTCTCGTCTGAAATTGTCCAGTTATCCAATCAGGAGATTGAATTTGTCTGTGTTAAAATTTCTTTAAATTCTTTTTCTGCCTATATTACTTGTTCGTATATTCCACCACAGTCCGACTTGGCAGTATACATTCACCATTTGGAAGCTATTCAACTTGTTTCCTCATATCTCTTGGTCAAAGACTTACTCGTTGTTCTGGGAGATTTTAATTCACCTGAGATTGCCTGGACCCTTTCATATGATTCTTTATTACTGTTGCCCTCCTCGTCACATTGTTTCATAGATGGTCTGCTTGAGTTGTCCCTAACTCAAATAAGTCCTGTCCGGAATAGTCGTGACAGATCACTCGCTCTGGTATTTGTGTTGGATTCTCCCAAATGCGCTGTGTTCAGGACTGATCCTTTAGTTATCTCTGAAGATAACTTTCATCCAACTCTGGATGTAACCATTGACCTTCCTTTTGGGGTTATTTCTCGAACAATGCGAGCGATCACCTATGCCTTGAAAATTTAGTTCGTATGTCAAAACTTACATCCTAAACATGCTACAGCAGTAAAGTTAGTTACAAATAGTCATTCGTAGTGTACGCACGTGTGCACAAGTTAATATTTAAATTATATATTTCTAAATATATTTGTTAGTGAAATTTACGGGAGCCCTAAATTTTATGAAACGTGTTTATATATTTGATTGTTCAGCCCTGCATAGTTTTTTTGCAATTTTCCTCGTTACTATTCCCGCGACCAAGGAAAAGTGTCAATTTTTTGTGATATCCTTTTTTAATCTCGACCTAATATTTAAATTAAAACAATGACACTACAATTGGATCAAATCATCGAGGGTCTGCTTTGCTCAGATAACAATAGGATACAGTTGGCCACTGCCGAATTTGCTAAGGCCTATGATGATCCAGAGACTTTATGGACGTTGTGCCAAATTATCGTATCGCCACGTGACACACAAGTACGGCAATTGTCTGCCGTTTTATTGAACAAGCGTATAAAGGAGCTTCGTCACTGGCAAATGGTTTCGCAACAGCAGCAGGAAGCCATCAAACAAGCCATCATGGAGGCCCTTATATTGGAGAAAGAAAAAAAGGTGAAGAATATAATTGCGCAATGTGTAGCCTCCGTGATCCGTCATGACTCTTCTACGAAGGACGTATGGTTAGGGCATGTTCTGAAATTCATTTACGAACGTTGCAGTCTGCCCGATGCGAAAGAAAGTGAGCTCGGATCATCGACTTTTGCCACATTAACTGATTCAGCGCCCGACCAATTTGTCAATCACATGGACTCGATTTGCGAAATGTTTGCCTCAGTCCTTGTTAATGCTGAGACGCGGGGAGATTTGGCTTCACCCACTGTATCCAACATAATAGTTGGCATGTCTAATCTAATGCCATTTGTCAGTGGTCACACAACACCAGAACGGACTGTGCTCAAGGTGATGCCGTTGCTTATCAAAACAGTTTCGGCATTCGTCGTTAAAGGGAATGCAGATGATTTTTCTATCGTTTTCGACATATTTGACAGCATGGCCGAATATGTTCCCAAATTGTTCAATAACAACATAAAACCTTTAATGGAGTTCTGCCTGACCACCGCCAACAACAAGCAGATCGAAGATGCCATTCGAATTCAAGTAGTGATATTGATTGGTTGCATTGTGCGGCTAAAAAAGAAGGACATAGCCAAACAAAAATTATTGGAGCCAATTCTACAGGTTATCTTTGAAATGATGTGCTGTGAAACTGACAGTGATGACGCCGAGGAACTTTCCACCGATGGGAATGGTCCCGTCACAGCGGCCACACAAACTCTTGATTTATTGGCCTTAAACATGTCGACAGAAAAGCTGATACCTCCACTACTGCTATTGCTGGAACTGGCTCTCCAAAATGCTGATCCCTACCGTCGTCGAGCAGCCTTCCTTTGTATGGCTGTCATTGCCGATGGCTGTGCTGAAACCATATGCAGCAAATACCTAGAGATAATGCTAAACATTATAAAGAGTGGTATAGCCGATCAAGCGCCCGTAGTTCGCAAAGCTGCCTTTTTCACTTTGGGCCAGTTTTCTGAGCATCTACAACCGGAAATATCCAAATTCGCTCCACAGATATTGCCCGTTCTTTTTGATTTTCTGCATCAGTTGGTTGTGGAGCTAAAGATGGGTCAACCCGAACCGAAACATTTGGAGCGCATGTTTTATGCTTTGGAAACGTATTGCGAAAATTTGGAAGATAACATTGTGCCGCATTTGCCATTGCTGATGGACCGACTTTTCGAAACTTTGGATAACAATAATTCGCCGCGCTTGCGGGAATTAGCCTTGTCGGCTGTCGCATCTACTGCCACGGCAGCAAAAGAACATATGATGCCATATTTTCCAAGAATTGTGACCATATTTCAAGCATATTTGGTAAAGGAGTGTGCTGAGGAAGCGAATTCTTTGCGTATTCAAGCAATAGATACATTGGCCGCAATTACCCGGGAGATAGGAAAGGAAAATTTCATACCATTGGCAAATGATACAATGACATATTGCTTGATGATGTTGTCAGAGGGTCCAGACGACCCAGACATCCGTCGCTCCATTTACAATTTAATGGGTGCTCTATCCAAAGTGGTCAATGAAAGCATGGCTTATGTGTACCCCAAGATAATGGATCGTGTGATAGAATCTGTTATTTCTTTTGAAGATATTCTGCCCATTGTTCAGGAGAATGCCGCACGCTCCTTATATTTAGAGGGAGAAGAAAATGGATTTGACAGAGAAATCGATCTAGACAATACAGACGATGAAGATGATGAGCTCGATGGTTTTACAGCTGAAAACGATTTTGTCATGGAGAAAGAAGAGGCCATTTTGGCTCTTAAAGAATTCGCAACCAATACCCGTAGTGCTTTTGCCCCGTATCTGCAATCAGCCTTCGAGAATGTGTACAAAGTGATAAATCATCCGCAAGACTCAATTCGTAAAGCAGCCGTGGAAACCATATGTGAGTTTGTGGCCGCACTGCATCGTCTAGGTGATACTGACGGTGTGAGGTGGGCAAGTGAGATTGCCATGCCAAAATTTGTACAAATAATTCGCAAAGATGAGGAACGTACTGTGGTTATCCATTTGCTTGAAGTGATGACTGATTTATTGAGAGAGATTAAGACTGCGGCTGTCCCTTCGCAAGAGATAAGTGAACTAATCTTTAATTGTATTAAAGATGTTTTAAACGCAAAAATGGCATGTCAATTCAATGAACCAAGTGAAGCCGGCGATGAAGAAGACCCAGAGGATAGTGAATACGACGAGATGCTTATTGAGAATGCTGGCAATTTGTTTCCCATGTTCGGACTTGCCATTCAACCAGAACAGTTCTCATTGTATTTTGGCAGAATTTTCAATATCTTTACCAATAAGTTGAACAAGGCCAAGCGTAACGATTCTGCTGAACAGAGAGCTTTTGTCTATGACGTTTTGGCCGACTCCGTTAAATCTTTGGGCTCCTGTGTGGTCACCTATTTTGATATCCTCTGCCCCTTGTTCATAGGCGGGGTGAGCGATAAGGATGCCAAGGTTCGTAAAAACTGCTTCTTTGGCTTGGGTGAACTGGTACTCTACGCGGAGGAAAAATCGTTTGAAACATACCCTGTAATTTTGCAAACTCTCTCCAATGCCATATCAAAGGAGCTGAATCCTTCGGCAATGGATAATATATGCGGCGCCGTGGCCCGTCTTCTGGTGCTTAATCATGAAGCTGTACCTTTAGCTCAAGTTCTGCCTGTTTTTCTTAATCATTTACCATTGTGCGAAGATACCGAAGAGAATGATATGATTTTGAAAGCATTCTGTGCTCTCTATATGAAAGCGCATTACAGTATTGTAGACTTCATCGAACAGATGCTGGCAATTGTCATTGATGTTCTATATAAAAAACAGATGCCAGATAAAGAAAGCACAGCCAGTGCCATTGAATTCGTCAAAGAGATCCGTCAGCAATACCCAAATAAGTTCAATAATGTTATCAATTCGAATCAGGAGGTGTATGCTTTTGTAAATTCTCTGTAAAATGACATCCATATTTTCGCACACCTTCTACCTATTGTTATTGTTATTATAATTATATGTTTTAAAGTAAGACTTAAAAAAAAGGACGTTGTCCACAGATTTTGGACCAAGACGAAGATTTTTTAAAGCAAAGCTGGCAAGTTTTGGATTTTTGTTTTCCTTAGTTTTCCACCATTCTAGCACATTAAAGTCATTACATATTTTCACATATTCCTTACAGTAGCCTCCCATTTCATCAGTAGTTGTTTTCAACGTATTTAATGTGGACACTTTAAAAAGATGGGGTAAAAAAATGGGCATCTTTATCTTTAGTTTGTGGGGTTGTTGTTGAATTAAGCGGATCAACCAAACCACAGCTGTCATATATGAGCCTGATGAATTTATATCAGAGGCATTAATTTTTGAAATGCAAAATTGTCCAATCTCATTTTGATCAATTGCATGTTTAAAGCATGTTGCATGTTTTAAGCAGGCGGAAATAAATTATGCCATACATCGATTTCAGCTCTGTAGCTTTAACCGTCTAGGAGGAGTTTGCGTTGATCCAGACGGACGGACAGACGGACGGACAGACGGACGGACATGGCTATTTGAACTCGTCTCGTCGTGCTGATCAAGAATATATATACTTTATATGGTCGGAAATGCTTCCTTCTATGCGTTTCACACTTCTGACCAAAATTAATATACCCTTTTTGCAAGGGTATAAAAAGTCACTGTTCGTGTAATCCGATCCGGCTGAACTCGAGATATACAACGCCTGCAGTATATATAAGCCTACATGCTACATAATTTCAGCTCTATAGCTCTTACGGTCTAGGAGAAGTTTGCGCTGACCCAGACGAACGGACGGACAGACGGACGGACATGGCTATTTGAACTCGTCTCGTCGTGCGGATCAAAATTATATATACTTTATATGGTCGGAGATGCTTCCTTCTATGCGTTGTACACTTCTGACCAAAATTAATATACCGTTTTTGCAAGGCTATAAAAAACAAAGAGTTTGAAGTTGGTTTAATTTCTTGCTGTTGTTTGACACTTCGGCGGAAATGCCCATATACGAAATATGGTGTCTCTAGCTAGAACAGTCTTTAAGAAACCCACTTTTGTTTCAATTGCAGGGGCGGAAAGGGGCGTGGCAAAAATTTAAAATAAACTTGATAACTTTACATACTACACGAGTCTATATACCAAATTTGGTACCTCTACCTTTTATAGTCTCCGAGAGCTATGTAGGTGTTCATACGGACAGATGGACAAGGCTAGATCGACTAGGCTGTACATGCTGATCAAGAATATATGTATTAGGTGTTTGGTGAACGTCGTAGATACTTCCTAAAGCCTTTCTCGTCAAATAAAACTATCTTGCAATCCGAAAATAATCCTAGGTACACCAAAAACAACAGTAGCATAAGCATAATGATATTTGCATGCTTTTCTTACAACTTCGCTGGCAACGGAAATATGGATAGATATGTTTATGTAGATATATTACGAAGTACAATGCTCCCATGTGCCAGTTGGGAAATGACTATAAAATGGACATTTCAATAGGATAACGATCCGAAACATACCAGAAAGCTTGCGAAAGATTGGTTTGCATCCAAAAAATCGATGTTATCCTAAGGCAACCTCAGTCCCCAGATCTTAATCCGATCAAGGACTTATGGGAAGATGTTAGGCGGGTTGTGGCAACATCAAATCCATTTAAAAAAAAACTGAGCTTTGGCAAATAGTTCAAAAGCATGGTCGCAAATCCCCTTGAAGCCTTGTCAGGACCTCATCGATTCGATGATCCGCCGATGCGATGCCGGTATTTAAAAAAAAAGGCTATACAACAAAGTATTAGACATTACTAAGTAAGAAGAGCTCAAAAAATCACTTTTGAATTAAATTGAACTATTTTTTTTTTGTCTCCTTTGTAACCACTACTATAAATTTGAACAGGCACTTTTTGGTGTATTTGGCAAAAGTCGTTAAAAAATTATATAAAAAAACGGAATCTAATAACAATTCTCATCTTTATATTCCATTCTTTGAAAAATATGAAATAAAAATTTAATTTTTAATGTTTAACATGTCGAAAAATTAGTATAAATGTTGCAAGGTGATGCGCTACTATATTTTTGAACACAGCTGTATGTGGTCGGGTATGGTATAAAAAGAATAACAATGAACTTAAAATTTAAGTATTTTATAATTTTTATGTAAAAGTCCATAGGACAACATAGCGACAATTGTCCCTCCTGTCTAGGTTTAGTTCTCTTTTCTTTCATTCAATATATTCAGTTTTGTACAATCGCTTAAACAATAAACACACATTACTCCCTCACTTGTCCGTAATTCATAATCTACTATATATTGTTCAGCCAAAAAGACAGTGATCTAGATTAACCGCATCTCGCCCTAATCCATCCCTTTGAGTTAGATTCCATCAACGGTTAACCCAAACGGAAACCAGTGAACGGACCTATCATCTTGATTTGTATACATGATATGTACCAGAGATCTGCAAAATTCACTTTTTTCTCAATTCCACTGACTGAACGAAAGTCAGCGTTGAATGTAAATCAGCTCATGCTGATGAGCATACGAATTGCGTTTATGCACAGCCTTCGGTACACATTTTAGCTTGGCCGAATAATCGTGCCATGCGGCTCAACCGATGAAACATTCATATGTACGCGAACTCACTGTTGAGTTTATTCATGGTCAATGTGCTACCGATCTTTTGGGCGTATGTTGTTTCGGCTCGACATTGATTTAACTCAACTCGTATGAGTTTGTTCATATGCTAAGTCAAGGAAATCAAAATAAGTAATTTCACAACAGATTATATATTTTCATATTCAATGACAACGGCTAAAGGAAAATTAAAAAATTAATGAAATAAAATAAAAAAATATTTCACTTACATATCTATCTATATACACTGCGCGTCATTAGGTTAGGTCAGGTTGTATGTACGTACATATGTAGGTATATAAAAATATTGTGTGAGCACCTACGACCGCTATGCATTCAAAAACTACTGAACCGATTGCGTTCAAATTTTGGCACACTGTGGAATCAGGTTCAAGCATTTTTGTCTACTTTCTTATAGTAGGCGGGGGCAGTTACATGTCAACCACGTGGTAAGAAATTCATTCATTCCTGTTTCAGTTACAAACGAAATAATGCAGGTGGTGTTTTGATCGCTGTCGATTCAGCGTTCTCGTCTGAAATTGTCCAGTTATCCAATCAGGAGATTGAATTTGTCTGTGTTAAAATTTCTTTAAATTCTTTTTCTGCCTATATTACTTGTTCGTATATTCCACCACAGTCCGACTTGGCAGTATACATTCACCATTTGGAAGCTATTCAACTTGTTTCCTCATATCTCTTGGTCAAAGACTTACTCGTTGTTCTGGGAGATTTTAATTCACCTGAGATTGCCTGGACCCTTTCATATGATTCTTTATTACTGTTGCCCTCCTCGTCACATTGTTTCATAGATGGTCTGCTTGAGTTGTCCCTAACTCAAATAAATCCTGTCCGGAATAGTCGTGACAGATCACTCGATCTGGTATTTGTGTTGGATTCTCCCAACTGCGCTGTGTTCAGGACTGATCCTTTAGTTATCTCTGAAGATAACTTTTATCCAACTCTGGATGTAACCATTGACCTTCCTTTTGGGGTTATTTCTCGAACAATGCGAGCGATCACCTATGCCTTGAAAATTTAGTTCGTATGTCAAAACTTACATCCTAAACATGCTACAGCAGTAAAGTTAGTTACAAATAGTCATTCGTAGTGTACGCACGTGTGCACAAGTTAATATTTAAATTATATATTTCTAAATATATTTGTTAGTGAAATTTACGGGAGCCCTAAATTTTATGAAACGTGTTTATATATTTGATTGTTCAGCCCTGCATAGTTTTTTTGCAATTTTCCTCGTTACTATTCCCGCGACCAAGGAAAAGTGTCAATTTTTTGTGATATCCTTTTTTAATCTCGACCTAATATTTAAATTAAAACAATGACACTACAATTGGATCAAATCATCGAGGGTCTGCTTTGCTCAGATAACAATAGGATACAGTTGGCCACTGCCGAATTTGCTAAGGCCTATGATGATCCAGAGACTTTATGGACGTTGTGCCAAATTATCGTATCGCCACGTGACACACAAGTACGGCAATTGTCTGCCGTTTTATTGAACAAGCGTATAAAGGAGCTTCGTCACTGGCAAATGGTTTCGCAACAGCGGCAGGAAGCCATCAAACAAGCCATCATGGAGGCCCTTATATTGGAGAAAGAAAAAAAGGTGAAGAATATAATTGCGCAATGTGTAGCCTCCGTGATCCGTCATGACTCTTCTACGAAGGACGTATGGTTAGGGCAAGTTCTGAAATTCATTTACGAACGTTGCAGTCTGCCCGATGCGAAAGAAAGTGAGCTCGGATCATCGACTTTTGCCACATTAACTGATTCAGCGCCCGACCAATTTGTCAATCACATGGACTCGATTTGCGAAATGTTTGCCTCAGTCCTTGTTAATGCTGAGACGCGGGGAGATTTGGCTTCACCCACTGTATCCAACATAATAGTTGGCATGTCTAATCTAATGCCATTTGTCAGTGGTCACACAACACCAGAACGGACTGTGCTCAAGGTGATGCCGTTGCTTATCAAAGCAGTTTCGGCATTCGTCGTTAAAGGGAATGCAGATGATTTTTCTATCGTTTTCGACATATTTGACAGCATGGCCGAATATGTTCCCAAATTGTTCAATAACAACATAAAACCTTTAATGGAGTTCTGCCTGACCACCGCCAACAACAAGCAGATCGAAGATGCCATTCGAATTCAAGTAGTGATATTGATTGGTTGCATTGTGCGGCTAAAAAAGAAGGACATAGCCAAACAAAAATTATTGGAGCCAATTCTACAGGTTATCTTTGAAATGATGTGCTGTGAAACTGACAGTGATGACGCCGAGGAACTTTCCACCGATGGGAATGGTCCCGTCACAGCGGCCACACAAACTCTTGATTTATTGGCCTTAAACATGTCGACAGAAAAGCTGATACCTCCACTACTGCTATTGCTGGAACTGGCTCTCCAAAATGCTGATCCCTACCGTCGTCGAGCAGCCTTCCTTTGTATGGCTGTCATTGCCGATGGCTGTGCTGAAACCATATGCAGCAAATACCTAGAGATAATGCTAAACATTATAAAGAGTGGTATAGCCGATCAAGCGCTCGTAGTTCGCAAAGCTGCCTTTTTCACTTTGGGCCAGTTTTCTGAGCATCTACAACCGGAAATATCCAAATTCGCTCCACAGATATTGCCCGTTCTTTTTGATTTTCTGCATCAGTTGGTTGTGGAGCTAAAGATGGGTCAACCCGAACCGAAACATTTGGAGCGCATGTTTTATGCTTTGGAAACGTATTGCGAAAATTTGGAAGATAACATTGTGCCGCATTTGCCATTGCTGATGGACCGACTTTTCGAAACTTTGGATAACAATAATTCGCCGCGCTTGCGGGAATTAGCCTTGTCGGCTGTCGCATCTACTGCCACGGCAGCAAAAGAACATATGATGCCATATTTTCCAAGAATTGTGACCATATTTCAAGCATATTTGGTAAAGGAGTGTGCTGAGGAAGCGAATTCTTTGCGTATTCAAGCAATAGATACATTGGCCGCAATTACCCGGGAGATAGGAAAGGAAAATTTCATACCATTGGCAAATGATACAATGACATATTGCTTGATGATGTTGTCAGAGGGTCCAGACGACCCAGACATCCGTCGCTCCATTTACAATTTAATGGGTGCTCTATCCAAAGTGGTCAATGAAAGCATGGCTTATGTGTACCCCAAGATAATGGATCGTGTGATAGAATCTGTTATTTCTTTTGAAGATATTCTGCCCATTGTTCAGGAGAATGCCGCACGCTCCTTATATTTAGAGGGAGAAGAAAATGGATTTGACAGAGAAATCGATCTAGACAATACAGACGATGAAGATGATGAGCTCGATGGTTTTACAGCTGAAAACGATTTTGTCATGGAGAAAGAAGAGGCCATTTTGGCTCTTAAAGAATTCGCAACCAATACCCGTAGTGCTTTTGCCCCGTATCTGCAATCAGCCTTCGAGAATGTGTACAAAGTGATAAATCATCCGCAAGACTCAATTCGTAAAGCAGCCGTGGAAACCATATGTGAGTTTGTGGCCGCACTGCATCGTCTAGGTGATACTGACGGTGTGAGGTGGGCAAGTGAGATTGCCATGCCAAAATTTGTACAAATAATTCGCAAAGATGAGGAACGTACTGTGGTTATCCATTTGCTTGAAGTGATGACTGATTTATTGAGAGAGATTAAGACTGCGGCTGTCCCTTCGCAAGAGATAAGTGAACTAATCTTTAATTGTATTAAAGATGTTTTAAACGCAAAAATGGCATGTCAATTCAATGAACCAAGTGAAGCCGGCGATGAAGAAGACCCAGAGGATAGTGAATACGACGAGATGCTTATTGAGAATGCTGGCAATTTGTTTCCCATGTTCGGACTTGCCATTCAACCAGAACAGTTCTCATTGTATTTTGGCAGAATTTTCAATATCTTTACCAATAAGTTGAACAAGGCCAAGCGTAACGATTCTGCTGAACAGAGAGCTTTTGTCTATGACGTTTTGGCCGACTCCGTTAAATCTTTGGGCTCCTGTGTGGTCACCTATTTTGATATCCTCTGCCCCTTGTTCATAGGCGGGGTGAGCGATAAGGATGCCAAGGTTCGTAAAAACTGCTTCTTTGGCTTGGGTGAACTGGTACTCTACGCGGAGGAAAAATCGTTTGAAACATACCCTGTAATTTTGCAAACTCTCTCCAATGCCATATCAAAGGAGCTGAATCCTTCGGCAATGGATAATATATGCGGCGCCGTGGCCCGTCTTCTGGTGCTTAATCATGAAGCTGTACCTATAGCTCAAGTTCTGCCTGTTTTTCTTAATCATTTACCATTGTGCGAAGATACCGAAGAGAATGATATGATTTTAAAAGCATTCTGTGCTCTCTATATGAAAGCGCATCACAGTATTGTAGACTTCATCGAACAGATGCTGGCAATTGTCATTGATGTTCTATATAAAAAACAGATGCCAGATAAAGAAAGCACAGCCAGTGCCATTGAATTCGTCAAAGAGATCCGTCAGCAATACCCAAATAAGTTCAATAATGTTATCAATTCGAATCAGGAGGTGTATGCTTTTGTAAATTCTCTGTAAAATGACATCCATATTTTCGCACACCTTCTACCTTTTGTTATTGTTGTTATTATAATTATATGTTTTAAAGTAAGACTTAAAAAAGGACGTTGTCCACAGATTTTGGACCAAGACGAAGATTTTTTAAAGCAAAGCTGGCAAGTTTTGGATTTTTGTTTTCCTTAGTTTTCCACCATTCTAGCACATTAAAGTCATTACATATTTTCACATATTCCTTACAGTAGCCTCCCATTTCATCTGTAGTTGTTTTCAACGTATTTAATGTGGACACTTTAAAAAGATGGGGTAAAAAAATGGGCATCTTTATCTTTAGTTTGTGGGGTTGTTGTTGAATTAAGCGGATCAACCAAACCACAGCTGTCATATGAAAATTGAAACACGCTATCTGAAATTGGAGTACATGGACAATCTCATCTTGATCAATTGCATGTTTAAAGCATGTTGCATGTTTTAAGCAGGCGGAAATAAATTATGCCATACATCGATGTTTGGGACCCAAATTTCCTCAACATTATTAATTGTTCTTTCTTTTAAGACCAATATAGGAGATACATCTGTCGCTTGTGGCTCACATAGAAGCAGCATTTGGTAATTGAAACTACGTAGCATAGTGATGGGGAACTGCAAAGTTGTTGCTTTTTGAATATAACTTCGAAATGCCTTATTCAACTAACTGCTGAAGCGTTGATATATGGGCATTTCCGCGGTGTAGCTGCAGACGTTTGTACACATTGAAAGTTAAAAAAAAGTTAAAACACGACGCTATCTTAAATAATAAATTTACTTTATTGCATGTTTCTTGTGTTGAACTTTATTTAACACTCAAGAGAATGTAAGCTGTAGTGTATTTTTATTTTTAAATGTTCTAAAATGTGACGCAGTTTGCACGGACAAAAACGGAAGTCTTTTTGGAAGCCATTTGCATAAGGAAGAATTTCAGCGAAACTAAAGATAATTTTAAGTTTAAAAAAAATTTTAAGGATCATTCTTGAATGGTATTTTGAAAATATTTTTGATTCATATGCAAAACTTTCATATTTTTCTTTAGAAAAATATATTAAAGTTTTTCGCACGGACATGTCTAACGGACCTTTTTTTCCTTGGGGTTATACAGCAGTTTTGTCATAAAATCAAATATATTCAGGTTTTTTCATTACACTTAAATCTAAAAGCAGTTACAAATTGCACAAGTATTGTAATAATATTTAAAATTAAACATAAAATTAAAAACAAAAACCAGAAGGCCGGGGCTAACTTTGTCCACGTCAAAGTTTGAAAACCCTTGCAACTTTTTTCCTTACCTATAGCCATCAAAGTGAAAAGACGTTTTATCTAAAAGGCTAATGTTTGCGAATGAACGGCCTACATTACAGCCTAGGTGTAATAAACTTACCAATATTAAATTTCACAATAGCTCAGAAAATAACGAAGTTATTAAAAAAAGTCACTGTTCGTGACTTTGCCATTTGTATGGGAGCTATATGACAACGCCTGCAGTATATATAAGCCTACATGCTACATAATTTCAGCTTTATAGCTCTTACGGTCTAGGAGAAGTTTGCGCTGATCCAGACGAACGGACGGACAGACGGACGGACATGGCTATTTGAACTCGTCTCGTCGTGCTGATCAAGAATATATATACTTTATATGGTCGGAGATGCTTCCTTCTATGCGTTGCACACTTCTGACCAAAATTAATATACGTTTTTTGCAAGGGTATAATTTTTTTTTTTTGACGATGCCGTTTACCCTACCAAATGTACCGAACTTAGTACTTAGAACGGTAGAAATTCACACATACCATGTCGAACGGACAGACTTTAAAATTTTTTCCAAATTCAATTAACTAATTTTTTCCTATTTTGTTTTTTTTTCCAATTTATAGTTGAAAACTATATTTGCTCCCAACTTTTTAATTTCTCTTGAGTTCTGAGTCTCTTGATTTTTGGCACAATGTGAACTAATCTCTTTTTCGGTATCAAACGGAACTTATAAAAGTGGGCAAAGAAAATTCGAGAATTTACAAATTATGCTTGTTGCATTATAATCGCGACTTTTTTGTTAAACCCTTTTCCTTGTAAAAGCTTGCCTACAAAAGATAGATAATAAAAAAATAAAATAAAAATGATTTTATCACTTTGCATTCAATTTGCTTATTACGGTGAACTAATATATTCTTAAAATACATAAAATATTAAAATTTAAACGTTTTCTGATAAGATAAATTCTTAAAAAACATAGAGTTTCAAGATGGTTTAAATTTTTGCTCTTGGTTGACACTTCCGCGGAAATGCCCATATTTATAATCAACAGTTGTTGGGTTTCTTGCTTCTCTTTTACAATTTCGTTCATATAATACCAATTATCTACAATGGACTTAAACATTTCGAAGTTTGAGTTCCATCGTGTCGGGCA
The DNA here is from genome assembly GCF_018902025.1 of Drosophila willistoni. Taxonomy (NCBI): domain Eukaryota; kingdom Metazoa; phylum Arthropoda; class Insecta; order Diptera; family Drosophilidae; genus Drosophila; species Drosophila willistoni. The sequence continues at coordinate 109,016 of NW_025814053.1, forward strand.
ATGGTTTTTCAACGAAGTTTTCAGTTGATATTGCAAGTTTGCTTTCTTAAAATAGCGTACAAGTTCGGCTACCTACAACGAATCATTAAAAGCCCGTTTCGGGACATTTGCTAGCAAATGACTGCTGCAGTTTAATCCAACGTTTCCTTCCAAGGCTTTTATAATATTGGAATATATTCTGCCAGTTACAAACTTTACTTTCTCCAAATTATTGAGGCCGAACTCGGCGAACAGTGTGTATTAGCTTGCTTAAAATGTTTGCAGACGTTGAGCGTCGGAAATCCATGGATTTGGGGCTCAAAATCAATTCGAAAAGTTGTTTTTTTTTTTGGAAGTGTAAAGTCACTTCTACAAAGTTTCTATGAACGTAGTTGTCAGACCACAAATCAATAATAGCGGTTGCACCACCATTCTCCACAATGTGGGCTAATTCATCTTTTATTTGATGCTTTTTGTCGTCCGCGATTTAGTGCGTTGTTCGAGACAACTATGTTGCATCAGGCAGCATGTCTTCAATGTCCACATCTTCTCCATAATTTGCACCAAAATGAATTAAAAATCTTGCAAGTTTTTTAAGTTCAAGTCCATTGATTGCTGAAAAGGGTTGGCAATCTTCAGTAACCCATGCTACGCAAGCATCTGTAACTGCATTTTTTTCCTCCGCCGTAACAGTTTTTAACACTTTACTTTCTTTTAGCGACTTGCAGCATTTATGTCGCGCTAAAGTAGACGAATATTTTAAGATTATTACTGCACGATCGACAGTACAAAAATACATGTAAAACAGTGCCATCCTCATTCATAATCTCTGCTAAAATATTCCACACAAAGCTTCTCCCCTTATTTCGGGCTGCCAATGTGTAGATATTTGTGCGTATTTTTTCTAGAATAGCCTGCTCCACAGCGTCGAAATGACAAAATTAAACTAATTGTGCTCATTTTAACCTACAATCGCAAGCATTTTCAAAAACAAAAAGAAACAGTAAAAACAACAACATAACGGTAATGCATCTACACGAGTTAAGTGGCTTCAGCAGCATGAGCTGATCTTCACTCAACTCTGATTTTCAGTGATGTGAATTGAGTAAGAATTTGGGCGTATAACTAAATCAAGGAAAAAAATCAATGTTCAGCCGAATAAACTCAGTAAGAAAAAATTATGAGCGCTTTGGAATAAAAAAAGTCAAAAGTGAGTTCGTGTACATACGAATGTTTGGTCGGTTGGGCTTAATGACACGATTATTCGGCTATTTTTGTTTACATATGTTTTTTTTTTGCCATCACGCCAAACCGTTCTCTGGTATGTACATTTGTACCAAAGAACGTCAAGGGTGTAACTTTTGGCACCTGTAAGCATCGATTTTATTTTATTTTTCCAAACACCTAAGGTTTTGCGTAGCAGTGCACTCAAAGCAAATGTACGAACAGCAATGACAAATAACAAAAAACAATGCGCAATAATGTGCTGTAATCCCAACAACACTTATGTTTTATAGTTATGATTTCTAGTGTCTTTAACTTTTTTGTATGAGCAGGGCATTGAGTACTGATCGCTGGTTTGTTTTTTAGTCGCTTAATTTCAATTCTTATTTGATGCCTTAGAAGGAATAGGCAAAATGACTGAAACGCCGGACTCGATAAAAAGAAAAATTGATTGTGGCACGTACACTTTAGTACATATTTTTAAGTACATTGTAAGACCTTGTCATTGAAGTCGCATTCACTTGTAATAATTATAAGCATCAGCATCTGCCAAAGACAAATCACCAGTACCTGAAAATAAACCAAAATACTAGAGCTGGGAAACTATCAATGGTACTATCGAGGTATCGAATTTTTGCATTTTTGAGCCACCATCGATAGTTTTTTGTCACTATCGATAGTATTGAGCATTTTTAATAGCTACACATCACTTGAATTGGCGCAAAAAGCAAGTACTGGCTGCTGCAAATTGGGTAAGATAAATGAATAAATAAGCTTTAAATGTAACAAATTTACTATAAAAATCCATTTTAGATAAACTTCAGTGTGGGTTGGTGGTTCTGAGCATGGAGAAATATTTGAAAAACCTGAAAAGAAAGCGTAAATACACTACTCTATTTGCTGAAAATTTGTTGCTGATATTTGTATATCTATATGCGTTGTAATGTACAAGAATTTCAGTTATTTTAAAATTCAACTGATTTCGATTATTTAGTATTTTTATACCCTTGCAGAGGGTATTATAAAATTGGTCAGATGTTTGTAACGCACAGAAGGAGACGTTTCCGACCCCATAAAGTATATATATTCTTGATCACCATGAGAAGCTGAGTTGATATAGCCATGTCCGTCTGTCCGTCCGTCCGTGCGTATGCGTTTTACTCAGCCGTCTTAAGAGCTATCGGGCTGAAATTTTTTTTCGGGGTTTTTTATTACCCGGGAAAAATAAAGTATGAAAACCATCAGGATCGGACCACTATATCATATAGCTCTAGAAGAACTAGAAGAAACATTTTCATAAAAATTGGAGTATGCTATGAAATTTACGTATGTGATAACATTGGATATAAAACCCCAAATCCCAAAATTTGAATGTGATCGGATAAATATAACACAAGTTACAGTGAATATAATAATCGGCTCTGCTCCCAGCTCTGCCGGCAGCGCTGCTTGCTGTCTACTACGTCTTTCGTCATCAACAGAGTACATGCATACACACACAGACGCAACGCTACATAAACTGTATTGTATGTGTATGCGTGCGTTGCTTTGCTTTGGGAATGAGGGAAGAAGAAGAACAAATTGTAAAATAGAGAGTAAAATTGTTTTGTTTGTATATTGATGAATAGAGTTGCAGAAAACAAATTTTGAACATGTAAAATTATTATTACCAAGGACTGCAAGAGTATATAAACTTCGGCATAGCCGATGTTAGCTTCTTTGATATTTTGAACTGCCTCTGGAATAAAAAATTGCAGATATTAATAAAAATGAAATAAATTATGGTGATAAGCTATCTTTTTTCCCATCAATTATTATTGTACGTATTATGGTAGGCCCTCAGGCTCAACTTTCCATTCTTTTCATCCATGTTATGGCTCTCTATAATTTCCCCCGACACATTTTTATACCCTTGCAAAAAGTGTATACTAATTTTGGTCAGAAGTGTGCAACGCATAGAAGGAAGCATCTCCGACCATATAAAATATATATATTCTTGATCAGCATGACGAGACGAGTTCAAATAGCCATGTCCGTCCGTCTGGATCAGCGCAAACTCCTCCTAGACCGTAAGAGCTACAGAGCTGAAATTTTTGCATTTAGGCTTATATCATATAGCTCCCATTCAAATGGCAAAGTCACGAACAGTGACTTTTGTCAATAACTTCGTTGCTTTTAACGCGATGGCTTTCAAATCAAACATTTGTTAGTTTAATATATCTGTTAATGACTATGCCGAATTTAATAAATATCGGGTAACTGTATCATATAGCTCCCAAAGGAACGATCGGAGGAAAACAGTGACTTTGATCAATATCTTCGTTATTTCCTATGCTAAGATTGAAGGCCGTTCTTTCGCATTTTGAGATAAAGCTTTTCTCCACTTTGATGGCTATAGGTAAGTAAAGAGTTACCAAAAAAATTGCAAGGTTATACAACCTCGAAGTTAACCCGGCCCTCTGGTTTTTTATAGATTTGGCCAGAGTCGCCGATTAACCCAGTAACTTGGGACGTCCGCAAAAATAAAAAACATTAAAATTTGCTACTTGTGAGCGGCTAAGGCGGCGTTAAAAACTATCTAATTTTTGTCGGATTTTAATAAAACATCTATCATTGGACGGAAAATTTAATTTACTTTTATACGTAGACCAAGAAAAAAGTACTTTAGTGCAGGGCCCGGCAAAAAGAGAGCGCTAAAAAAATGTAGTTGTTGTGTGCACTTGCCTGTGTGCTTATGTTGCTTTACACTGCGCAAAATGAAAATTCATCAAATTGTGCCTCAAATCAAGAAAACGAGCGCAGCCGATAATCTGATGCAAGAAAAAGAAAACAAAGCAGCGATCAATTTTTTCGTGTGTGTCCTCTCAACAAAGCGACATAGATCTGCTTGCGTCGAAATGCTGAGGGGAACTAAAACCCACCCTCTTGCTCATGGTAATTTTGTGTGAGGACTTCGGCAGCCGTTCGGCTTACACGCATAAGAGATGCCCAGCTTGTTCGTCCCCCGGGGGCAGTGTTGCCATTTTGGCTTATTTTAAGCTAGATCTGGATTATTTCAAAATGAAATAGCTTGGAAAGTGGTTAAAATGATTATAGCTTGAAATCTAGCTGATTTTGAAATTCAAAAAGCTTATTTTGGCTTTAAAAAAATTTCTACATAAAGATTTTTTTAGAGATTATAAAGTATTTTTATGATCATTTAAAGGGGCAAATCAAACTAAAATAATATTTCTCGAAGACTTTTGGTATTTTGTGCCTAAATTTATCGTTATATTTCGTTTGGTTCGTATTTGCTCATTCTACAGCTTTTGTCTATGACGTTTTGGCCGACTCCTTTAAATCTTTGGGCTCCTGTGTGGTCACCTATTTTGATATGCTCTGCCCCTTGTTCATAGGCGGGGTAAGCGATAAGGATGCCAAGGTTCGTAAAAACTGCTACTTTGGCTTGGGTGAACTGGTACGCTACGCGGAGGAAAAATCGTTTGAAACATACCCTGTAATTTTTCAAACTCTCTCCAATGCCATATCTAAGGAGCTGAGGATCCTTCGGCAATGGATAATATATGCGGCGCCGTGGCCCGTCTTCTGGTGCTTAATCATGAAGCTGTACCTATAGCTCAAGTTCTGCCTGTTTTTCTTAATCATTTACCATTGTGCGAAGATACCGAAGAGAATGATATGATTTTAAAAGCATTCTGTGCTCTCTATATGAAAGCGCATCACAGTATTGTAGACTTCATCGAACAGATGCTGGCAATTGTCATTGATGTTCTATATAAAAAACAGATGCCAGATAAAGAAAGCACAGCCAGTGCCATTGAATTCGTCAAAGAGATCCGTCAGCAATACCCAAATAAGTTTAATAATGTTATCAATTCGAATAAGGAGGTGTATGCTTTTGTAAATTCTCTGTAAAATGACATCCATATTTTCGCACACCTTCTACCTTTTGTTATTGTTGTTATTATAATTATATGTTTTAAAGTAAGACTTAAAAAAAAGGACGTTGTCCACAGATTTTGGACCAAGACGAAGATTTTTTAAAGCAAAGCTGGCAAGTTTTGGATTTTTGTTTTCCTTAGTTTTCCACCATTCTAGCACATTAAAGTCATTACATATTTTCACATATTCCTTACAGTAGCCTCCCATTTCATCTGTAGTTGTTTTCAACGTATTTAATGTGGACACTTTAAAAAGATGGGGTAAAAAAATGGGCATCTTTATCTTTAGTTTGTGGGGTTGTTGTTGAATTAAGCGGATCAACCAAACCACAGCTGTTATATGAAAATTGAAACACGCTATCTGAAATTGGAGTACATGGACAATCTCATCTTGATCAATTGCATGTTTAAAGCATGTTGCATGTTTTAAGCAGGCGGAAATAAATTATGCCATACATCGATGTTTGGGACCCAAATTTCTCAACATTATTATTTATTCTTTCTTTTAAGACCAATATAGGAGATACATCTGTCGCTTGTGGCTCACATAGAATCATTTTTGAATGGTATTTTGAAAATATTTTTGATTTATATGCAAAACTTTCATATTTTGCTTTAGAAAAATATATTTAAGTTTTTCGCACGGACATGTCTAACGGACCTTTTTTTCCTTGGGGTTATACAGCAGTTTTGTCATAAAATCAAATATATTCAGGTTTTTTCATTACACTTAAATCTAAAAGCAGTTACAAATTGCACAAGTATTGTAATAATATTTAAAATTAAACATAAAATTAAAAACAAAAACCAGAAGGCCGGGGCTAACTTTGTCCACGTCAAAGTTTGAAAACCCTTGCAACTTTTTTCCTAACTCTTTTAACAGTACAAAAATACATGTAAAACAGTGCCATCCTCATTCATAATCTCTGCTAAAATATTCCAGACAAAGCTTCTCCCCTTATTTCGGGCTGCCAATGTGTAGATATTTGTGCGTATTTTTTCTAGAATAGCCTGCTCCACAGCGTCGAAATGACAAAATTAAACTAATTGTGCTCATTTCAACCTACAATCGCAAGCATTTTCAAAAACAAAAAGAAACAGTAAAAACAACAACATAACGGTAATGCATCTACACGAGTTAAGTGGCTTCAGCAGCATGAGCTGATCTTCACTCAACTCTGATTTTCAGTGATGTGAATTGAGTAAGAATTTGGGCGTATAACTAAATCAAGGAAAAAAATCAATGTTCAGCCGAATAAACTCAGTAAGAAAAAATTATGAGCGCTTTGGAATAAAAAAAGTCAAAAGTGAGTTCGTGTACATACGAATGTTTGGTCGGTTGGGCTTAATGACACGATTATTCGGCTATTTTTGTTTACATATGTTTTTTTTTTTTGCCATCACGCAAAACCGTTCTCTGGTATGTACATTTGTACCAAAGAACGTCAAGGGTGTAACTTTTGGCACCCGTAAGCATCGATTTTATTTTATTTTTCCAAACACCTAAGGTTTTGCGTAGCAGTGCACTCAAAGCAAATGTACGAACAGCAATGACAAATAACAAAAAACAATGCGCAATAATGTGCTGTAATCCCAACAACACTTATGTTTTATAGTTATGATTTCTAGTGTCTTTAACTTTTTTGTATGAGCAGGGCATTGAGTACTGATCGCTGGTTTGTTTTTTAGTCGCTTAATTTCAATTCTTAATTGATGCCTTAGAAGGAATAGGCAAAATGACTGAAACGCCGGACTCGATAAAAAGAAAAATTGATTGTGGCACGTACACTTTAGTACATATTTTTAAGTACATTGTAAGACCTTGTCATTGAAGTCGCATTCACTTGTAATAATTATAAGCATCAGCATCTGCCAAAGACAAATCACCAGTACCTGAAAATAAACCAAAATACTAGAGCTGGGAAACTATCAATGGTACTATCGAATTTTTGCATTTTTGAGCCACCATCGATAGTTTTTTGTCACTATCGATAGTATTGAGCATTTTTAATAGCTACACATCACTTGAATTGGCGCAAAGAATTTCAGTTATTTTAAAATTCAACTGATTTTGATTATTTAGTATTTTTATACCCTTGCAGAGGGTATTATAAAATTGGTCAGATGTTTGTAACGCACAGAAGGAGACGTTTCCGACCCCATAAAGTATATATATTCTTGATCACCATGAGAAGCTGAGTTGATATAGCCATGTCCGTCTGTCCGTCCGTCCGTCCGTCTGTGCGTATGCGTTTTACTCAGCCGTCTTAAGAGCTATCGGGCTGAAATTTTTTTTCGGGGTTTTTTATTACCCGGGAAAAATAAAGTATGAAAACCATCAGGATCGGACCACTATATCATATAGCTCTAGAAGAACTAGAAGAAACATTTTCATAAAAATTGGAGTATGCTATGAAATTTACGTATGTGATAACATTGGATATAAAACCCCAAATCCCAAAATTTGAATGTGATCGGATAAATATAACACAAGTTACAGTGAATATAATAATCGGCTCTGCTCCCAGCTCTGCCGGCAGCGCTGCTTGCTGTCTACTACGTCTTTCGTCATCAACAGAGTACATGCATACACACAGACGCAACGCTACATAAACTGTATTGTATGTGTATGCGTGCGTTGCTTTGCTTTGGGAATGAGGGAAGAAGAAGAACAAATTGTAAAATAGAGAGTAAAATTGTTTTGTTTGTATATTGATGAATAGAGTTGCAGAAAACAAATTTTGAACATGTAAAATTATTATTACCAAGGACTGCAAGGGTATATAAACTTCGGCATAGCCGATGTTAGCTTCTTTGATATTTTGAACTGCCTCTGGAATAAAAAATTGCAGATATTAATAAAAATGAAATAAATTATGGTGATAAGCTATCTTTTTTCCCATCAATTATTATTGTACGTATTATGGTAGGCCCTCAGGCTCAACTTTCCATTCTTTTCATCCATGTTATGGCTCTCTATAATTTCCCCCGACACATTTTTATACCCTTGCAAAAAGTGTATACTAATTTTGGTCAGAAGTGTGCAACGCATAAAAGGAAGCATCTCCGACCATATAAAATATATATATTCTTGATCAGCATGACGAGACGAGTTCAAATAGCCATGTCCGTCCGTCTGGATCAGCGCAAACTGCTCCTAGACCGTAAGAGCTACAGAGCTGAAATTTTTGCATTTAGGCTTATATCATATAGCTCCCATTCAAATGGCAAAGTCACGAACAGTGACTTTTCTCAATAACTTCGTTATTTTCTTAGCTGTTGTCGTGAAATTTAATATTGGTGAGCTTATTGCGCCTATAAACGACTGTGCCAAATTTGATCAAGATCGGGTTATATCATACAGCTGCCGTAGGAACGATCCGTCGAAAACAGTGACTTTTGTCAATAACTTCGTTGCTTTTAACGCGATGGCTTTCAATTCAAACATTTGTTAGTTTAATATATCTGTTAATGACTATGCCGAATTTAATAAATATCGGGTAACTGTATCATATAGCTCCCAAAGGAACGATCGGAGGAAAACAGTGACTTTGATCAATATCTTCGTTATTTCCTATGCTAAGATTGAAGGCCGTTCTTTCGCATTTTTAGATAAAACTTTTCTCCACTTTGATGGCTATAGGTAAGTAAAGAGTTACCAAAAAAATTGCAAGGTTATACAACCTTTGACGCGGTCGAAGTTAACCCGGCCCTCTGTTTTTTTATAGATTTGGCCAGAGTCGCCGATTAACCCAGTAACTTGAGACGTCCGCAAAAATAAAAAACATTAAAATTTGCTACTTGTGAGCGGCTAAGGCGGCGTTAAAAACTTAACTAAAAACGGCTTTACAAGAAAACGAGCGCAGCCGATAATCTGATGCAAGAAAAAGAAAACAAAGCAGCGATCAATTTTTTCGTGTGTGTCCTCTCAACAAAGCGACATAGATCTGCTTGCGTCGAAATGCTGAGGGGAACTAAAACCCACCCTCTTGCTCATGGTAATTTTGTGTGAGGACTTCGGCAGCCGTTCGGCTTACACGCATAAGAGGTGCCCAGCTTGTTCGTCCCCCGGGGGCAGTGTTGCCATTTTGGCTTATTTTAAGCTAGATCTGGATTATTTCAAAATGAAATAGCTTGGAAAGTGGTTAAAATGATTATAGCTTGAAATCTAGCTGATTTTGAAATTCAAAAAGCTTATTTTGGCTTTAAAAAAATTTCTACATAAAAATTTTTTTAGAGATTATAAAGTATTTTTATGATCATTTAAAGGGGCAAATCAAACTAAAATAATATTTCTCGAAGACTTTTGGTATTTTGTGCCTAAATTTATCGTTATATTTCGTTTGGTTCGTATTTGCTCATTCTACAGCTTTTGTCTATGACGTTTTGGCCGACTCCTTTAAATCTTTGGGCTCCTGTGTGGTCACCTATTTTGATATGCTCTGCCCCTTGTTCATAGGCGCGGTAAGCGATAAGGATGCCAAGGTTCGTAAAAACTGCTACTTTGGCTTGGGTGAACTGGTACGCTACGCGGAGGAAAAATCGTTTGAAACATACCCTGTAATTTTTCAAACTCTCTCCAATGCCATATCTAAGGAGCTGAGGATCCTTCGGCAATGGATAATATATGCGGCGCCGTGGCCCGTCTTCTGGTGCTTAATCATGAAGCTGTACCTATAGCTCAAGTTCTGCCTGTTTTTCTTTATCATTTACCATTGTGCGAAGATACCGAAGAGAATGATATGATTTTAAAAGCATTCTGTGCTCTCTATATGAAAGCGCATCACAGTATTGTAGACTTCATCGAACAGATGCTGGCAATTGTCATTGATGTTCTATATAAAAAACAGATGCCAGATAAAGAAAGCACAGCCAGTGCCATTGAATTCGTCAAAGAGATCCGTCAGCAATACCCAAATAAGTTTAATAATGTTATCAATTCGAATAAGGAGGTGTATGCTTTTGTAAATTCTCTGTAAAATGACATCCATATTTTCGCACACCTTCTACCTTTTGTTATTGTTGTTATTATAATTATATGTTTTAAAGTAAGACTTAAAAAAAAGGACGTTGTCCACAGATTTTGGACCAAGACGAAGATTTTTTAAAGCAAAGCTGGCAAGTTTTGGATTTTTGTTTTCCTTAGTTTTCCACCATTCTAGCACATTAAAGTCATTACATATTTTCACATATTCCTTACAGTAGCCTCCCATTTCATCTGTAGTTGTTTTCAACGTATTTAATGTGGACACTTTAAAAAGATGGGGTAAAAAAATGGGCATCTTTATCTTTAGTTTGTGGGGTTGTTGTTGAATTAAGCGGATCAACCAAACCACAGCTGTCATATGAAAATTGAAACACGCTATCTGAAATTGGAGTACATGGACTTGACGGAACAGAAGATGAGCCTGATGAATTTATATCAGAGGCATTAATTTTTGAAATGCAAAATTGTCCAATCTCATTTTGATCAATTGCATGTTTAAAGCATGTTGCATGTTTTAAGCAGGCGGAAATAAATTATGCCATACATCGATGTTTGGGACCCAAATTTCTCAACATTATTAATTATTCTTTCTTTTAAGACTAATATAGGAGATACATCTGTCGCTTGTGGCTCACATAGAATCATTTTTGAATGGTATTTTGAAAATATTTTTGATTCATATGCAAAACTTTCATATTTTGCTTTAGAAAAATATATTTAAGTTTTTCGCACGGACATGTCTAACGGACCTTTTTTTCCTTGGGGTTATACAGCAGTTTTGTCATAAAATCAAATATACATATTCAGGTTTTTTCATTGCACTTAAATCTAAAAGCAGTTACAAATTGCACAAGTATTGTAATAATATTTAAAATTAAACATAAAATTAAAAACAAAAACCAGAAGGCCGGGGCTAACTTTGTCCACGTCAAAGTTTGAAAACCCTTGCAACTTTTTTCCTAACTCTTTTCTTACCTATAGCCATCAAAGTGAAAAGACGTTTTATCTAAAAGGTTAATGTTTGCGAATGAACGGCCTACAATCTTCGCATAGGAAATAACGAAAGATATTGATCAAAGTCACTGTTTTCGACCTATCGTTCCTGTAGGAGCTATAGGGTATAGTACCCGATCTTTCTTAAATTCGGCACAGTCATTAACAGATATATTAAACTAACAAATGTTTAATTTGAAAGCAATCGTGTTAAAAGTAACGAAGCTATTGACGAAAGTCACTGTTTTCGAAAGATCGTTCCTATGGGAGCTTTATGATATAGTCACCCGATCTTGATCAAATTTTGCGCAGTCGTTTATAGGTGTAATAAACTTACCAATATTAAATTTCACAATAGCTCAGAAAATAACGAAGTTATTAAAAAAAGTCACTGTTCGTGCCTTAGCCAATTGTATGGGAGCTATATGATATAGTAATCCGATCCGGCTGAACTCGAGATATACAACGCCTGCAGTATATATAAGCCTACATGCTACATAATTTCAGCTCTATAGCTCTTACGGTCTAGGAGAAGTTTGCGCTGATCCAGACGAACGGACGGACAGACGGACGGACATGGCTATTTGAACTCGTCTCGTCGTGCTGATCAAGAATGTCAAGAATGTATATACTTTATATGGTCGGAGATGCTTCCTTCTATGCGTTGCACACTTCTGACCAAAATTAATATACGTTTTTTGCAAGGGTATAATAATTTTTTTTTTTGACGATGCCGTTTACCCTACCAAATGTACCGAACTTAGTACTTAGAACGGTAGAAATTCGCACATACCGTGTCGAACGGACAGACTTTAAAATTTTTTCAAAATTCAATTAACTAATTTTTTCCTATTTTGTTTTTTTTTCCAATTTATAGTTGAAAACTATATTTTCTCCCAACTTTTTAATTTCTCTTGAGTTCTGAGTCTCTTGATTTTTGGCACAATGTGAACTAATCTCTTTTTCGGTATCAAACGGAACCTTTAAAAGTGGGCAAAGAAAATTCGAGAATTTACAAATTATGCTTGTTGCATTATAATCGCGACTTTTTTGTCAAACCCTTTTCCTTGTAAAAGCTTGCCTACAAAAGATAGATAATAAAGAAATAAAATAAAAATGATTTTATCACTTTGCATTCGATTTGCTTATTACGGTGAACTAATATATTCTTAAAATACATAAAATATTAAAATTTAAACATTTTCTGATAAGATAAATTCTTAAAAAACATAGAGTTTCAAGATGGTTTAAATTTTTGCTCTTGGTTGACACTTTCGCGGAAATGCCCATATTTATAATCAACAGTTGTTGGGTTTCTTGCTTCTCTTTTACAATTTCGTTCATATAATACCAATTATCTACAATGGACTTAAACATTTCGAAGTTTGAGTTCCATCGTGTCGGGCAATGGTTTTTCAACGAAGTTTTCAGTTAATATTGCAAGTTTGCTTTCTTAAAATAGCGTACAAGTTCGGCTACCTACAACGAATCATTAAAAGCCCGTTTCGGGACATTTGCTAGCAAATGACTGCTGCAGTTTAATCCAACGTTTCCTTCCAAGGCTTTTATAATATTGGTGATTCTGCCAGTTACAAACTTTACTTTCTCCAAATTATTGAGGCCGAACTCGGCGAACAGTGTGTATTAACTTGCTTAAATTGTTTGCAGACGTTGAGCGTCGGAAATCCATGGATTTGGGGCTCAAAATCAATTCGAAAAGTTGTTTTTTTTTTTGGAAGTGTAAAGTCACTTCTACAAAGTTTCTATGAACGTAGTTGTCAGACCACAAATCAATAATAGCGGTTGCACCACCATTCTCCACAATGTGGGCTAATTCATCTTTTATTTGATGCTTTTTGTCGTCCGCGATTTAGTGCGTTGTTCGAGACAACGATGTTGCATCAGGCAGCATGTCTTCAATGTCCACATCTTCTCCATAATTTGCACCAAAATGAATTAAAAATCTTGCAAGTTTTTTAAGTTCAAGTCCATTGATTGCTGAAAAGGGTTGGCAATCTTCAGTAAACCATGCTACGCAAGCATCTGTAACTGCATTTTTTTCCTCCGCCGTAACAGTTTTTAACACTTTACTTTCTTTTAGCGACTTGCAGCATTTATGTCGCGCTAAAGTAGACGAATATTTTAAGATTATTACTGCACGATCGACAGTACAAAAATACATGTAAAACAGTGCCATCCTCATTCATAATCTCTGCTAAAATATTCCAGACAAAGCTTCTCCCCTTATTTCGGGCTGCCAATGTGTAGATATTTGTGCGTATTTTTTCTAGAATAGCCTGCTCCACAGCGTCGAAATGACAAAATTAAACTAATTGTGCTCATTTCAACCTACAATCGCAAGCATTTTCAAAAACAAAAAGAAACAGTAAAAACAACAACATAACGGTAATGCATCTACACGAGTTAAGTGGCTTCAGCAGCATGAGCTGATCTTCACTCAACTCTGATTTTCAGTGATGTGAATTGAGTAAGAATTTGGGCGTATAACTAAATCAAGGAAAAAAATCAATGTTCAGCCGAATAAACTCAGTAAGAAAAAATTATGATCGCTTTGGAATAAAAAAAGTCAAAAGTGAGTTCGTGTACATACGAATGTTTGGTCGGTTGGGCTTAATGACACGACTATTCGGCTATTTTTGTTTACATATGTTTTTTTTTTGCCATCACGCCAAACCGTTCTCTGGTATGTACATTTGTACCAAAGAACGTCAAGGGTGTAACTTTTGGCACCCGTAAGCATCGATTTTATTTTATTTTTCCAAACACCTAAGGTTTTGCGTAGCAGTGCACTCAAAGCAAATGTACGAACAGCAATGACAAATAACAAAAAACAATGCGCAATAATGTGCTGTAATCCCAACAACACTTATGTTTTATAGTTATGATTTCTAGTGTCTTTAACTTTTTTGTATGAGCAGGGCATTGAGTACTGATCGCTGGTTTGTTTTTTAGTCGCTTAATTTCAATTCTTAATTGATGCCTTAGAAGGAATAGGCAAAATGACTGAAACGCCGGACTCGATAAAAAGAAAAATTGATTGTGGCACGTACACTTTAGTACATATTTTTAAGTACATTGTAAGACCTTGTCATTGAAGTCGCATTCACTTGTAATAATTATAAGCATCAGCATCTGCCAAAGACAAATCACCAGTACCTGAAAATAAACCAAAATACTAGAGCTGGGAAACTATCAATGGTACTATCGAGGTATCGAATTTTTGCATTTTTGAGCCACCATCGATAGTTTTTTGTCACTATCGATAGTATTGAGCATTTTTAATAGCTACACATCACTTGAATTGGCGCAAAAAGCAAGTACTGGCTGCTGCAAATTGGGTAAGATAAATGAATAAATAAGCTTTAAATGTAACAAATTTACTATAAAAATCCATTTTAGATAAACTTCAGTGTGGGTTGGTGGTTCTGAGCATGGAGAAATATTTGAAAAACCTGAAAAGAAAGCGTAAATACACTACTCTATTTGCTGAAAATTTGTTGCTGATATTTGTATATCTATATGCGTTGTAATGTTCAAGAATTTCAGTTATTTTAAAATTCAACTGATTTCGATTATTTAGTATTTTTATACCCTTGCAGAGGGTATTATAAAATTGGTCAGATGTTTGTAACGCACAGAAGGAGACGTTTCCGACCCCATAAAGTATATATATTCTTGATCACCATGAGAAGCTGAGTTGATATAGCCATGTCCGTCTGTCCGTCCGTCCGTCCGTCCGTGCGTATGCGTTTTACTCAGCCGTCTTAAGAGCTATCGGGCTGAAATTTTTTTTCGGGGTTTTTTATTACCCGGGAAAAATAAAGTATGAAAACCATCAGGATCGGACCACTATATCATATAGCTCTAGAAGAACTAGAAGAAACATTTTCATAAAAATTGGAGTATGCTATGAAATTTACGTATGTGATAACATTGGATATAAAACCCCAAATCCCAAAATTTGAATGTGATCGGATAAATATAACACAAGTTACAGTGAATATAATAATCGGCTCTGCTCCCAGCTCTGCCGGCAGCGCTGCTTGCTGTCTACTACGTCTTTCGTCATCAACAGAGTACATGCATACACACACAGACGCAACGCTACATAAACTGTATTGTATGTGTATGCGTGCGTTGCTTTGCTTTGGGAATGAGGGAAGAAGAACAAATTGTAAAATAGAGAGTAAAATTGTTTTGTTTGTATATTGATGAATAGAGTTGCAGAAAACAAATTTTGAACATGTAAAATTATTATTACCAAGGACTGCAAGGGTATATAAACTTCGGCATAGCCGATGTTAGCTTCTTTGATATTTTGAACTGCCTCTGGAATAAAAAATTGCAGATATTAATAAAAATGAAATAAATTATGGTGATAAGCTATCTTTTTTCCCATCAATTATTATTGTACGTATTATGGTAGGCCCTCAGGCTCAACTTTCCATTCTTTTCATCCATGTTATGGCTCTCTATAATTTCCCCCGACACATTTTTATACCCTTGCAAAAAGTGTATACTAATTTTGGTCAGAAGTGTGCAACGCATAGAAGGAAGCATCTCCGACCATATAAAATATATATATTCTTGATCAGCATGACGAGACGAGTTCAAATAGCCATGTCCGTCCGTCTGGATCAGCGCAAACTCCTCCTAGACCGTAAGAGCTACAGAGCTGAAATTTTTGCATTTAGGCAAAGTCACGAACAGTGACTTTTCTCAATAACTTCGTTATTTTCTTAGCTGTTGTCGTGAAATTTAATATTGGTGAGCTCATTGCGCCTATAAACGACTGTGCCAAATTTGATCAAGATCGGGTTATATCATACAGCTGCCGTAGGAACGATCCGTCGAAAACAATGACTTTTGTCAATAACTTCGTTGCTTTTAACGCGATTGCTTTCAAATCAAACATTTGTTAGTTTAATATATCTGTTAATGACTATCCGAATTTAATAAATATCGGGTAACTGTATCATATCGCTCCCAAAGAAACGATCGGAGGAAAACAGTGACTTTGATCAATATCTTCGTTATTTCCTATGCTAAGATTGAAGGCCGTTCTTTTGCATTTTTAGATAAAACTTTTCTCCACTTTGATGGCTATAGGTAAGTAAAGAGTTACCAAAAAAATTGCAAGGTTTTACAACCTTTGACGCGGTCGAAGTTAACCCGGCCCTCTGGTTTTTTATAGATTTGGCCAGAGTCGCCGATTAACCCAGTAACTTGAGACGTCCGCAAAAATAAAAAACATTAAAATTTGCTACTTGTGAGCGGCTAAGGCGGCGTTAAAAACTTAACTAAAAACGGCTTTACAAGAAAACGAGCGCAGCCGATAATCTGATGCAAGAAAAAGAAAACAAAGCAGCGATCAATTTTTTCGTGTGTGTCCTCTCAACAAAGCGACATAGATCTGCTTGCGTCGAAATGCTGAGGGGAACTAAAACCCACCCTCTTGCTCATGGTAATTTTGTGTGAGGACTTCGGCAGCCGTTCGGCTTACACGCATAAGAGGTGCCCAGCTTGTTCGTCCCCCGGGGGCAGTGTTGCCATTTTGGCTTATTTTAAGCTAGATCTGGATTATTTCAAAATGAAATAGCTTGGAAAGTGGTTAAAATGATTATAGCTTGAAATCTAGCTGATTTTGAAATTCAAAAAGCTTATTTTGGCTTTAAAAAAATTTCTACATAAAGATTTTTTTAGAGATTATAAAGTATTTTTATGATCATTTAAAGGGGCAAATCAAACTAAAATAATATTTCTCGAAGACTTTTGGTATTTTGTGCCTAAATTTATCGTTATATTTCGTTTGGTTCGTATTTGCTCATTCTACAGCTTTTGTCTATGACGTTTTGGCCGACTCCTTTAAATCTTTGGGCTCCTGTGTGGTCACCTATTTTGATATGCTCTGCCCCTTGTTCATAGGCGGGGTAAGCGATAAGGATGCCAAGGTTCGTAAAAACTGCTACTTTGGCTTGGGTGAACTGGTACGCTACGCGGAGGAAAAATCGTTTGAAACATACCCTGTAATTTTTCAAACTCTCTCCAATGCCATATCTAAGGAGCTGAGGATCCTTCGGCAATGGATAATATATGCGGCGCCGTGGCCCGTCTTCTGGTGCTTAATCATGAAGCTGTACCTATAGCTCAAGTTCTGCCTGTTTTTCTTAATCATTTACCATTGTGCGAAGATACCGAAGAGAATGATATGATTTTAAAAGCATTCTGTGCTCTCTATATGAAAGCGCATCACAGTATTGTAGACTTCATCGAACAGATGCTGGCAATTGTCATTGATGTTCTATATAAAAAACAGATGCCAGATAAAGAAAGCACAGCCAGTGCCATTGAATTCGTCAAAGAGATCCGTCAGCAATACCCAAATAAGTTTAATAATGTTATCAATTCGAATAAGGAGGTGTATGCTTTTGTAAATTCTCTGTAAAATGACATCCATATTTTCGCACACCTTCTACCTTTTGTTATTGTTGTTATTATAATTATATGTTTTAAAGTAAGACTTAAAAAAAGGACGTTGTCCACAGATTTTGGACCAAGACGAAGATTTTTTAAAGCAAAGCTGGCAAGTTTTGGATTTTTGTTTTCCTTAGTTTTCCACCATTCTAGCACATTAAAGTCATTACATATTTTCACATATTCCTTACAGTAGCCTCCCATTTCATCTGTAGTTGTTTTCAACGTATTTAATGTGGACACTTTAAAAAGATGGGGTAAAAAAATGGGCATCTTTATCTTTAGTTTGTGGGGTTGTTGTTGAATTAAGCGGATCAACCAAACCACAGCTGTTATATGAAAATTGAAACACGCTATCTGAAATTGGAGTACATGGACAATCTCATCTTGATCAATTGCATGTTTAAAGCATGTTGCATGTTTTAAGCAGGCGGAAATAAATTATGCCATACATCGATGTTTGGGACCCAAATTTCTCAACATTATTAATTATTCTTTCTTTTAAGACTAATATAGGAGATACATCTGTCGCTTGTGGCTCACATAGAATCATTTTTGAATGGTATTTTGAAAATATTTTTGATTTATATGCAAAACTTTCATATTTTGCTTTAGAAAAATATATTTAAGTTTTTCGCACGGACATGTCTAACGGACCTTTTTTTCCTTGGGGTTATACAGCAGTTTTGTCATAAAATCAAATATATTCAGGTTTTTTCATTGCACTTAAATCTAAAAGCAGTTACAAATTGCACAAGTATTGTAATAATATTTAAAATTAAACATAAAATTAAAAACAAAAACCAGAAGGCCGGGGCTAACTTTGTCCACGTCAAAGTTTGAAAACCCTTGCAACTTTTTTCCTAACTCTTTTCTTACCTATAGCCATCAAAGTGAAAAGACGTTTTATCTAAAAGGTTAATGTTTGCGAATGAACGGCCTACAATCTTCGCATAGGAAATAACGAAAGATATTGATCAAAGTCACTGTTTTCGACCTATCGTTCCTGTAGGAGCTATAGGGTATAGTACCCGATCTTTCTTAAATTCGGCACAGTCATTAACAGATATATTAAACTAACAAATGTTTAATTTGAAAGCAATCGTGTTAAAAGTAACGAAGCTATTGACGAAAGTCACTGTTTTCGAAAGATCGTTCCTATGGGAGCTTTATGATATAGTCACCCGATCTTGATCAAATTTTGCGCAGTCGTTTATAGGTGTAATAAACTTACCAATATTAAATTTCACAATAGCTCAGAAAATAACGAAGTTATTAAAAAAAGTCACTGTTCGTGCCTTAGCCAATTGTATGGGAGCTATATGATATAGTAATCCGATCCGGCTGAACTCGAGATATACAACGCCTGCAGTATATATAAGCCTACATGCTACATAATTTCAGCTCTATAGCTCTTACGGTCTAGGAGAAGTTTGCGCTGATCCAGACGAACGGACGGACAGACGGACGGACATGGCTATTTGAACTCGTCTCGTCGTGCTGATCAAGAATGTCAAGAATGTATATACTTTATATGGTCGGAGATGCTTCCTTCTATGCGTTGCACACTTCTGACCAAAATTAATATACGTTTTTTGCAAGGGTATAATAATTTTTTTTTTGACGATGCCGTTTACCCTACCAAATGTACCGAACTTAGTACTTAGAACGGTAGAAATTCGCACATACCGTGTCGAACGGACAGACTTTAAAATTTTTTCAAAATTCAATTAACTAATTTTTTCCTATTTTGTTTTTTTTTCCAATTTATAGTTGAAAACTATATTTTCTCCCAACTTTTTAATTTCTCTTGAGTTCTGAGTCTCTTGATTTTTGGCACAATGTGAACTAATCTCTTTTTCGGTATCAAACGGAACCTTTAAAAGTGGGCAAAGAAAATTCGAGAATTTACAAATTATGCTTGTTGCATTATAATCGCGACTTTTTTGTCAAACCCTTTTCCTTGTAAAAGCTTGCCTACAAAAGATAGATAATAAAGAAATAAAATAAAAATGATTTTATCACTTTGCATTCGATTTGCTTATTACGGTGAACTAATATATTCTTAAAATACATAAAATATTAAAATTTAAACATTTTCTGATAAGATAAATTCTTAAAAAACATAGAGTTTCAAGATGGTTTAAATTTTTGCTCTTGGTTGACACTTTCGCGGAAATGCCCATATTTATAATCAACAGTTGTTGGGTTTCTTGCTTCTCTTTTACAATTTCGTTCATATAATACCAATTATCTACAATGGACTTAAACATTTCGAAGTTTGAGTTCCATCGTGTCGGGCAATGGTTTTTCAACGAAGTTTTCAGTTAATATTGCAAGTTTGCTTTCTTAAAATAGCGTACAAGTTCGGCTACCTACAACGAATCATTAAAAGCCCGTTTCGGGACATTTGCTAGCAAATGACTGCTGCAGTTTAATCCAACGTTTCCTTCCAAGGCTTTTATAATATTGGTGATTCTGCCAGTTACAAACTTTACTTTCTCCAAATTATTGAGGCCGAACTCGGCGAACAGTGTGTATTAACTAGCTTAAATTGTTTGCAGACGTTGAGCGTCGGAAATCCATGGATTTGGGGCTCAAAATCAATTCGAAAAGTTGTTTTTTTTTTTGGAAGTGTAAAGTCACTTCTACAAAGTTTCTATGAACGTAGTTGTCAGACCACAAATCAATAATAGCGGTTGCACCACCATTCTCCACAATGTGGGCTAATTCATCTTTTATTTGATGCTTTTTGTCGTCCGCGATTTAGTGCGTTGTTCGAGACAACGATGTTGCATCAGGCAGCATGTCTTCAATGTCCACATCTTCTCCATAATTTAATAATGAATTAAAAATCTTGCAAGTTTTTTAAGTTCAAGTCCATTGATTGTTGAAAAGGGTTGGCAATCTTCAGTAACCCATGCTACGCAAGCATCTGTAACTGCATTTTTTTCCTCCGCCGTAACAGTTTTTAACACTTTACTTTCTTTTAGCGACTTGCAGCATTTATGTCGCGCTAAAGTAGACGAATATTTTAAGATTATTACTGCACGATCGACAGTACAAAAATACATGTAAAACAGTGCCATCCTCATTCATAATCTCTGCTAAAATATTCCAGACAAAGCTTCTCCCCTTATTTCGGGCTGCCAATGTGTAGATATTTGTGCGTATTTTTTCTAGAATAGCCTGCTCCACAGCGTCGAAATGACAAAATTAAACTAATTGTGCTCATTTCAACCTACAATCGCAAGCATTTTCAAAAACAAAAAGAAACAGTAAAAACAACAACATAACGGTAATGCATCTACACGAGTTAAGTGGCTTCAGCAGCATGAGCTGATCTTCACTCAACTCTGATTTTCAGTGATGTGAATTGAGTAAGAATTTGGGCGTATAACTAAATCAAGGAAAAAAATCAATGTTCAGCCGAATAAACTCAGTAAGAAAAAATTATGAGCGCTTTGGAATAAAAAAAAGTCAAAAGTGAGTTCGTGTACATACGAATGTTTGGTCGGTTGGGCTTAATGACACGACTATTCGGCTATTTTTGTTTACATATGTTTTTTTTTGCCATCACGCCAAACCGTTCTCTGGTATGTACATTTGTACCAAAGAACGTCAAGGGTGTAACTTTTGGCACCCGTAAGCATCGATTTTATTTTATTTTTCCAAACACCTAAGGTTTTGCGTAGCAGTGCACTCAAAGCAAATGTACGAACAGCAATGACAAATAACAAAAAACAATGCGCAATAATGTGCTGTAATCCCAACAACACTTATGTTTTATAGTTATGATTTCTAGTGTCTTTAACTTTTTTGTATGAGCAGGGCATTGAGTACTGATCGCTGGTTTGTTTTTTAGTCGCTTAATTTCAATTCTTAATTGATGCCTTAGAAGGAATAGGCAAAATGACTGAAACGCCGGACTCGATAAAAAGAAAAATTGATTGTGGCACGTACACTTTAGTACATATTTTTAAGTACATTGTAAGACCTTGTCATTGAAGTCGCATTCACTTGTAATAATTATAAGCATCAGCATCTGCCAAAGACAAATCACCAGTACCTGAAAATAAACCAAAATACTAGAGCTGGGAAACTATCAATGGTACTATCGAGGTATCGAATTTTTGCATTTTTGAGCCACCATCGATAGTTTTTTGTCACTATCGATAGTATTGAGCATTTTTAATAGCTACACATCACTTGAATTGGCGCAAAAAGCAAGTACTGGCTGCTGCAAATTGGGTAAGATAAATGAATAAATAAGCTTTAAATGTAACAAATTTACTATAAAAATCCATTTTAGATAAACTTCAGTGTGGGTTGGTGGTTCTGAGCATGGAGAAATATTTGAAAAACCTGAAAAGAAAGCGTAAATACACTACTCTATTTGCTGAAAATTTGTTGCTGATATTTGTATATCTATATGCGTTGTAATGTACAAGAATTTCAGTTATTTTAAAATTCAACTGATTTCGATTATTTAGTATTTTTATACCCTTGCAGAGGGTATTATAAAATTGGTCAGATGTTTGTAACGCACAGAAGGAGACGTTTCCGACCCCATAAAGTATATATATTCTTGATCACCATGAGAAGCTGAGTTGATATAGCCATGTCCGTCTGTCCGTCCGTCCGTCCGTCCGTGCGTATGCGTTTTACTCAGCCGTCTTAAGAGCTATCGGGCTGAAATTTTTTTTCGGGGTTTTTTATTACCCGGGAAAAAAAAAGTATGAAAACCATCAGGATCGGACCACTATATCATATAGCTCTAGAAGAACTAGAAGAAACATTTTCATAAAAATTGGAGTATGCTATGAAATTTACGTATGTGATAACATTGGATATAAAACCCCAAATCCCAAAATTTGAATGTGATCGGATAAATATAACACAAGTTACAGTGAATATAATAATCGGCTCTGCTCCCAGCTCTGCCGGCAGCGCTGCTTGCTGTCTACTACGTCTTTCGTCATCAACAGAGTACATGCATACACACACAGACGCAACGCTACATAAACTGTATTGTATGTGTATGCGTGCGTTGCTTTGCTTTGGGAATGAGGGAAGAAGAACAAATTGTAAAATAGAGAGTAAAATTGTTTTGTTTGTATATTGATGAATAGAGTTGCAGAAAACAAATTTTGAACATGTAAAATTATTATTACCAAGGACTGCAAGGGTATATAAACTTCGGCATAGCCGATGTTAGCTTCTTTGATATTTTGAACTGCCTCTGGAATAAAAAATTGCAGATATTAATAAAAATGAAATAAATTATGGTGATAAGCTATCTTTTTTCCCATCAATTATTATTGTACGTATTATGGTAGGCCCTCAGGCTCAACTTTCCATTCTTTTCATCCATGTTATGGCTCTCTATAATTTCCCCCGACACATTTTTATACCCTTGCAAAAAGTGTATACTAATTTTGGTCAGAAGTGTGCAACGCATAGAAGGAAGCATCTCCGACCATATAAAATATATATATTCTTGATCAGCATGACGAGACGAGTTCAAATAGCCATGTCCGTCCGTCTGGATCAGCGCAAACTCCTCCTAGACCGTAAGAGCTACAGAGCTGAAATTTTTGCATTTAGGCTTATATCATATAGCTCCCATTCAAATGGCAAAGTCACGAACAGTGACTTTTCTCAATAACTTCGTTATTTTCTTAGCTGTTGTCGTGAAATTTAATATTGGTGAGCTCATTGCGCCTATAAACGACTGTGCCAAATTTGATCAAGATCGGGTTATATCATACAGCTGCCGTAGGAACGATCCGTCGAAAACAGTGACTTTTGTCAATAACTTCGTTGCTTTTAACGCGATTGCTTTCAAATCAAACATTTGTTAGTTTAATATATCTGTTAATGACTATCCGAATTTAATAAATATCGGGTAACTGTATCATATAGCTCCCAAAGGAACGATCGGAGGAAAACAGTGACTTTGATCAATATCTTCGTTATTTCCTATGCTAAGATTGAAGGCCGTTCTTTCGCATTTTTAGATAAAGCTTTTCTCCACTTTGATGGCTATAGGTAAGTAAAGAGTTACCAAAAAAATTGCAAGGTTATACAACCTTTGACGCGGTCGAAGTTAACCCGGCCCTCTGGTTTTTTATAGATTTGGCCAGAGTCGCCGATTAACCCAGTAACTTGGGACGTCCGCAAAAATAAAAAACATTAAAATTTGCTACTTGTGAGCGGCTAAGGCGGCGTTAAAAACTATCTAATTTTTGTCGGATTTTAATAAAACATCTATCATTGGACGGAAAATTTAATTTACTTTTATACGTAGACCAAGAAAAAAGTACTTTAGTGCAGGGCCCGGCAAAAAGAGAGCGCTAAAAAAATGTAGTTGTTGTGTGCACTTGCCTGTGTGCTTATGTTGCTTTACACTGCGCAAAATGAAAATTCATCAAATTGTGCCTCAAATCAAGAAAACGAGCGCAGCCGATAATCTGATGCAAGAAAAAGAAAACAAAGCAGCGATCAATTTTTTCGTGTGTGTCCTCTCAACAAAGCGACATAGATCTGCTTGCGTCGAAATGCTGAGGGGAACTAAAACCCACCCTCTTGCTCATGGTAATTTTGTGTGAGGACTTCGGCAGCCGTTCGGCTTACACGCATAAGAGGTGCCCAGCTTGTTCGTCCCCCGGGGGCAGTGTTGCCATTTTGGCTTATTTTAAGCTAGATCTGGATTATTTCAAAATGAAATAGCTTGGAAAGTGGTTAAAATGATTATAGCTTGAAATCTAGCTGATTTTGAAATTCAAAAAGCTTATTTTGGCTTTAAAAAAATTTCTACATAAAGATTTTTTTAGAGATTATAAAGTATTTTTATGATCATTTAAAGGGGCAAATCAAACTAAAATAATATTTCTCGAAGACTTTTGGTATTTTGTGCCTAAATTTATCGTTATATTTCGTTTGGTTCGTATTTGCTCATTCTACAGCTTTTGTCTATGACGTTTTGGCCGACTCCTTTAAATCTTTGGGCTCCTGTGTGGTCACCTATTTTGATATGCTCTGCCCCTTGTTCATAGGCGGGGTAAGCGATAAGGATGCCAAGGTTCGTAAAAACTGCTACTTTGGCTTGGGTGAACTGGTACGCTACGCGGAGGAAAAATCGTTTGAAACATACCCTGTAATTTTGCAAACTCTCTCCAATGCCATATCTAAGGAGCTGAGGATCCTTCGGCAATGGATAATATATGCGGCGCCGTGGCCCGTCTTCTGGTGCTTAATCATGAAGCTGTACCTATAGCTCAAGTTCTGCCTGTTTTTCTTAATCATTTACCATTGTGCGAAGATACCGAAGAGAATGATATGATTTTAAAAGCATTCTGTGCTCTCTATATGAAAGCGCATCACAGTATTGTAGACTTCATCGAACAGATGCTGGCAATTGTCATTGATGTTCTATATAAAAAACAGATGCCAGATAAAGAAAGCACAGCCAGTGCCATTGAATTCGTCAAAGAGATCCGTCAGCAATACCCAAATAAGTTTAATAATGTTATCAATTCGAATAAGGAGGTGTATGCTTTTGTAAATTCTCTGTAAAATGACATCCATATTTTCGCACACCTTCTACCTTTTGTTATTGTTGTTATTATAATTATATGTTTTAAAGTAAGACTTAAAAAAAAGGACGTTGTCCACAGATTTTGGACCAAGACGAAGATTTTTTAAAGCAAAGCTGGCAAGTTTTGGATTTTTGTTTTCCTTAGTTTTCCACCATTCTAGCACATTAAAGTCATTACATATTTTCACATATTCCTTACAGTAGCCTCCCATTTCATCTGTAGTTGTTTTCAACGTATTTAATGTGGACACTTTAAAAAGATGGGGTAAAAAAATGGGCATCTTTATCTTTAGTTTGTGGGGTTGTTGTTGAATTAAGCGGATCAACCAAACCACAGCTGTTATATGAAAATTGAAACACGCTATCTGAAATTGGAGTACATGGACAATCTCATCTTGATCAATTGCATGTTTAAAGCATGTTGCATGTTTTAAGCAGGCGGAAATAAATTATGCCATACATCGATGTTTGGGACCCAAATTTCTCAACATTATTATTTATTCTTTCTTTTAAGACCAATATAGGAGATACATCTGTCGCTTGTGGCTCACATAGAATCATTTTTGAATGGTATTTTGAAAATATTTTTGATTTATATGCAAAACTTTCATATTTTGCTTTAGAAAAATATATTTAAGTTTTTCGCACGGACATGTCTAACGGACCTTTTTTTCCTTGGGGTTATACAGCAGTTTTGTCATAAAATCAAATATATTCAGGTTTTTTCATTACACTTAAATCTAAAAGCAGTTACAAATTGCACAAGTATTTTAATAATATTTAAAATTAAACATAAAATTAAAAACAAAAACCAGAAGGCCGGGGCTAACTTTGTCCACGTCAAAGTTTGAAAACCCTTGCAACTTTTTTCCTAACTCTTTTCTTACCTATAGCCATCAAAGTGAAAAGACGAAGGCTAATGTTTGCGAATGAACGGCCTACAATCTTCGCATAGGAAATAACGAAAGATATTGATCAAAGTCACTGTTTTCGACCGATCGTTCCTGTAGGAGCTATAGGATATAGTACCCAATCTTTCTTAAATTCGGCACAGTCATTAACAGATATATTAAACTAACAAATGTTTAATTTGAAAGCAATCGTGTTAAAAGTAACGAAGTTATTGACGAAAGTCACTGTTTTCGAAAGATCGTTCATATGGGAGCTTTATGATATAGTCACCCGATCTTGATCAAATTTCGCACAGTCGTTTATAGGTGTAATAAACTTACCAATATTAAATTTCACAATAGCTCAGAAAATAACGAAGTTATTAAAAAAAGTCACTGTTCGGGACTTTGCCATTTGTATGGGAGCTATATGATATAGTAATCCGATCCGGCTGAACTCGAGATATACAACGCCTGCAGTATATATAAGCCTACATGCTACATAATTTCAGCTCTATAGCTCTTACGGTCTAGGAGAAGTTTGCGCTGATCCAGACGAACGGACGGACAGACGAACGGACGGACAGACGGACGGACATGGCTATTTTAACTCGTCTCGTCGTGCTGATCAAGAATATATATACTTTATATGGTCGGAGATGCTTCCTTCTATGCGTTGCACACTTCTGACCAAAATTAATATACGTTTTTTGCAAGGGTATAATAATTTTTTTTTTTGACGATGCCGTTTACCCTACCAAATGTACCGAACTTAGTACTTAGAACGTTAGAAATTCGCACATACCGTGTCGAACGGACAGACTTTAAAATTTTTTCAAAATTCAATTAACTAATTTTTTCCTATTTTGTTTTTTTTTCCAATTTATAGTTGAAAACTATATTTTCTCCCAACTTTTTAATTTCTCTTGAGTTCTGAGTCTCTTGATTTTTGGCACAATGTGAACTAATCTCTTTTTCGGTATCAAACGGAACCTTTAAAAGTGGGCAAAGAAAATTCGAGAATTTACAAATTATGCTTGTTGCATTATAATCGCGACTTTTTTGTCAAACCCTTTTCCTTGTAAAAGCTTGCCTACAAAAGATAGATAATAAAGAAATAAAATAAAAATGATTTTATCACTTTGCATTCGATTTGCTTATTACGGTGAACTAATATATTCTTAAAATACATAAAATATTAAAATTTAAACATTTTCTGATAAGATAAATTCTTAAAAAACATAGAGTTTCAAGATGGTTTAAATTTTTGCTCTTGGTTGACACTTTCGCGGAAATGCCCATATTTATAATCAACAGTTGTTGGGTTTCTTGCTTCTCTTTTACAATTTCGTTCATATAATACCAATTATCTACAATGGACTTAAACATTTCGAAGTTTGAGTTCCATCGTGTCGGGCAATGGTTTTTCAACGAAGTTTTCAGTTAATATTGCAAGTTTGCTTTCTTAAAATAGCGTACAAGTTCGGCTACCTACAACGAATCATTAAAAGCCCGTTTCGGGACATTTGCTAGCAAATGACTGCTGCAGTTTAATCCAACGTTTCCTTCCAAGGCTTTTATAATATTGGTGATTCTGCCAGTTACAAACTTTACTTTCTCCAAATTATTGAGGCCGAACTCGGCGAACAGTGTGTATTAACTAGCTTAAATTGTTTGCAGACGTTGAGCGTCGGAAATCCATGGATTTGGGGCTCAAAATCAATTCGAAAAGTTGTTTTTTTTTTTGGAAGTGTAAAGTCACTTCTACAAAGTTTCTATGAACGTAGTTGTCAGACCACAAATCAATAATAGCGGTTGCACCACCATTCTCCACAATGTGGGCTAATTCATCTTTTATTTGATGCTTTTTGTCGTCCGCGATTTAGTGCGTTGTTCGAGACAACGATGTTGCATCAGGCAGCATGTCTTCAATGTCCACATCTTCTCCATAATTTAATAATGAATTAAAAATCTTGCAAGTTTTTTAAGTTCAAGTCCATTGATTGCTGAAAAGGGTTGGCAATCTTCAGTAACCCATGCTACGCAAGCATCTGTAACTGCATTTTTTTCCTCCGCCGTAACAGTTTTTAACACTTTACTTTCTTTTAGCGACTTGCAGCATTTATGTCGCGCTAAAGTAGACGAATATTTTAAGATTATTACTGCACGATCGACAGTACAAAAATACATGTAAAACAGTGCCATCCTCATTCATAATCTCTGCTAAAATATTCCAGACAAAGCTTCTCCCCTTATTTCGGGCTGCCAATGTGTAGATATTTGTGCGTATTTTTTCTAGAATAGCCTGCTCCACAGCGTCGAAATGACAAAATTAAACTAATTGTGCTCATTTCAACCTACAATCGCAAGCATTTTCAAAAACAAAAAGAAACAGTAAAAACAACAACATAACGGTAATGCATCTACACGAGTTAAGTGGCTTCAGCAGCATGAGCTGATCTTCACTCAACTCTGATTTTCAGTGATGTGAATTGAGTAAGAATTTGGGCGTATAACTAAATCAAGGAAAAAAATCAATGTTCAGCCGAATAAACTCAGTAAGAAAAAATTATGAGCGCTTTGGAATAAAAAAAAGTCAAAAGTGAGTTCGTGTACATACGAATGTTTGGTCGGTTGGGCTTAATGACACGACTATTCGGCTATTTTTGTTTACATATGTTTTTTTTTTTGCCATCACGCCAAACCGTTCTCTGGTATGTACATTTGTACCAAAGAACGTCAAGGGTGTAACTTTTGGCACCCGTAAGCATCGATTTTATTTTATTTTTCCAAACACCTAAGGTTTTGCGTAGCAGTGCACTCAAAGCAAATGTACGAACAGCAATGACAAATAACAAAAACAATGCGCAATAATGTGCTGTAATCCCAACAACACTTATGTTTTATAGTTATGATTTCTAGTGTCTTTAACTTTTTTGTATGAGCAGGGCATTGAGTACTGATCGCTGGTTTGTTTTTTAGTCGCTTAATTTCAATTCTTAATTGATGCCTTAGAAGGAATAGGCAAAATGACTGAAACGCCGGACTCGATAAAAAGAAAAATTGATTGTGGCACGTACACTTTAGTACATATTTTTAAGTACATTGTAAGACCTTGTCATTGAAGTCGCATTCACTTGTAATAATTATAAGCATCAGCATCTGCCAAAGACAAATCACCAGTACCTGAAAATAAACCAAAATACTAGAGCTGGGAAACTATCAATGGTACTATCGAGGTATCGAATTTTTGCATTTTTGAGCCACCATCGATAGTTTTTTGTCACTATCGATAGTATTGAGCATTTTTAATAGCTACACATCACTTGAATTGGCGCAAAAAGCAAGTACTGGCTGCTGCAAATTGGGTAAGATAAATGAATAAATAAGCTTTAAATGTAACAAATTTACTATAAAAATCCATTTTAGATAAACTTCAGTGTGGGTTGGTGGTTCTGAGCATGGAGAAATATTTGAAAAACCTGAAAAGAAAGCGTAAATACACTACTCTATTTGCTGAAAATTTGTTGCTGATATTTGTATATCTATATGCGTTGTAATGTACAAGAATTTCAGTTATTTTAAAATTCAACTGATTTCGATTATTTAGTATTTTTATACCCTTGCAGAGGGTATTATAAAATTGGTCAGATGTTTGTAACGCACAGAAGGAGACGTTTCCGACCCCATAAAGTATATATATTCTTGATCACCATGAGAAGCTGAGTTGATATAGCCATGTCCGTCTGTCCGTCCGTCCGTCCGTCCGTGCGTATGCGTTTTACTCAGCCGTCTTAAGAGCTATCGGGCTGAAATTTTTTTTTCGAGGTTTTTATTACTCGGCTTGCTGTCTACTACGTCTTTCGTCATCAACAGAGTACATGCATACACACACAGACGCAACGCTACATAAACTGTATTGTATGTGTATGCGTGCGTTGCTTGGCTTTGGGAATGAGGGAAGAAGAACAAATTGTAAAATAGAGAGTAAAATTGTTTTGTTTGTATATTGATGAATAGAGTTGCAGAAAACAAATTCTGAACATGTAAAATTATTATTACCAAGGACTGCAAGGGCATATAAACTTCGGCATAGCCGATGTTAGCTTCTTTGATATTTTGAACTGCCTCTGGAATAAAAAATTGCAGATATTAATAAAAATGAAATAAATTATGGTGATAAGCTATCTTTTTTCCCATCAATTATTATTGTACGTATTATGGTAGGCCCTCAGGCTCAACTTTCCATTCTTTTCATCCATGTTATGGCTCTCTATAATTTCCCCCGACACATTTTTATACCCTTGCAAAAAGTGTATACTAATTTTGGTCAGAAGTGTGCAACGCATAGAAGGAAGCATCTCCGACCATATAAAATATATATATTCTTGATCAGCATGACGAGACGAGTTCAAATAGCCATGTCCGTCCGTCTGGATCAGCGCAAACTCCTCCTAGACCGTAAGAGCTACAGAGCTGAAATTTTTGCATTTAGGCTTATATCATATAGCTCCCATTCAAATGGCAAAGTCACGAACAGTGACTTTTCTCAATAACTTCGTTATTTTCTTAGCTGTTGTCGTGAAATTTAATATTGGTGAGCTCATTGCGCCTATAAACGACTGTGCCAAATTTGATCAAGATCGGGTTATATCATACAGCTGCCGTAGGAACGATCCGTCGAAAACAGTGACTTTTGTCAATAACTTCGTTGCTTTTAACGCGATTGCTTTCAAATCAAACATTTGTTAGTTTAATATATCTGTTAATGACTATCCGAATTTAATAAATATCGGGTAACTGTATCATATCGCTTCCAAAGAAACGATCGGAGGAAAACAGTGACTTTGATCAATATCTTCGTTATTTCCTATGCTAAGATTGAAGGCCGTTCTTTCGCATTTTTAGATAAAACTTTTCTCCACTTTGATGGCTATAGGTAAGTAAAGAGTTACCAAAAAAATTGCAAGGTTTTACAACCTTTGACGCGGTCGAAGTTAACCCGGCCCTCTGGTTTTTTATAGATTTGGCCAGAGTCGCCGATTAACCCAGTAACTTGAGACGTCCGCAAAAATAAAAAACATTAAAATTTGCTACTTGTGAGCGGCTAAGGCGGCGTTAAAAACTATCTAGTTTTTGTCGGATTTTAATAAAACATCTATCATTGGACGGAAAATTTAATTTACTTTTATACGTAGACCAAGAAAAAAGTACTTTAGTGCAGGGCCCGGCAAAAAGAGAGCGCTAAAAAAATGTAGTTGTTGTGTGCACTTGCCTGTGTGCTTATGTTGCTTTACACTGCGCAAAATGAAAATTCATCAAATTGTGCCTCAAATCAAGAAAACGAGCGCAGCCGATAATCTGATGCAAGAAAAAGAAAACAAAGCAGCGATCAATTTTTTCGTGTGTGTCCTCTCAACAAAGCGACATAGATCTGCTTGCGTCGAAATGCTGAGGGGAACTAAAACTTCGGAACTTGTGAGGACTTCGGCAGCCGTTCGGCTTACACGCATAAGAGGTGCCGAGCGTGTTCGTCCCCCGGGGGCAGTGTTGCCATTTTGGCTTATTTTATTTTAGCTAGATCTGGATTATTTCAAAATGAAATAGCTTGGAAAGTGGTTAAAATGCTTATAGCTTGAAATCTAGCTTATTTTAAAATTCAAAAAGCTTATTTTGGCTTTAAAAAAATTTCTACATAAAGATTTTTTTTAGAGATTATAAAGTATTTTTATGATCATTTAAAGGGGCAAATCAAACTAAAATAATATTTCTTGAAGACTTTTGGTATTTTGTGCCTAAATTTATCGTTATATTTCGTATGGTTCGTATTTGCTCATTGAGCGATATTAAGTTTGAGAAAATGCCGAAAGTTACGTATAAACAACATTTTCGCGAATTGTGGACTACTTTTGATGAATTTAAGGAGTGGCTGCGCAAAGTCCCAACAGACCCCACAAAACCATATTGCTCCTTTTGTAAAGCGACAGTTGGGGCTAAACTATGCGAATTGCGGCAGCATGCCGCTACCAAAAAACAGGTCGCGTGCATGCAAGGCAATACGCAAACAAACAAAATTTAATTTGTTCCAAAGTCATTAAAAACAGAGGAACAAGAGGTTGCATTGTGTTTATATATTTGATATATATCAATAAAATAAAATTTATATTAAATGTTATATACCAAGTGTTTTTATAGTTAGCTTATTTTAAAGTTTTTTTTTAATTAATCAAAAACTTTGTTTGAGCCGGGCTTCAGGTCAATCTTACTGATTTATTTGTAAGATTTTAAATCATAGGCAGCACATTTTTTTTTTAATATTTAGCTTATTTTAGCCTTTTTTTTCCTTAAATCTAGCTTATGATGACTCTAAATTTCTGGCAACACTGCCCGGGGGATATGAGTGTACTCATATGTACTCATACCGGGCCTTGCTTTAGTGTACTTCGTCATAGCCGAAGTTAGCTCCTTTGATATTTTAAGTGTAAGGGAAGTGTGCCAGTTGACACGACCGTTTTCTTTTTGGCTTATTAATTTTAACCAAATGCAGTTTATGCAAACGTGTTTGTACAAATTAAAAGGTAAAAGGTTTAAGTCACTGTTAGTAAAGGAATTGAATTGTTTTCTTCAAATAAAAAACTTTTTCAAGCATTTCGTGAAGTGACTATTTTTTGGGGAAAAAAAAATATGAATCCACCCTTAAAAAATCGGTTAAAAATGAAATGAAGTAGGTAAGTCATCTCGTCGACTTAGGTATACCATCCACCAGTAAAACAAATATTTCAAATTTATAATAACAAATTCACTTACTTTTTTTTTTTAAAAATTCTGTGCACATGCTTTTTACAAGCATATCTCACTAGCTCGCTCACTCAAGCATACGAGCACCCACCAGCCAACGACCAACTCCGGCGTTATGGAAAAACGTTTATATGCCTAACTTGGCTATTTTTAGTCCGATTTTGATCACATTTGGTATTTTGCTGGATATTAGTATCAAATTTAGGTGCGAAAAGTGCGCATTTACTCAGCAAATATACATACTAAATTTGGTGTTTATAGTTAGTATAGTATTTAAGAAAATCGGTTTTATTTCATTTGCGGGGGTGGAAAGGGGCGTGGCAAAAATTTTGAGACAAACTCGACCACTGTACATACTGCACGAGACTACATACCAAATTTGGTGGCTAAAGCTCTTATAGTCTCCGAGATCTGCATGTTCATACGGACAGACGGACGGACATGGCTAGATCGACTCGACTGTTGATGCTGATCAATACATATACTTTATGGGGTCGGAAAAGCTTCTTCTGCCTGTTACATACATTTTGTCGACTTTAATATACCATTTCACCATATGGGTGTATGGTATAAAAATTAAACGTTTTCACATTACTCATCGCACTATTCATCTTCTAAATCATATAAGCGCACTTTTCATGCAATACATTCATTGCATTTAATTGACTTTGCAGCTATCAATTTCTGTGGCAGAAGGTTTAGACAGATGAGACATCATCTTCAGATGGTGGAGTCTCCTGTATTTTAGTGAGCTTAGCTTGCTCGCTTAGCTGATGGTTAATTGAAATTTCCCTGTGAAGACTTGGCTAAAAACGCGCAAAAATTCATTGATAAAAAAGGTACGTCAACAGAAACAACGATATTACGCACTTTTTCAACCAAACACGAGCACTAAATAAAAATAATAAAGTAAGTCGTCTCGCCGACTTAAGTATACCATACACCAGTAAAGCAAATATTTCAACTTTATTAAACAAATGCATTTTCACATGCTTTTTACAAGCATATCTTAGTATCTCGCTCACTCAAGCATACGAACACCCTAGCGCCCCCACCAGCCAACGGCCAACTCCGGCCTTATGGAAAAACGTTTATATGCATAACTCGACTGTTTTTTGTCCGATTTTGCTAGATATTAGTATTAAATTTAAGTGTGCCAAATTTGATTGCATAGGGTAAAAAAATACGAGAGATAATCAAGTTTTTCAAATTACGGGGGCGGAAAAGAGCGTGGCAAAATTTTTAAATAAACTTGATCACTCTACATACTACACGAGTCTACATACCAAATTTGGTGGCTCTAGCTCTTACAGTCTCCGAGATCTAGGTGTTCATACGGACAGACGGACGGACAGACGGACATGGCTAGATCGACTCGGTTGTTGATCCTGATCAAGAATATATATACTTTGTGGGGTCGGAGATGCTTCCTTCTGCCTGTTACATACATTTTGGCGACTTTAATTTGATTGCATAGGGTAAAAAAATACGAGAGATAATCAAGTTTTTCAAATTACGGGGGCGGAAAAGAGCGTGGCAAAATTTTTAAATAAACTTGATCACTCTACATACTACACGAGTCTACATACCAAATTTGGTGGCTCTAGCTCTTACAGTCTCCGAGATCTAGGTGTTCATACGGACAGACGGACGGACAGACGGACATGGCTAGATCGACTCGGTTGTTGATCCTGATCAAGAATATATATACTTTGTGGGGTCGGAGATGCTTCCTTCTGCCTGTTACATACATTTTGGCGACTTTAATATACCATTTCACCCTATGGGTGTATGGTATAATGAAGTAAGTAAGTCGTCTCGCCGACTTGGGTATACCATACACCAGGTGAAACAAATATTTGAAATTTCGAAAACCAAATGTATGACTATTTAATTGTCTTAACATGCACCATATGCTATCTCGCTCAGTCTACAAACACACGAGCCGCCACTAGCCAACGGCCAATTCTGCCCTTATGAATCGAGTATTAAAATACGTTCATACGCATATTTTGCATGTTTCTAGTCCGATTTCAATAAAATTTGGTGGTTTGGTAGAAATAGATAAGATTAATTAGTCTGCCCAATTTGATTGCGATGGTCAAATTGCAAGAGCCAATCGGTTTTCTCTAAATTATGCAAAAAATCAGTTTTGTTTTTGGGTGGAAATGGGCGTGGCAAAATTTTTGATTAGTCAATATCTGCGCTTCTATTAAGCTAGCTTACATACTAATTTAATGTCGGTAGCTTTCATAGTTTTTAAGAAAATCTGTTTAAGTAAATTGCAGCTAACTTCGGCTATGCCGAAATTTATATACCCTTGCAGTCCTTGGCAATAAAATATTTACATTTTGAAATTTCTTTCCCTTCAACTCAATTCATCAATACACAAATAAAACAATATTACTCTAAAAAGTAAAAACTACAATTTTTATACCCTTGCAAAAGGGGTATATTAATTTTGGTCAGAAGTGTGCAACCCACAGAAGGAAGCATTTCCGACCATATAAAGTATATATATTCTTGATCAGCACGACGAGACGAGTTCAAATAGCCATGTCCGTCCGTCCGTCTGGATCAACGCAAACTCCTCCTAGACCGTTGGAGCTACAGAGCTGAAATTTTGCATGTAGGCTTGTATATCTCGGATTCAGCCGGATCGGATCACTATATCATATAGCTCCCATACAAATGGCAAAGTCACGAACAGTGACTTTTCTGAAATTTAATATTGGTGAGTTAATTACACATATAAACGACTGTGCCAAATTGTGACTATATCATATAGCTCCCATAGGAACGATCTTCTGAAAACAGTGACTTTTGTCAATAACTTCGTCACTTTTGACGCGATTGCTTTCAAATTAAACATTTGTTAGTTTAATATATCTGTTAATGACTGTGCCGAATTTGATAAATATCGGGTTACTATATCATATAGCTCCCATAGGAACAGTCGGTGGAAAACAGTGACTTTGATCACTATCTTTCCTATGCTAAGATTGTAGGCCGTTCTTTCGCAAACTTTAGCCTTTTTAGAAAAAACGTTTTTCCATTTTGATGGCTTTAGGTAAGGAAAGAGTTACCATAAAAGTTGCAAGGGTATACAAACTTTGATGCGGTCGAAGTTAGCCCCGGCCCTCTGGTTTCTTCTTCTTCCATTGTTCCCTAAGCAAAGCACGGCACGCATACACATACAGTCAGTGTTGCCAGAAACTCGTTGCCAGTAACTCGATTATCTGCCGAAAATTTCTACCTTTTGCAATCAAATTTGGCGCACTTTGATACTAATATCCAGCAAAATACCAAATTTGATTCAAATCGGACAAAAAATAGTTAAGTTATGCATATAAACGTTTTTCCAGAGTTGGCCGTTGTCTGGTGAGGGCGCTAGGGTGTTCGTATGCTTGAGTGAGCGAGATACTAAGATATGCTTGTAAAAAGCATGTGAAAATGCATTTGTTTAATAAATTTGAAATATTTGCTTTACTGGTGTAAGGTATGTATACCTAAGTCGGCGAGAGGACTTACTTACTTCATTTTTGTCTTCCTCATACAATGCACGCAAAATTTGTGCCTTGTGACAGATTTTGTTTGTCGCGGCTAAGTCAAAGTGCAACTTGAGTGCGTCCCACTGCTCCTCGATCCTGGAAACTGCAGTTCTAATGGAAAGCGACCTTGTATCAGAAACTCTTGGAATTTTTAAGGGTTCCTGAATAAATGCGAAAACATATCAGTATACTGAAACACAATGTTATACAAACCAAACGGATTAGTCTACTTACAAAACATTGACACGAGCATGAAAACTAAACGTTAGTACATATAAATATTTTGTTTGGACGAACACGGTTGGAACAAGACAATTGTTGTGTTTTTTTTTTTGTTTCTTCTTCCTCTTCATAATCGTAATATATTGTATGGCGCTACAGTCAATAGATTCGGGAATATTGACATTTATAAAGTGACTTTATAAATATGCAAGGGAGCTTATAAACACAACCTCTTGTCCCTCTGTTTTAAATGACTTTGGAACAAATTGAATTTTCGCATAGTTTAGCCCAGAGCAATATGGTTTTGTGGGGTCTGTTGGGACTTTGCGCAGACACTCCTTAAATTCATCAAAAGAAGTCCACAATTCGCGAAAATTTTGTTTATAAGTAACTTTCGGCATTTTCTCAAACTTTATATCGCTCAATATCGCTATAGTATGACCAAATGTTAATAACGAAATATAACCATAAATTTAGGCACAAAATACCAGAAGTCACCGAGAAATATTATTTTAGTTTGATGTGCCCCTTTAAATGGTCATAAAAATACTTTATAATCTAAATCGAACTTAGCCGGCTCGAGGTCAATCTTACAAAAGAAGATTATTTCGAAGGCAACACACAAAAAGGTGAGCAGGTTGTCTGTATAGCTATTTCAAGAACTACCAAGTTCTATCATCAGCAGACTTTGCTAAACAACTCTTTGGTATTGTAGGCTTCGCCAACTTTTTTCGCTTCATTTAGTTGCAATGCAATTCCCAACTAGTTTTAGCGTTCAAGACATGGTATGGCTATTGCGATTCTGGAGTTCTTTAGCAAAGTCTGCTGCTTTATGGCGTCAGAAACGTTTATTTCTGTGTGTTACAAACATCTGACCAATTTTATAATACCCTCTGCAAGGGTATAACAACATTTTTTCAAAAGAACAAAAAATTATGAAATGAATAAATTTCGATTAAACACGACATTCAATTACAAAATACAATGAAAACAATGCAAATAAAATGAAAGACTTACCTGTTTTGAAAGAATTAACATAAATGTATCGCAATTCAAAAATAATATACATCAAATATAGGCCTTCGCGATCGTCTACAGCGCCGGTGGACGGGTGAAGAGCTTGTTTCTCTTGAACCTCTCTTAAGTCTGCTTTGGCATTGCGTGCGTTAGATCACCAACCCTAGTCTGCGGACTAGGTGCGCAAAAAAAATGTTTTCTTAGCACAGGACAAGAACTGAAAACACTTTTCGTTTACCACTTTTTTATAAAGACAAAAATTGATACTTTCACATTTTCACTTCATCGCCCAGACCCAGAGGACCAGCCAAACCGCGCCGGTTTTGAAAACATATTATGAGATAATATTGGAAATATCGTCAGAAAAAAGTAGTATATAGTACAGTAGAATACGGTTATAACGATGCTCAAGGGACCGACGATTTTCGTCGTTATATCCAGAAGACGTACTATCCGGAAGCAGCAAAAATAATTGTTTTTTATTTTTTATGGTTGCGATGTTTGTAATAAGGTTTTATATAGCACAAAATATATTTTTATTAAAAACAAAAACTTCATAAATTTGCACTCGATGAAGATTCGTACGACGCGTCGTTATAACCGGTTGAACTGTGAAAAATATCGTCGCTATAAGGGGTTCGTCGTTATAAGCGGAGACGTACCAACCGGAGACCAACCAAGTCTTCGAACTTTAATCGCTTTAACCGGACGGACGTTATAACAGTTTATAACGTTTACCGTGCAGCATCTTTAAAGTATAACGACTCCGTAGTCGTCATAACCGGATTCTACTATATATTCATATCCAAATCATTTAACCTCACAAGCACGGTTTGTAACCTTTTTTGGAAGCACAAATATTTATAAATAAACGCAAAAAAACTGAAGTGTTCATCCGAATATATTTATGTATACATATACATGTACATATGTATGTATGCTTATAAACATATTCACATAAATATATCTCCGTCAACTTGACGGACACTGCTACGACTGAGTTGGCGAGGGTCCTCTGTTATCCTTTATGATGATCCGTTGGCATGGTGGAAATATACATAGCAACGTTGGTCCTTGTCAACGCCTTTTTCCAGCTGGAGAAATAGTCGGAAAAAAAATGCCCGGATAAGGTGGAGAAAATACTGTTTTTGCATAGCAATATGTATGTAGATCCACGAGAAAGCTATTTGGCTATCAGTTTTATTATTTTGTATTTATTAATTATAATGATTATTTCTTAAACGACATCTAAAAACAAAATATTCAATTGATATTTTTCTTAATTTGTTGATTATAGCGATCTGTTGGTTGCATAGCTCGCAAATAACTGTCGACCGTTTTTCTTCTTGCGTTCTCGTTGCGAACACAACCGAAAAAGTTCTTACTCTCTCGCTCTGAACAAGAGACTCTTGCTGTCTTGATTTATATTTTCTGTTGAGCTCTTTTCGTTGAGCGCTTTGTATATCGGTCTTTCAATGAGCAGTGCATAAAGAGCGAAACGAGAAACGCTCGCACGATGTGAGTCAACAAAAGACCGATTGACCGAAAAACTCAACGCAAACGGTCTTCACATTTATTTTTGTTGTTGTGAAAAATAAACATAATTTTTTGATTTTTTCAATTTAAATTTTTAACTTAAATTTATTTTAAAATTTTTTGGTCTTTTTTTCATATTTTTTTTAGAAAACCATATTTTATTTCATTTTGATTTCATATTCCATTTAGAGCTATAGTTAGTTAACAAAAGAGTTTAAACTATTCATACTTAATTTTTAGGAATATTTTTCATACATTATGTGTTCAGCTTAATGACAAGTAAGGCGTTCAGATTTTCTGCGCTAATCGAACTTCTTCGTTCACTTAATATAAAGTGTAGGGCTGAGAATGCCCGTTCGACCGAAACTTGCGTTGCAGGTGTAGCCAACACAACCTGCGCTAGTGCACTTAGATGAGGAAACTTAAGCTGCAAGTCGTTAAAAAATTCCAATATATTTGAATTCAATGGCAATCGACCATATGTAACGTCAAAATTTTCGATGTCAGCATAAATTTTGACAAGTTTTGCAGAAACAGGGTCTTTTTTGTTTTCTGAAACTGTCTGAAAATCGTCCAAAAATGCCGAGAATAGCGACTTCTCTTCAGATGATGATGCTGTCGATAAAATTGATGAAAATGAGGATTCAAACATCTCTTCCCGCACTTTCGAACTTCCCGGACTTTCGAGCTCTGGAACATTTTGTGTTTGTGCCTTAAATAATAAATTAATGATAAGTATGAAATGTTTTTTGGATTTTAGTTTAGTACAAGTATTAGTTTTTGACGAAGACAGTTTTAATTATAAACATAGTTTCTCAAAATTACAACATAAACAAAACAGGACCCCAATTTCAAACATTCTACGACATACAGCTTACTTGTTTCAACTCAAATATGCGAAAATCTATTTTTTTTAAATTAACCTTTGCTAACGATTTCTGATAGCTCGTCAACATGCAATTAACCCGAGGATCCAAGTAAATGGCTGCCAAAAAGCTTCATTTTCTAATAATTTACTTTCCCTTATTTTGATCTGTGCCGATAGTTTTTTTTTAATCAAATTGTGGCTATTCTCGCATTTCAATTTTAGTTCCATCCATACTACGAAGAATTCACTATAAACTAAATTTTTGTCTTGTAGCTTTAGGGTTGCCTGGTATGTGTCACTGAAAGCGTCAATGTACGTATCCATCCAATCCCAATCGGCATCTACACAAATACAAGACTGCGTGGCCAAGAAATCCTTTAGGTCCACTAATTTTTTTAGCATTAAATAGGTCGAATTCCACCTTGTAACAACGTCGAGCGATGGTATGTTTCTTTTGTTTTCAATTAGGATACGTCTGCATAGATTTTATAAATACATAGTATGTATACATATGTACATATATAT
Organism: Drosophila willistoni; assembly: GCF_018902025.1. Classification (NCBI taxonomy): domain Eukaryota; kingdom Metazoa; phylum Arthropoda; class Insecta; order Diptera; family Drosophilidae; genus Drosophila; species Drosophila willistoni. Next base: position 149,642 of record NW_025814053.1, read on the forward strand.
AAAAAACTAATTATTACTTACCTATATGTTTCGGTGCGCAGCGATTTGCATAATGTGCGACAGGAACTTATTTTATCGGCGATCTCCTTTGTCTTGTTCACATCGAATACGCAGAGTTGCAGAGTGTGTGCTGCACATCTCACAAGGTGTATATTAGCAAGTTCAATAGTGTCCAGTTCATTCAGAACATTCTCACTTTCTTTGTCGTCTTGAAAAAGGGATTCCTCTGTGGCTTCATTTAACACTTGGGCGGCTTTTATCATGTTTCGCCCATTATCCGATGTAATGCTGTGTGCATTAATATGAAAATTCTTTAAAAAGTGACATACATATATCGAAATTGTATGTAGTCAAATTTTTACCTGTAGATTTGATCTAATGATATTCCATAATCATCCAAGATTTCCAGAATTTTCTTCTTTATGTATATTCCAGTGTGAGATTCCCCGAGCTCAATCATGCCTAAAGTCTTTACAATGATCTCGGTTTTAGTCAGGCTTGCGTGGACCATTTGCAGATTTATTCCTAGAATGGCTTTATCCATTCTGGTGGCAACATCTATTTTCAGCGACACAAGCTTTCCCTTCACGAGAGCCCTTATGTTTTCTTTGACAAGCTGCTCTTTGACTGACACAAAGTTCATAATATTTCGAGACGTTACAGGGTTCATGCCAAGTGCATTATATATTGGATCCATTATTTCTTTGAACCCTTCACTGTCTAGAAATATAAATGGTTTTCCGTCCGTGGTTACTATTTTAATCAAAGAAGAAACAATTGCTTCTTCGCTTGTTGGATAGGATATTCTTCGTTTCTCTTCACTTTTGGTTGATTTTGAATCTTCAGAATAGTTCCACTCGTTGAAAATGTCCATATGTTTCGTTGTTAAATGCCGTCGTAAGTTTGTTGAGTGATTGCCGGACAATTTAATACCGCAAACATTACAAATTGACTTTTTCTCTTCCAAATTAAATTTAAAGAATTGGTGCACTTTTTTATTCAACTCTCTTCCCATTTTGCACAACAAATTTTTCACAACTTTACACACTCAATTCACAATCGCAATTAATAAATGTATTCGTCTGCACAGACGCTTAACGATTTGCTTGCCTATGCGTGTGAATGTATACCAATACATACGCAAAAGACTTTTTGCTTGATTGAACACGACGAAACGGTCTTGGAACAACCAGAACAAAACAGTACAGAAAAAACGGTTTCGCTCCGAGCGCGAGCGAGCTCATTTAAGAACCGAAAAATCGGTTGCTCGCTGAGTCTTTTCGTAGAATGTCGGGAAAAGACACTTATTTACAGACAACGAGAAACGGTCGACAGTTATTTGCAAGCTATGGTTGGTTGTTTGTGGTACGTTTAGCCGGCTCGATGTCAATTTTTTGTTTAAATGAAAAACAGTTGTTTTTGTATTCTTTTCCGATATATTTCGGCTACTCATCGGCGGTCGTCTTCAAGGCAACTATAAACAATATTGAATTGTGATTATCATACATTAATTTAACAACAGGATACACCTACTTATTTTTACACGTATAAATTCGCGCAGTTGTCTGTATCTACCTTATAATTAAGTCTTATATTTGTCGGTGTATTTTTTATGTGCAGCATCTTTAAAGTATAACGTTTGTTGCAATGTTGTTCTTGGTTTATTATGTTTGCTGCTGGACGAAAATGATTTTAAAACAGGGGTAGGCACAAAGAGAGCCAATGAAAATTGTCAATGTACATATGTGTGTGCTTTACACTTCGCGAAATGAAAAATGAACCATATTTGCCTCAATCGCTCAAACGAGCGAACCCGTCGATTTGATACAAGAAAATAAATAGGGAAAACAACCCCACAATTCATTTTTTCATGTGCATCTTTCCAGACCTCGTCATGAGCAGCGCTGCATGATGAGGACAAAACAGGACAAAAAGCAAGTCTACGGGACCACCTTGTACTTATTTCACCATGTGCAAAACGATCAAATGCCGAAGAAAAGTGCCCGCACGGGCCACGGGTGCCTATCCCTGTCTTAAAGACAAAGAAAAACAAGAGGAAGCACGCACAAAATTCTCCTTATTAATAAAAGACCACAAAACATCTAACAAAGAAGACGCAGCTGATCGTGCAACACAGTGGAACAAACAAGGAAATTTCTTAGACAGAATGATGACATATTTATTTTACCTTCAGTTAAAGGAAATAAGACAGTTGCAATGGATAAGACTGAGTATGACAACAAAAATGGATAGTATACTTAACAATTTAAATACATATAGAACTTTAAGGAAGCTAGACGAAGATGAAAAATTGATATCATTTGACGTAGTCTCACTTTTTCCAAGCATTCCAATAGAATTGGCACTTGACACTATTAGGGAAAAATGGATAAAAATAAAAGCGCACACTAACATTCCAAAATGAACATTCATGGAAATGTCACGTTTTTGTATACAAGAGAACAGATATTTTAGATACAAGCACAACATATACACACAACTAAAATGAATGCCTATGGGATCATCAGCGTCACCAATAATAGCCGACATAATTATGGAAGAACTCCTAGATAAAATGATGAAAACACTACAACGACCACCTAGAATTTTGACGAAATACGTCATCTACATATTTTTGCCATAATTAAAGAAGGCGAGATTCAAAACACACTTGACAACCTAAATTCATTTGACAGAAACCTAAAGTTTACAATAGAGTTAGAAAATGACAACAAATTGACGTATCTAGACCCAAAAATACACAGACGAGCTAAAATTAAAATGGTACAAAAACCAACAGCATCAGGACGAATCATGAACTTCAACTCCAAACAACCGAAGTCGATGATAATAAATACAGCAAGAGGTTGTATACAACGGATACTTAACATATCGGACCCAATTTTTCCTGAAGAAACAAAGGAAGAAATAAGACGAATTTCAAAGGATAATGACTTTCCAAACCACACCATAAGGACTTCACTAAAAACTCACAATAAGAAAACAAATAGAGAAACCACGACAAAATGCTTTATGTCCGTCACATATGTACATACATATGTCACACAACTGTCGGAAAGATCGGCAAACTCGGATTGCTACGACACAGAACAAATACAGATCGCACACAAACCCAACAACACGTTACGGAGTATATTCAACAGGACAACAAGCAAGATTGATACAATGGACAAGAGAAACGTAGTATATAAAATACCGTGCAACGGGACTAATGAAGAAAACTGTGATAAAATGTATATAGGGACAACCCAATCGAGGCTAAAAACTAGACTATCACAACATAGATCTGACTATAAACTTCGTCAACACTACAATGTACAAAAAACGGCACTTATGGCCCACTGTGCCGCCAGTGGACATTTCCCAAATTTTGACGAATTAAACATAATAGACCAAGAACAACATTACAACAAACGTTACACTTTGGAGATGCTGCACATAATAAATAACCCGACAAATATAAGACTTAATTATAAGGTAGATATAGACAACTGCGCGCATTTATACGTTTAAAAATAAGTAGGTGTATCCTGTTGTTAAATTAATGTATGATTTATATATTTAGCGGACGTTGACGATACTATGCGCAGTACGTTCAAGTGGCCCCTACGACACCAGGACAAAGCCTGTTACGCGCGAGCCCAAGCAGATAACTGCCCACCTCCCACCCGACCGACCGAGGGGTGCAGCCGTATAACGCACGGCACGAATCGCGTGGACAAAATTCACAATAGAAAAGACAGACAAACAAATAATACTATAGCTATCTATTAACTAAATGGGATAGGATAGATGTTTTAAGCATATTAATAGAAAACTCTGAGCCGATTACAGGGAATAGAAGGTTGTAATCAGAGCAGAGGACCCTAAAAGGTTCATACATAGCATAGTTAGAAGAACAACGACTAAGGGATAAAGGTATCAAAGGATGTCTACTCCGTCTACATGGTACCGACAGATTCACCTGAGCTAATAACTCAGGCGAGTCGATATCACCAATTAGGAGCTTATGCATAAAAATGACACCAAGCATAATTTTACGGTTAGTTAGGGACGGAAGGTTAATCAAGAGAAGTCTACTAGAATACGAAGGCAAATTGACATTGCGATCCCAGCTTAAGCCACGAAGAGCAAATAGCAAGAACTGCTTTTGAACGGATTCTAGTCTAATCTGGTGCGACTCATATTGAAGTGACCAAATGCAAGATCCATACTCTAAAATAGGACGGACAAGCGAAGTAAAAAGAACTTTAGTTGTATAGGGGTCATCAAATTCTTTTGACCATCTTTTAATGAAACCCAGGACACTCATGGCCTTTGCGACCGTGGTGGAAATATGGGTGTTAAAATTTAACTTATGGTCCAAATCATTCATATTATTTAGACGTTCTAAAGGGCTGTTGTTTAGAAAATAAGTGACCAGTTGGGGAGAGTTACGAAAAAAAGTCATTACCTTACATTTGGTAGTGTTAAGATTTAGTAGATTAAACTGGCACCAGGATTGAAAGTTTTTAAGATCAGCTTGTAGCCGACTAAATGAATCTGTATCTTTATAAGTAATACAAAGCTTGATATCGTCAGCATACATAAGCACACGCGAATGAACAATGACTGATGGAAGATCATTAATAAATAGTGTGAAGAGCAGGGGGCCAAGATGACTACCTTGAGGTACACCAGAAGTCACAGGAATGGAAACGGAAAAAGAAGACTTAAAAAGTACCTTCTGTTTTCTATTTGTTAAATATTCTCGAACCCAAGAAAGGAAAAGGGGTGGAAACCCAATGTCGCTCAGCTTAGAAAGTAATAGGGTATGATTAACGGAATCAAAGGCTTTGCTGAAGTCAGTGTATATGACATCAGTTTGTTTACCATTTTTGAACCCCTTGATAATTATTGATGTAAATTCTAAAAGGTTAGTGGTTGTAGATCTACGATTCACAAACCCATGTTGGGATGGCGAAATAATAGAGCTGCAAAAATGTTGCAATTGAGAAGTTATAATTTTCTCAAAAGCTTTCGGAATAGCGGACAATTTTGAGATACCCCTATAGTTAGAGGCTTCGGATTTTTTGCCATTTTTATGCAGAGGAATAATATACAACTCCTTCCAAATAGATGGAAAAGAGGAAGATTCTACAGACAATAGAAACAATTTTAAAATGGGTTTACATAATGCGTTTGCACAGAACCTGAGTACACATCCAGGAAGACCGTCTGGCCCCGGAGAATAAACAGGTTTAACTAATTTAAGTTCGCTAAGAATAGAACTTTCATCAATCACTGGATTGAAAATGCAATTAGCCTTTTTTAAATGATAAGGATACGGACTTGCTCGATATTCCGTTGAGGAATAAGTTGTTTTGAAAAAACTCGCAAACATATCGGCAATTGCCTGATCAGTGCTCGCTTTTTTATTTTGAAAAGACAAAAAAGATGGGTGCACAGAGGTCTTACGTTTAGAATTAACAAAATTATAAAATTGTTTAGGGTCAGAAGAAAACTGAAGCTTACACCGCTGAAGATAATTCTTATAGCATTGTGTATTAAGCATCATGAATTTTGAACGAGCGACTGTATACAGAGCATAATCTGATGAACGACGTGTTTTTTGAAACTTCTTATAATATCGTGTCTTCACATTTTTCAAATTGGATAGCTCGCGAGAGAACCAGGGAGGTTTGTTAAGCCGCTCCAGCCTACCAAGAGGCACACAAATATCAAAGAGTGAATTCAGAGTATCATAGAAAAAACGAACAGCCGAGTTCATATCACTACAATTGTACAGATAAGACCAATCTGTAGTAGCAATGTTTTCATTAAGGCTGGCAAAGTCAGTCTTACGAAAGCACCTAGTTAGAGGTAACTCATTTGAACCAAGTAATGGTGAAAGCAAGGGCAAATCAATTTTTAAATTTAATGTAGGATGAAATTTGTCTTCTGGAAGAACAAATGGTTCGATCCTAGAAACCTCACAATAAAAAGAATCCAATACAAAAATAAGATCTAACGATTTTCCATTAGAATTTAAGACATGATTGACTTGGGATAAAGATAAGCCTAGAAGGCCATCAATAAAGTCATGTGACAAAGAGGGCAGCAACGTGGTAGATTCATCTGTTAGTGACCATGCTAAAGCGGGTAAATTAAAATCACCTACAACTATGAGCATGTCTTGACTCGAAACTAAAGAGGAGACAAACTGAATTGCCTCTAAATGATTTAAATATACCACCATGTCTGACAATGGTGGAATATAGGAACAAGTAATGAAAGCATTAAAAGATTTAAAATTTACTTTAACACCGACAAACTCAATCTCCTGGGTACTAGAAAATTGAATCATTTCAGATGATAAAGCAGCATCAACAGCTATCAGAACGCCACCAGGTGGTGGTGCGAGAAATCCGGTCACGTCTGAAAATAGAAAAGTTTGTGGAAAAAAACCGATGCATCAGCAATATCAGGTTTTAGCCACGTCTCTGTGAAAGCTAGATTGTTATGCTCAAAAGAAAGACTATCTACATAGAGATTAGGAAATTTAGATTTCAGTCCTCTAACGTTCTGGTAACCCAGGTTAAGGGACGAAGCTAGTTTTTTGACACACCAGCATATGCTGATGTGGCAGGAATAGTATTAGTTGTTGTTGTAGGCAAGCGAATCGGTTGCCGATTTTTCTTTTTTACAGTAATCACAATTCAATATTGTTTATAGTTGCCTTGAAGACGACACCGATGAGTGGCCGAAATATATCGGAAAAGAATACAAAAACAACTGTTTTTAATTTTTATACCATACACCCATAGGGTGAAATGGTATATTAAAGTCGCCAAAATGTATGTAACAGGCAGAAGGAAGCATCTCCGACCCCACAAAGTATATATATTCTTGATCAGGATCAAAAACCGAGTCGATCTAGCCATGTCCGTCTGTCCGTCCGTCCGTCCGTCCGTCCGTATGAACACCTAGATCTCGGAGACTATAAGAGCTAGAGCCACCAAATTTGGTATGCAGTCTCGTGTAGTATGTACGCTTATCGAGTTTGTTTCAAATTTTTGCCACGCCCCCTTCCGCCCCCAGAATTTACATAAAACTGTTTTTCTTAAAAAGTATAGCAGATAGAAACATCAAATTTGGTTTATACAGTGAAACCTCGATATAACGAACTTCGTTATAACGAAAAACCCAATATAACGAATTTTTTGTTAAGTCCCTTGAAAGGACTAAGGTTTTACATTTCAGTACCTATAGCGAATCAATAGATATAACGAATAATTTTGCGATCCCCCTCAGATTCGTTATATCGAGGTTTCACTGTATACTCGTTTAGTTAGCGCGCAGAAAATAATTGTTTCAACTTTTTGCCACGCCCCCTTCCGCCCCCAGAATTTACATAAAACTGTTTTTCTTAAAAAGTATAGCAGATAGAAACATCAAATTTGGTTTATATACTCGTTTAGTTAGCGCGCAGAAAATAATTGTTCCAACTTTTTGCCACGCCCCCTTCCGCCCCCGGAATTTACATAACTCTGATTTTCTTAAAAACTATGAAAGCTACCGACATTAAATTTGGTATGTAAGTTAGCGCAGATATTGACTATTTAAAAATTTTGCCACGCCCATTTCCGCCCCCGAAAATTAAACAAAACTGATTTTCTCGAAAACTAACAAAGCTAAACTCACCAAATTTAGTATGTATATTGGCTTGGTATGCGCGCAGAATACATATATTTTAATATGTTGCCACGCCCACTTCCGCCTCCATAATTTAGAAAAAACCGATTAGCTCTTGCAATTTTTTGACCATCGCGATCAAATTTGGCAGACTAATCAATCTTATCTATTTTTAATTTTCAAACTACCAAATTTGATTGAATAGAAACATACAAAATATACGTATGAACGTATTTTGCTACGCGATCCATAAGGGCAGAATTGGCCGTTGGCTAGTGGCGGCGCTAGAGTGCTTGTGTGTTTGTAGAGTGAGCGAGATATGATGGTATGAGGCATGTTAAAATAATTTAGTAGACATACATTTGGTTTTCGAAATTCTAAATATTTGTTTCACCTGGTGTATGGTATACCCAAGTCGGCGAGACGACTTACTTACTTCATTATTTTTTCATTTAAATTTTTCTTAATTTTATAACAACGGAATTGACAATATGGATGGATTAGTAGATGCAAGCCAATCTCTAGTCGGACCTGCTTTCAACAACCGTTAATATATCCTTTTCACATAAACAACTGTGCAACTGAATAAAAAGTAAGTCAGTGAACTTGTTCATCAAAATGAGTCGTTAAGCCCAACACTAATTTCGAACACTGATGTAGTAGTCCGCTGGCAGCAATGTCGGCATATACATATGTATATTCTTGATCGCCATAAAAAGCTGAGTCGATGTAGCCATGTCCGTCCGTCTGCCCGTAGGTGCAAATGAACTTCACACCTCCATTGGGACCAAAACTAGGTATTTAAGCTGTCTATAACCTAAGTAAGATAAAGTATGGAAATCCCACGGATAGGCCAAATATATCATTTGGTGCTATACGAAAAATAGGTGAAGGAGTTGGAGTATTTTTATAGAATTTATATAAAACATCATTGCCCCAAATTTCAAGTTACAGTCAGTATAAACTAGTACTACTTAACACTTGCCAACATTTTTGAGGTCAAGAATAAGTGTTTTAAGCCCCCAGGGTGATCCGTCCTACAAACAGGCAAAAAATGGATCTGTGTTGGATTGTAATCGATTTCTGTGACACCCTTAACAAATTTAACTGCCTTTTTTTGGTGCATGGTATACGAAAGTCGTTCAAACGATTTACTTACTTATTTGAAATTCAAATCCTTGAGAACATATTTACATACATTGACCGGTTTTATTTATTGTTTATTTATTTTCTTTTGTAATATTAATAATATGTTTAGTAGTACGTGGGTACATTTATAGTATAATCATTTAATGTATTAATAATATACGCATATATAGGCAACACAATCTCATTTAAATACTAGTTATTAATGTTCACTGCTAATTATTTTTAAATCAAATAAATTTAACTTTTTTCATATCTTAAGTTATTTGGTATACAAATTAAGCTATTACATAAATCTCAAATTTTGGGTTAATTAAAAACAATTAAAAAAGTTGTGTTGGTAGATTGTAACAATTTTCACTTCTTGATAATGAAAACAAGCATTGTCCCGTTTTCCCATTTTTTGGATTACTTACGAATGTATATAAATTCATATTAAATGAAGCAGCCAAATAGAAAAGGCGGTTTAGCTTTGTTTTCTGCTGCTGAATAATTCATATGTATTAGGTAATCTGAAATCCTCTACAAAAGAATTCAAACTCATACGGATCTGTAGTAGATTTAAAATAAATTTCCGTGAACCGACAACGACAACAAAATTCGAATTGGCCAAAACATACAGACCCAGAATTCAAAGGGGATAAAAAGATACAGTTTCATAATAAGCTTCTGAAGTTTGCTTTCGTCATTATGCCAAGTAGTGATTCAGACTTCTAATGATTTTATGATCCACAGATGGCAAAAAATATCAAACTTTCACCCATTCAATAATATCCTTAAATCCTTAAAGTATACATTTTGATCTAAGACTGCTCATACCTGGATACGCCCTTGAATGTTCCACGGTGTAATATTTCAATATTTCACACAGCAATAGCAAAAGCAAATATGATTGATCTGCCATTTGTGGCCCTAGAAATCGCACAAATTATGAGAGCAGAGCAAAGCAGAATACTTTTTGTTTTTTGAGCTGACCTAAGCTTAGTCATTTCGGAAAATATTGCTTTTTAAATCAGCCGCAACGTATCCACATAAACCACTTGCCGCAAGTGTTAACGTATTTACACATTAGCAATTTACGTATCTCGACATAGGTCCAAGAGCATGCGAGATATTTGCTGTCTCATTCAAACACATTTTTGCTTTTAGGCCGATTTCTATAAGTTACAGTGGTCCAAAGGGTCTAGTAGACACTGAGTAGCATGGTGAGACCTCTCTTCCATTTTAGATAAAGGCAACCACAACCACCCAAAAAAAAATTGGTTTCAGGTTAATCGGAGAACTGATTATGGGAATTTGCAATTTTTGTATTTATCTGTAAATACAAATAGTTTAGGAGCATTAAAAAACGTAATTAAGGCAGCTTACGTGTTAACCATGGAATGAGATACGAGAACGAATATTTGTATTAACAATTATGTCACAATAGTATAGCAACGAATGTAAAAAAATCTGTATTTCAAAATTAATGGTATTAAATGAACCACTATGGAATATTTCTTTCTTAATAATACTATGTTGTAATTTTTAAAATAAACTTCGTACTAAAATACTTTTTTTCCTGAAATACGAAAGAAAGTTAATTGAATTTGCAGCCCAATGCGATATTGCTTTAATTGCACAATGTTCACTCATAAAATTTGCGCACATTTTTAAGACCAAAAATCTGTAGATATGGAAATAACACATACATTATGATAATTTTTTTTTTTCAATTTATGTGTATACGTATTTGCACACTCATCGACACTAACTTTTTCGCATAAAGGTCATAGAATAATAAAAATATTAATTGTTAAGAACAATAGAGTGGTCCAATCCAAGGGGGTAGCCTGGTACGAGCAGGGAAGAGCAGCTGCCCTCTAGAGCGTTAAATTTTGTAGGAATTCAAATTAAAATGTATTAAAAATATTAAAGAAGCTAACTTCGGCATAGGCGATATGCGTATGATAGTAAATTGCAAAAGCGAGCTCCTTTTTATAACATAAGCATAATTCAAGGAAGTAAGTAGTTCTCGCTGACTTCGGTATACCATGCGTCAAGTAAAAAAAGAGTATATTTAAAGTTCAAGAACCCAATGTTTATAATTAATTTGTGCGTTGCAAAAGTTGGATGGACATGGCTAAATCAAATCAGCTGTTGATGCAGATCAAGAATAAATATACTTTATGGGGTCGGAAAAGCATCCTTCTGCCTGTTACATATATTTTGGGGACTTTATTTCAAGGCGTAAAAACCATATTAATAATTATAAGCATAATTATAGAATTTTTTTACTCAGAGCGTAAGCTCTAGGAATGACTTCAATTGTCAAGTCGTTGACTCACGACCCTCTAATTTATCATGCGGCTTAATTGAATGGGTTTAAACTATATAGCTTGCATTATGTGTTTGATTTCAGCTTCTAAGCCGTGATCACTGCTTATTTGGAACCTTTAGTTCGAAAGGGTACTTTCACTTTTTTCTACTCGACTGCAATATTTTTCCTCATCTAAATGTATACATGTATGTTTGACAACTTTAACATTAACATTTGTTCGTCAAGGGAATATTAAGTAGTTCAATATTTTGCTATTCTTAAATTTTAAGACATTCATTTTGATAAAATTAATTCTAAATGAATAAACTAACAAAATTGGCTGTACTCAAAATGTTTTTCAATTATATTAAATTATATGAATATTATGTTTATTCAAAAAAATTGTGCATTATTTAATCTGGCTCAAATTTTTACTCCAGCGTTGCTAAAATTAGAAATTTGATTTCGTGAATGCTAGATTTTGATCAATTGATTACTTAGAATGCGAAATACGAAAAATGGAATATTTTTTAAGTCCACTACACACGTAGTAGTGTGGGTCGACACATTCATTTATGAAACTTAAAAGCTGGTGTTTGTCTCATATGCAAAAGTCCTTTTCTTTTAGTTGAGTAACTTTATGTTACTACAGGTATATGAATGGACAGACAATTTGAAATTATTAAAAGCCTGGTTAAAGGTTTTATCAAAACTGCGTACTTTAAGTATTCATTCTTATCGAATAAATATAATGAAAATGGTCCAAATTAGGAATATTCCTTGTGTAATTTGTTTTCTTGCTAATTGACTACTTTTCACAAAAAAAATTATATTATTTAATCCCCCCAGTTGGCAAAACGAAACATAAAGTCGGTTAATGATCAAGCAATCTTTAAATTAATAGCATATGATATTTATGTTTGTGATTAAAATGCAAAAAATTGTCATATTAACATTTGTTTTTCAAATAAAAGCTGAATTTTATAGTCTCAATCCGATTGCATGCTTCTTGGACAATGTAGAAAAATGTTCAACTGAATACTTTTTAGATTGATTTATTCCCCAATTAAATGTTTTTTTTTTCTACTATAGATAGTTCTTCGAGTTGGCACAGTAAATTATTGGAGTTATGGGATCATAATAACATGACAATAATTAATTAAGAACGAAATACAAACAAATCTTTCGAAGTGATAACTGTCTAGATAAGGACAGTGGAGAGGCGCGCTCACTCTCTCTATGCCCCCTCATCTCATCTGTCTCCTGACTCAACCGATTGTCTATACATAACAAAATTATTCTTGCTTTGTTTCATTTAAATTTCTCTTTAATTTATTCTTCGATTGCGCTCGGTGTCTCAATTGACTCCAAATTTGGCATTTTTAATACATTTTGAACCCCAGGGCCCTGAAAATTTGTATCATTTGAGAAAAACAAAATCAATGACGGAATTTCGTTAAATCTTACTAGTAAATTTTCTTGCATCAGTGAACCAAACGCTTGAATAATAAATTTTACCAGTTAAGATTTAATTTTAATGCTATATTTTTCTTAGTTTCGAATTTCTTCCAAATGTGTATGATGCATAAAATTTGAAAAAGGTTTGACGCTTAGTTCTATGGATCCATAATATTATTTTGAACTGGATAGCATATTTTGAGGTATGAGTTTTAAACTAAAGGACCTTAATGAATTTAGACTGCGCAAAATAATGTTTAAGTCTGCAAAGTTTATGCTGTTTCGGGCCCCAGTAGTCCAAGAAAACTTAAACCTAATATTAACTCATGACGTTATCACGAAAAGTGCTCGTTCAAAAACTGTCATTACAGACAACGTATGTATTCTTTATATTTCTCTTAGCTAGTTTAAATATTAGTCAAACACAATAACTCTAACAAAAGCTAATTTCTGTTTGTTGATGTAAACAGAAATCTAATGAAAATGAATCTAAATAATTGGGTAAAAGTAGTCGCTTGTTAATTTTGTGTTTTGTTTTTAAATACACCCAACTTTTATAAATCCTATTTATAAACCAATAATAATTATAAAATTATGCATACTTATAAATATAAGGTTATTTAAAAAGTTTATAACAACTTATTATTAGGCGGGTACAGCAATATAGTGTATAGATAAGATATGTACAGCTTAAACGAAGGACAGAAATAGCGAGCGTATAAAACATAGCAAAAGGCAGCAATAGATAACTGCAACAACTGAAGATTAACCAAAATAGAAGGCACAGGAAAGAAGAAACACAATAACAAAAAACAAAATAAATTAAAAAAAATAATAGAATGAAATTAAAAATAAAAATGACAAAAAAAATGCAGAAATCGGAATGGTTTTAACTCAAATTAGTACAAAGGGCGCTTACTTCGCAACCTCGCCTGAACTAGTGCCCGGTGTGGCTGATAAAGCCATTTTGGAGAGCGTCGCTAAGGAACGTTTTGGAAATGTATTAGTGCCATCCGATGGATCCGAGAACAGTTTACGGAAACTACAAAGAAAAAAGCATTAGGACTTTTGCAAATTGTACTACTACTTTGAACATTGATTTAATGCTTCGACGTAAAGAGAGCCGAAAAAAGTTTGCAAATTATCTTAGAGATCGGTATTTTGGGTGTTTCGAGTGTCCAGATCCCCGGACATATAAACATTCATGCATGACTTACAATTTTCGTATGCCCGACTCCGAACTTTTTTTCCAGGGTGCATCATCTGGCTCATAGGGCAAAGGTCCTTGAACGGGTGCATCATGACCAGGCGGCCTAGCAACAGAACGGTTTGGAATTAACAAAAATTGGTTTTTCTTGATTCATCAACAAAAAATACTGACGTTTCACCCGTAGCGGGTACTTTGAGTTCAACACCATCACCCGGTTCGTCATTTTCATTTTCTTTGTTTTCCACGTGGTCATCTTTAACGCTGTCATCAGAGCTTGAAATTGAACGCAAACGTTTGTCCTTCACTCGGCTTGAAGGCTTCAGTTCGGCCAGTTGCTCATTGAGGCTATCAATTGTAGTAAGTAACTCGTCTCGTTCGCTGATAAGCTCTTTGAGCTCACGTGTCGTGTATCGAGGCCGATTAGGATCATTTTGATCCTCATCATAAGACTGAACCAGATCCTCGTTTTCCTTCTCAGCCAGGCCAAGACGTTTACGCAATTGATTGATTTCCCGAGACTGATCCTGCAGTTGGGCTAAAAAATCAGCTCGCTCTTCACACAAGTTTTTTACCTGAGCTTGCATTAGTTTGTGACGGCGTCTCGTGTCTCGCTCAGAAGCCTTTAGGCGTTCAGCCTGGATATTAAGCTGAAAATGCATTAATCAAATCAATTAAAGAAAACTGGTTAAACTTAAGTGCAACTAAGTTGGGCAATATTGAAGTCCAGATTTTCTGGCGTCCACTTACATGCTCCAGCTCGCTGAACTTGTCTTGCAGTTCGCATTCACGCTGCTTTAGTTCACTTCGTTGTTTGTAAATTTGCTCCTTGAGGCGCTGCAAAACTTGAGTATCTGACAAGCTACTGTGCAACTCATTGTTAGTCATAGAAATAATGCTCTCCGTCAGACTAGCCCCTAAGCCAGAACTTTGTGCTGAAGAAGATTGCAAGTCCTGTGTCTGTTTTACTAGCCGCTTGTTCTCATCCTGCAGCGATGAGACTAAATCAACCAGCTCATTGGTCTCACTGCGCCACTGCTCTTCAATCAATTCTAACTCTTTTTCAAAACGTCGACGAAATTCCGCCTTTTCTAGCTTCTCACTTTCCAGTTGGGCAATTTTGTCACGTAAATCCTGTATGGTAGCATTTTCACGTTCGTTTTTAGTTGCTAAAGCCTCAAGCAATTCTAAAGTATTGATTATCTTGGGCATCAGGACACTGACAGCATCCGTGCCAAAGCGATCCATAATCCGTTCATATTCCTTGCCTATATCTGAGGCCAGATCGTAGACATCCACGACGCCGATATCATCGATGGACGTTAAAACCATTTCGCCCATTTCATTAACATGGAAGCCGGGCATGGAGGGCAGGAGTCTTGCAGCCAAACCAAACAGCTGTGCAGTTTAAAACAAACACACACACACAGAAAAGCAGAAAGTACAATTTCTAGAGCTCTGAGACACAGAATTGGCAATTATTGATTCTGCAACTTCTATTAAATTCACAAAACAAATTGTTGTTTGCAATAATTTTATATTTTCGCAAAAAAAACCCCTGATGTTAAATGAGTAATAAAATGTGCTGCCAGATGTCTTCCACAGTATTATGTTATTCAACACTGTTTCTTAAACTATAAAGCTGCCACTCAAAAAAATTTAGGCGGTTAATTTAAAATGTGATACGGTACTATTAAAAACCACTGTATGATTCTATATAAGGTAGTAGTTTAATATTGAAACTTTAACAGATGTGAGAATATTAACAGAAGCGAATAGTGGATTCAGAAATATGGATTTACTTGGCACAATTCTCTGTCTATTTTAATGACTTTCATTAAAAATTTTTCAACGGTACGTTTAGAACAAACAAAAAAATAGGCGATTTTACTCTTTTCAATAGTCAAGGTGAATTCGGCTCCTAAGACCGAATGTTGTGTACTATACACTGTTTTTTCTTATAAAGAGAAAATATTGTACTCAACACACCGTTTTAAATTAACCGCGTATTACAAGTGTAAGGCAGCGCTATATTCTTTTCGATCGCAACACTAAAATTTTAACAACACTTTTTTCCGGAAAGCTATTAATCGATTTTTTCCTGCTTAAACTCAACTTTAATTAGTCGCACATAAACAAAGCAACTGGCCAATGCAAAACCAATGTTTGATATGCAACACTTCCTTAGGAGATGTTCAAAATTTGCATATTTAAAGGCAAACATACATATGTATGTACATATTTTAATGCGCGTGTTTAATTGAGCAAGTGCGTAATTATAACGTTTATGTTGCCGTTACATTTATTATCAGCAATTTAATGCATTTTACGCATTTTTTCAACACCGGCAAAGCGCACTAAGTCACAATAGGTCAGATAAATTATTTTTTTTCAAAAACTACAATTTAAATGCTAGAGCTCTGAAATTTTGCAAAAATATTAGTAGGACGAAAATAGAATATTGTTTTTTTTAAATGCCAAAAAAAAAAAACTGGTCCAATGTGCTGGCAATACCATGTAAACGTTTTTTTTTTGTTCTTTATGTCACTGCAGGATTCGAAAGTAAACCAATTTTTATTTTCTCTTTATCTGGAGTGATTTAGCTTCATATTTCTTCATTTTCAGCCGATTTTTTAAGGGTGCCCACAACAGGTGACAAATTTTTGGATCCCTCAAAAATGAACACTTTACTAAAAGCTTCATAAAATTGTTTTAGGTGGAATCAATTTAGTTCCTTTACTGGCAGTAACTTAATCATTTTACCTTATTAATTATTATACAGAAGTAGGCATAATATGCAAAAGGTTTAATACGATAACAAAATTGTGACCACAACCGGTGTACTCCCCCTACATACAGTGGGGGCCACTAGGTTAGCACGGTTTTCGTTTTCTAACTGTGAATTGGATTTTTTCGGCTCCCAAGTAATTTAATTTTTTTTTTTTTGCTGTTAAATATATTTAAAATCTGTGCAAAACATGGCATCAACAAGTGTACACTCAAAAAGCAAAGCCGCAGAAGAGTTCATCAGGTGGGTCTTCAATCTTCATATGCTGAGACCGAAGAAACTATGTAGTTAAACCCTACCAGTATGAGGATTGGATGAGGACACCAACTTGAGACCCATTTGCTTATGGCTGATAAGAGAGTGTTGAACATTTGTGTCATCTAAGCCAATTGGGCGTGCATGATCTTGATGAATTGCTCCATGTGACAGAATTGAGGGTTATGTTATAGATGCTGAGGTGGACGCGGGAGATTGGGTCCTGTTGTATGGAGGATGTTGGGGTAGGAAGCGCCTTTGGCGGCGCTAGCGTATGATAGCCCAGTGGTGACATTCCTGGTGTAAGCGTTCTGTGCCATTGCAGCAACGTATTGCGTTTGACAGAAAATACATACGTCCATGTTATTGCTGCTGGCATGAAATCTATGAAGAAGATGGGCATAGAGGCCTTTGTGTGTCGAACTGAGTGTCCAAGGGCTGCCAGTTCAGATTTGGGAGGTAGTGTGGTGCAAACGCCTAACTACCGCTCTATAACCTCTTTTTTGCCTTAATTGGTAGCAGCAGAATGACTTCTTCTAGGGCTTTAATGAGAAGCTTGTAGTCCCGAGCGCTAGCAGCCATCATTTGAACCGAGACGGAGAGTCTCTACCTGCTTTGTAGGAAGAGTCCTTGCCGATAGTCTTTACGATTAATTTTTGCATTTCAACTAAGGTACGTTTTAAAATTATACCGCCACCCATGTATTTTAATTATTGGTCTAACGATACAAACGATATTTTCGATATTACAATGTTCTACCGAAATACTTGTTGGGGCAGAACAATAACGTATACGAACGTATACTTTCGGATTAGTAGGAATAACGGTACTTTTCGATTTACGCGAATTCCATTTTGAGCTTGTTTCATAATTATAACGCCACTTTCAATTAATGCGTTTTCTGAAGTGAATGTGACATCGTCGTTTTAATTTTTGTGAGAAATTTATTAAATTTAATTAAGAGAAAACATGCCACGTGGAAAAAGGTTGACTGACAGTGAGATGGGCCAAATAACTGCTTACAAGGATGGAGGATGCAGTGTTCGAGAAATTGCGCGCAGGCTGAGAAGAAGTCATCGGGTTATTCAAAATTTTTTAAAGGATCCTGACTCTTATGCAGTCCTTGGCAATAATATTTTTACATTTTGAAATTTCTTTCCCTGCAACCATCAATATTCCTCGATACATATTCATCAATACTTAAAGAAAACATTATTACTCTCGAATTTTTTCTTCTTCTTCCGTCATTCCCTAAGCAAAGCACGTCACGCATACACATATAGCTTACGTACCATTGCGTCTGCTCCGATCAGATTCAAATTTTGGGATCTTATGTTTTATATCCAATACTATCACATTAGTAAATTTCATGGGGATACTCCAATTTTTATGAAAGTGTTTCCTCTAGGGCTATATGATTTAGTGATCCGATCCTGAAAATTTTCATACTTGATCTGCTCCAGATAATAAAAAGCACAGAAAAAATTTCAGCCCGATAGCTTAAGATGGCTGAGTAAAACGCATACGCACGGACGGACAGACGGACATGGCTATATCGACTCAGCTTCTCATGCTGATCAAGAATATATATACTTTATGGGAAACGTCTCCTTCTGTGCGTTACAAACATCTGACCAATTTTATAATACCCTCTGCAAGGATATAAAAATTACCACTATTAATTCGAATTACCACTTTATCTCAAAAGAAGAGCAAAACAAAAGCAACCAATGTAACGGAGTCGCTATTTACAGTTATAATCTGGAAATAATATCACAATACAGCAACCAAAAAAAATTTAAAAATTGCTGCAAATAAGTGCAAGTTTAGCAACGATGGTACGTGGTAAGCCTATTTGCAACGAAATCAGAGTAGGGGAGAGGGCCCAGTTGTGACTCAGGCCCAGTTGTGACATTCTCAAATATTTTTGAAATGCGGTATTGAATGACAGTTTGAGCCCTGTAAATCATGTTTGTTAGACGTTCTGCAGTTTTTGGACAGACCCCAACGTTAATAATCGTATTGTATATACGCGTACCAAACATCGTGTTGAAAATCGTGCGAAAAAGTTTTTTTCCATTTTTTTCAAAGTACCAAAATTTTGTGAAATCAACAGTGAAAAGGTGAGTGCAATGCATCAAAGTATTGTATTTGCCGTATATTTTGTGATTCTATAAAAATTTATGTGATTATGTAGTGTATATAAAAAATATAGATATAAACTTTAAACTATAAAAAGGCCCGGTTATGACTCAGCTGGGGTGCCCAGTTATGTCCCATTTTTTTTTTGCACTCGGATTATGTAAAATTATCAAATTCCAACATTTTTGTTGTTGTTTAACAACAAGGAAAGGAAATTTACATATTGAGACCAGATTGTCCAAGAATATTCTGGAAGATCTCGATCGGGAATGTTCATTCGAAGTGCGCTAATATGCAAGCATGTTATTTCGCTTGCAAAAACTGCGAAAGTGACATGGACGACGAGGGCTTAAAATCGTTCTCATTTATGGCCATTTTCTTTTGGGTTTTTCATTGTTTTTGGCTTTGAAGCCCTTCAAAATAAGTAAACCATTAAATCACAACAATTCGTGTGACATTCCTTTCATATTTTCGTATTTTCAGTGAATTTCTTAAGTTGAGTCATAACTGGGCCACTTTTTTTTAAAGTTAAAAAAAGTTATACAAATTAAATCTGTTCCAAAATTTTTTGAGTAACTCAAATAAACATACATTCTTTGGAAAAAAGTTGCCTTTGGTTAATATTTAAATGTTAAACTTCTTAATTTTTCATTTTCCCGAACTGAAGATAAAATTTTGAGGTTTTTCAAAACCCGGGTCATAACTGGGCCCTCTCCCCTACTTATTAGAGATTACTTTAAATCTGGGAAGACACTTACGGAGATCAGCAAGCAATTAAATTTGTCTAAGTCATCTGTGCATGGAGTGATCAAATTTTTTTAAAAAACTGGGAATATTGAAAATAACATTGAAAATAGAGGCCGAACATCAGCAATAACACCCCGCGACAAAAGACAGCTGGCCAAAATTGTTAAGGCTGATCGACGCCAATCTTTGAGAAATTTGGCTTGTGAGTGGTCGCAGAAAATTGGCAAAACTATAAAGGGAGAATGGACGCGACTACATTTAAAAAATACTGGATATGGTTTTTATAAAGTATGTTTTATTATTGCCTATGTATGCATCGTACTCAATAACTAATCTTACTCGTAGGCCAAGGAAAAACCCTTGCTTACGCTTCGTCAGAAAAAGAAACGTTTGCAATGGGCTCGGGAAAGGATGTCTTGGACTCAAAGGCAATGGGATACCATCATAATTAGTGATGAAGGTAAATTTGATGTTTGTGTCGGCGATTCGAGAAAACGTGTCATCTGTAAGAGGGCAGAAACATACCATAAAGACTGCCTTAAAAGAACAGTAAAGTTTCCTGCAAGCACTATAGTATGGGGATGTATGTCTGCCAAAGGATTGGGAAAACTGCATTTTATTAAAGGGACGCATAATGCTGAAAAATACATGAATATTTTAGAAAATAGTTTGCGGTGAATTCACTTTTCAGCAGGAGGGAGCATCAACGCACACAGCCAAACGAACCAAAAATTGGCTGCAATATAATCAAATGGAGGTTTTACACTGGCCATCAAACAGCCCAGATCTAAGCCCAATTGAAAATATTTGGTGGCTAATGAAGAGCAAGCTTCGAAATGAGCCAAAACGGAACATTTCTGACTTAAAAATGAAGTTGCAGGAGATGTGGAACTCATTTTCTCAAGAACACTGCAAAAATTTGTTAAATTCATTGCCAAAACGGGTTCAATGCGTAATACAAGCCAAAGGCGACATTACACAATTCTAATGTTTATTAAATTAATGTATTAAGTACAATACGCAATCATTTTTGTCAATCGTTAAGAGAATAAAATTCTCTTTAAGACATAATACATTGGTATGCGCTATATTTAGTAGTATTGATAATATAATGTGTTAAACATTGCGCACTGAAATAAAAACATGTTGTTCGAATTAATAGTGGTTTGGGCTCGTAAAGTAATTTTTTTCTGTATCTACGATTGAAAGGAAATTGAATTTCCCATTGAATGATATATGTTTTATAAAAATCCGACAAATATTCGATAGTTTTCAACGCCTTTCATTCGTGTAAGAAAATAAGGGTTGTTTTTGTTGAGTGCTCGAGATCGCGACCTTTTTTCCTTCTCTCCCGGTAGATCGGTAGAAGTGCGAGTTTTTTTCGGGACGACAATCGCTCGCTCGACCCAAAAAAGGTCTTTTATGACCCGTCATAGAACTGAAGACACACACATTTTTGTGGAATGAAGACAGTTCTGAAAAACCCAGTTTATATTACGAATCAGCGACCGCAAATTACCCTAAGAAAGGATATGGGGTCCTTGGATATAATTTTAATGTAGCATCCTCTATATCGAAATTGCTCTCTTTTTCAAGGAAACACAAGGAGCTCTTTGTGCACCGAAATGAAAATTTTGAGACACCAGCGGAAACAATCCTAAATTCGCTGAATTGTCAATCTATGAAGTCACTAGTGACTAGTCACAAAATGCCATGATTTGGACAAAGAAGAATTGACGAGTCCATTGTTCTGGAGCATTTGGCAAACAGTGAACGAAGGTAACCACATTTTCACATTTATTGTTACATAAAAACATACATTTTTTTTACACCATGAACATGTTATAAAAGATGCCTTTATAGAAATACATACCATCCTAAAATCAATATGCACGACCTACCTCCCTCTGTCAACCTTGATGCGAACCATGCTTTCTGCAACATACCCTTAAATATCTCTTGATTAAATTTCCCGATATTCTTCTATAAACGTTAAGGAGTCTTGCAACCGCTTTATCATATTCTATATTCAAAGAGAGATCATCTCATGGACTAACCGGAAGCAGAACTAGTGATGTCGTCTCTATTAGTGACATTGGTAATATCACCATAGTTTGTACACTTCAAATCGTCTTTACGTAATTGGCCGTGAGATTTTGGCATATGGGTATTCTGCTACAATATCAAGCGAGTGGATGCATGTTTGGCAACTTGAGCTTCAACTGCCGGTATAAACTATTAAAACCAAGAAAATGATTTGATTTTTAGGACTTGAATTGATTGGATATATGAGCATTTCGACAGAATAGTCTATCAAGTCAAAAAATTCAAAGATTCCCAAAAAAAAGGTTTTTTTAAATGCACAGTTTTACAAAAATTTTATTTAATGAAAGGGCTGGGTGGGGTCACTGGCTAATTTTTTTAAGGACTCCGCACTTTGTTTAAACAGGAATTCCCCTGGGTGCAAATTGTTTCTAACATGACAGACGGATTCACCGGATATCTATTATGAACAAATTGATTTATATTAATATATACATATGTAGATATATGCATATATACCCCATGACTGAAAATACTTTAAAGAGTCACTCTCTCACCGAAAGTGATCCAAAGAGTTCTTTGAGCTCAAGATTATTCGACCGATTTGACAGGAATTTTGGATAGGGCCTTGTTCCGTTCGACAAGAGGTTTCTTTGTTTATTGCAAAAAAAAAAAAGAACAATAAAAATAGCAATAACTAATTGATGAAAATATACAGTTTATGCGACTAGCGACTAGTACGATTTCTCAATTATTTTGTAGTTTTTTCTTTTTAATAAAAAAAAAATATATATGTATATATTTCCCTAATTATGGTTTTCAGTTACACTTCCATATTTCAATTTAAGTACAGGTTGTTTGTGATCTACAGTTCTTTGGTTTTTTTTTTTTTTTTTTTTCTTCTTTTTTTTTTTGAGTCACATTATTAAGATCAATTCTGTTAAAACAAGTTCTCTTTTTTTTTGTTTTACGGACTAGATTAGGAACCACATTTGTACAGTTTTTTTTTTATAATCAATAACATAAATACTAAAAAAATTAAATTAAAAAAAAATGAATAATTCTTTTTCTTATTTCTTTGGTGCGTTTAAAATAAATTCACAACGTAGTTAAATAAAAGATAAATAGCGATTCAAGTGGCTTAATAAACTTTTAAAGATAATAAAACATTTGGCAAGTTCGATGGCATATAAAAAAAATTATTTGGAGGGGGATCATTTCCTTTGGCACAAAACTTAAAAACATTAAATAAATAATACAAATAATAACCATGCGTGATTAACCGTGCGTGTGTTTGGCTGAAGTCGGCCATTATTAAGGGAACAAAAGTTAATACACTTAGATACATATATAATATATGTATGTATAAATCAAAATCATACATGCTAGAAAAATATTAGACTATTCTTAATTATTACACAGGGCGACAGTTGTTAACCGTTATTTCGGGGTTCTAGGGGTACTAGGTAATGCCAGCTTGCCTGCTGCCTGCAGATGCACCAGGAAGGCTGAGGCAGCTTCCGCTGGCAATATGGCTATTTGGCGCTTGGAGCGCTTTGGTCGTAGCGAGGGGCACTGTGTTGGTGATGGCGAATGTAACGGTGGCAAACCATCCAACACGCCCACAGCACTGACTAAGGCATCGCGTGACTCATCCTTGTTTAATATTAAGTCCGTATTTTTTTGATCGTCCTCTTCATCACTTTGATCAATAATTTCATCATCAATATCCACTATTGATAGTATGTCACTGGTGGAACTGTTAATTTCGGCTTCTTCGTACTCCTCTAGTATTTCGTCTTCCTCTATATCTGATTCTGTGCTTTGTGAGCGGGGATCACCTAATTTTCTTTTATCGCCGCCCTCGAATGCTTTGGACTAGCTTCCACTCGTTTGTGACTGCATGGCACCTGCAGCTGCGGTGTTACCCATCAACACACTGCTTGGCAAATGACACAGACAGGCGGGATTTGGCAAATGGCCCGCAGACGTCTGGGAGTCCAACTTTTTAGTCAATGTCTGCCAATATTCAATTTGAGCATTAAGCAAATCAATTTTACGTTTACGTTCCTCAATGGCCAGTGACATTATGTACTCCTGATGCTGGGCGCGCGGATTAGCAGCACTACTAAGGCTATTGGCAGGGACCACATTTTCACCTGTTATGCTTAGACCGCTACTGTTTGCACTGCTGCTGCCACTGCTGGAGCTTGGCACAGTCACAGCTAGACCATTGTAGCCATTGAAACTACCAGCAGCTCCAATCGCTACTCCACTCGGCAATGGAGGATTTGTTTTATCGCGAGTCTGATGATGGCCATTATTGATTAATAATTGAAGTCCGTTAGTCGATCCAGTCGTCGTAACATTTGCTCCGTTGCTAGGATTCGTTGAGTTATGTCCATTGCCGCGTTGAAGACGCGGTAATTGTAAAGTGGCTGAAGTGTTTCGGGTAGCCGAATTGATGGCAGCCTGTAGTGAATGAGATGGCGGTGGATTTACAGCCGATAATCCCAATCCATTCAATAACAAATGTTGCTGCACCTGTTCCGCGGTGAGAGGTAGAATGCTGTTGGGATTGGCGTTTGTGTTTGATGCGGTAGTTGGCGATGATACTGTTGTGGCAGAAGTTGTGTTCGTTGTTCCACCGTTTTGTAGGGTTTTATTAATATTAGCAAACGAACCTACTCGTATTTGGCCCACATTCTGTATGGTTATATTGGGATTCGCTGAAATACTATAGCTGCCAGTAGAAGAGCTTGTAGTTTTTGTGGATAAGACCGGCGAACTTGCAGCTTGTGGCATTGGTTCCACTTGATTTGCATGATTTCCACCAACTGGTAGGGATGATGATGATGACGATGAATTAGTTGCATGCTGCTGCTGTTGTAATTGACGCAAATCTGTGGCAAACAGCACCTCATCCTCCTCTTCTTCCAGACATACTTCCGGGGCTTTGGGACTTAAGCAATCATCATCGTCATCATCATCCAAACAATCCATACCGTTCACTGTTTGCTCATTATCGCTAATTGTTTCCGATTTAATCATTATAACGTCCGTGTCCAAGCCATCGTATAAAGGTACCTGAAGAAAAGTATAAAGAATAGAAATATTTATTACCAATCTGGTTTTCTGGCTAAAGAAGTTATATTGACCTTTGTGTCCTCATAGTCATCGGCATTGTTTGGACCATTTATACCTATTGTGCCCGCCTGGCTTGTAGCACCATCCGGAGACATTTGATCGGCTATATACTGTGCTACCGATTCTTGTTGCGACAACGTATTTAGCACATCCATAAATGAACGATTGCCTTTTTCTTCGCCGCATAGATCCTTTTTGAGCAAGAGTTTCATATTCTTGTATAATTGACGCAATTGCTTAGAGCTCCGCTGATGATAGACACGTAAATTGAACTCCTTCGCTATTTGTAGCCACACTTCGTCTTTTTTGCGATTTGATTCGGCGTCTGTTCGCTTATTTTCGATCACATCTTTATATTGTGCCGCATAGCCCAGCACCATGTTACGCTCCCGCTGCGTATAACGGGGAGTCTTTTCCATTTTAATTCGTTTGCAAGACGTCTTGAAGCTGGAAAATAAAAAATGTTTGAACTACCTTTAGCATATATTTTTTTAATTAGTGGGGAGACAAAAATTTGAAATAAACTATATCTGTGTGCATACCACACTACACGAGTCTGTAGTGGCTATAGCTTTTATAGCCTAAGAGATCTATGTGTTCATACGGACGGGCAGACAGGCGAACGGACATGGCGTCATCGACACGGCTTTTTAAGTTTTTAATTTCTAATGTGGGTGTATTGAAGCCTTATCGATTAAAGCGGTTTGATTTTTCTCATTTTTAATTTCAGAAAAAAATTTCGAAAATTACTAAAATGAATAATTTCAAACCTGTAATTATAAATATTTAAGACTTTGATTAAAAATTCAAGACTGATGCTTGAACAATAAGGTAAGTAAGTCGCATCGTCGACTAATGTATACCATGCATCAAGTAAAAAAGTCAGTGGTCAATTTTGGCAATAACTTGGCTATTTTCAGTTCGATTTGATCAAATTGGGTACGTTCCTGGATATTAATGAAAAATTTAAGTATGCCAAAATTTAATTTAATTGCGTAAAATTAATTTCGGGCGATAATACGGGGCGTGACAAAATGCCAAAATTTTGAAACAAACTTGATCACTGTTCATACTACGACTCTACAAACCAAATTTGGGGTTTCTAGCTTTTACCGTCTTTAAGATCTAGGTGTTCATACGGACAGTCGGACAAGGCTAGGTCCACTCGGACGTTGATGCTGATCAAGAATACATATACATATACAGCTGCGGTGAAAATAATAGCACCATAGGATGTTGCGAAATTCAAAGTTGTAAAATTTTGAAAATAACAGATTTTTTTTAACCTAAAATGATTTTATTCAACTAATCAATCTATTAATATATTTGTAAAAAAAAAAGGACTCCATATTTCTTGAGTATTTCAAAATATATTCACTTATCATATTGGTTAGGTCAAAATAAGGCGGTAACAAAAATAGCACTATTCAGTCACAATGGCGAAAACAAAAGATTAACTTAAAAATGTAAAACAAAAATACTTGTAATTCAAAACTATGATATTTAACTAGTGTGTTAATACTTGGTTGAGTATCCTTTAGCCGGCCGCACAGCGCTTTGGCATGTAATCCACTAAATCCTGGCATCTAGAAATAGGAATCCTTTCCCAACTTTCTTTCACAACCATCCAAAGTGCTTCATTTGATGTTGGGTTGCAGGTGTGAACTGCCTTTTTAACATCAGTCCACAATTTCTCAATTGGATTGAGACCCGGGGACTATGGAGGCCATTCCATGACGTTGATGGTGTTGTCTGCAAACCACTTTTCCGCTTTCTTGCTCGTGTGCTTGGGGTCATTGTCCTGCTGGAAGACCCAAACTAATGGCATTTCATCCTCTGCATGTGGTAGCATTATATTTTGCAGGATTTCAACGTAGACGTGCTGATCCATGATCGTCTTAATCCAATGAATCGGCCCTACTCCATAGTACGAAAAGCACGCCCATATCATAATATTGCTTCACCGTTTTTTTTTGTGTACATTGGTCTGTACTCCTTATTTGGTGGTCTCCGAACGAAAGTACGAGATCTGTCTGTCCATATAACACGATTTTGCTCTCCTCTGTCCACAATATATTCCTCCACTCTTCTACTGGCCATTTGGAGTGTTGCTTGGCAAAGTTCATGCGTTTAGCTGAGTGTTTACTGGTCAATAGTGGCACTTTTCCCGGACTTCGAGCATTTAAATTATTTTCCCGTAGCCTAGTACGTATGGTTTCAACCAGGGATTGAAAATGCTATGCTACGTCGGAGTTTTTTTTTTTGCTCCCGCTACTGCTCTGATCTAACTAGGAGCACAACAGTGGCATCACTCCAGAGTTGATCCTTGGACTTTCACCTTGCGAAACACATTGATGCTTATCGCCAAGCAACTGTGAATGTAAGCGCCAAATCCAAGAACCATAAGCATTGGCTGACTCATGTTACCCAGCGATCGTGGCCACTGCTAATATTGAAGATGCATCCGCTATACCCTCTTGTCCATCTTAACTTGCATGTTGGATTTATCTCTGTTGTGCTCCTAGTTTGTGGAATTACAGTTTCCTCTGAATGTCCAAAGCTTTCGGGTGCGGGTGAAATTTTAAGCCCATGGGCTGAGTTGGGTTGGATGTAATATTTCGGACCATGCCCACCTCTAGTACAGATCTACTATGAGAGCGACTACGAAGTTGCTACGAGAGCGACTACGAAATTGCTACGAGAGCAACAGAAAAGGAAATGCTCCGTAGCAGTAGCACAAAAATTTATTTTGTTTGCTCCGCTCTCATCTCGCTTTTAATGCTTGTGCTATTGCTACAACTACAAATAGCGTATCGAAAATTTTTTGCTCTTGCTATTGCTCTGTGCTCCGACGATGTATGCTACGGAGCAGAGCAGAAGAGCAATTGTTTTCCGTTTGTGCTCTCTGCTATGCTACGTAGCCCTTCGAAATCAGAGCAGTAGCAGGAGCAGAGCAATATTTTTATTGAAATTGCTGCTATGTAGCAGCAAATGCAAACACTGGTTTCAACAGATGCAGAAATTTGTAAGTCTTTCTTAAACTCTGTTGCTGGCTTAAATGGTTCTTTCTTGCTCTGTCTTACCAGACGCTTGACGAGTAATGGCGACATTGCGGATTTTCGCCCACGAGACGCGGCTTTTGGGACATATTTCTTGGCGTTCCTGATCATTTTGTTGGAACAGCCCAGTATAGGACCTATTTCGGCGAATGTTTTGCCTTCTTTCAGCATTTTTTTGATAAGTTTCCTTTTTTCGTCACTGCAATGGTTTCCGCGACCCATATTCAAAAAATTGACAATAATTTTGTTTTTAAACTATGTTTTCCTTTGAAAAATAACTTTTTCTAATAAACACGAGGGTTTCCCAATGATAATTTTCGTGCAAATGCTTTTTTTCTATGACAACATGTGCTTAGTGCTATTTTTTTCACCGCGCTATTTTGCATTCTCCTTTCGATTTCGCTTCTTCTGAGAAGAACCATTATCATTTTTGTTCTCTTTTTTGCTCTCCCAAATCAGAGAGACTGTCAGTAAGGCAAGAGAAAAGAAACTTCAAACCAAAATTCTTTTAGTCAAGTTTTACTGTAAAATAAAGTGAGCTGCTTGTTTTGGTGCTATTATTCTCACCGGCACTGTATATACTTTATTTCACCCCATGGGTGCATGGTATAAATTTTTAAATCTCAAAAAAATCAAAAGTCAAAGGATGAAAACATACATACCGTTTAATTATTTTTTTGAAAATTCATACTTCCTTTCGCTACAGTAACACACAATAAATTAAATCAGTCAATATACTCTAAGCAAGTGCAAAAAGTATTCGAAATTCTTGAGACCAAAACCGAAATACACACATTAATTTCCCTTCGTATGCCGAAGCAGAGTGTGCAAGCCACGATCGAAACCGCTGCAAAGGGAGAGTT
The DNA here is from genome assembly GCF_018902025.1 of Drosophila willistoni. Lineage (NCBI taxonomy): Eukaryota > Metazoa > Arthropoda > Insecta > Diptera > Drosophilidae > Drosophila > Drosophila willistoni. The sequence goes on from NW_025814053.1 coordinate 178,491, forward strand.
TCAAGCTACTACTACAACTGGCAGGGTTGCAGGTGACGCATTTGGCAATGGAACAATCAAATTAGTTCAGATATTAGTGTCAAAAACGACACCCCAAACCCAGTTTTTTATACCAAATTATTGCTTATTTTTGAGTGTATAGACAGCAATTATGTTCTTTAATATGTTGTTTATTAATGATTATATGGTAATTACAATGATCAGTCCATTTCCTAGTTTGAAGGTCCCTAACACTTTAAAGGTCATTATCTTTTATTATGTACATTATCTGTAAATACAGGTATCCCTCGTATAACGCGATAGTTACGTTCCAGAAGAATTGCGCGTTATCGAAAACATAGTTTTCATATAAACTATAAACTATATAAACGCGTTATATAAGCCTAAATTTCGCGTTGTACTGAAACCCCTAATTTTTCCAAATCGCGTTATATCGAAAACGCGTTGTATAAGACCGCGTTATAAGAGGGATACCTGTAATTGTTTTATTGTCATGGACCAACATGATCATTAAAGCAAAGCAAGATTAAAAGATTTACCATTTTTATACCCTTGCAAAAAGGGTATACTAATTTTGGTAAAAAGTGTTAAACTGAATTGCTCTGTTCGGATGTAATTAAATTACAATAGTAATAAGATATTTAGACGTGGATATTCTACCAACATTTGTACATACAAAAGTGCGATAAAAACTACCTTTTAAATACGTTGTGAAGTTTGGTCTGAATTCTAAACTAGGATCAAATCGAATATTTTAACAAAGACAGATTTTTTACTTTCTCTAGTTCTCTAGGTAATTATCTTCTGGGCAAATATTTGTATAATTCTCACTTTACCAATTATAAGCTTTTCAATTTATCGAAATAGTTTTTAACGAATCACAACAAGTTAGTTATATTGGTTGTCTGCACAAAGAGAAATGAGTTCTAAATTAGTAATTTGCAATGCTGGTGAACCTTCTTAAAGCACCTAGCTCGAATCGGTAGAAATTAAAACACTATTTTAACCAATAAATTTATCATATATAATTACATGCTTACATAAGGCATCGCTTAAATAAACCTCAATGTTCAAGGCCATATAAACATCCAAATTTTATACTGCATTGTTTACTAAGCCGCTCAGTTCACATTAGTTTCTTTAATTACGTACCTATAGTCAACATTATTGGTTATACATACATACAAATGTATGTTTTATACTTATGAACATATGTATGTAGTTACAATAATTATACAATGTACAAACAAACAAGCATATTGTTAGTAATATGTACATACATTACTGGTGGTATCGGTGGTCGGACAATCAAATTTTATCGGGAAATATAAATTTTTTAATTTTTGGATGATTTTTTAAACTTATAGTCATACAAGTTTTTTTTTATGTACAAACATTCATTAACATATGTACACTCTCCATTCTCTCCATTCTCCATCACTCTCCATTTATTGATAACGATACACTCAAAATGTATGTAGGTACGTATGTACGTGTAAGTAGGTGGATGCATGTGTGTATAGGTAGATATATATGTACATGGATCCATATGTGTATGTACATATGTATGTGTGATAAGCTGGCGACGCAGCTAAATAAGCAACCGAGGCACAAGCCCACCTCTCATTTTATTTTTTGCTAAAGCCTAGCCATAATTTTTATATACACGAAATCCTGTGTCGATTAATGTAATTTCGTGTACTTATGTCATGGCTTAGAATTCAGAATTTTTACTCACAAAGCGCGTTGTCTATCTCTCTAAATTAAGTTCCAGCTTGGGAAATATAAGGAGCTTAAAGCTCCCAATAAAAGCTGTCTTAGCTTAGAATGAAGCTAGGATACAGATGGTGCAAAAAAGACATAATAGGCCGGACAGGAAAAAATTTTTTTTCACTGTTCATTGGTCATATCGTCCATATGCACGTACATATATACATACATACATACGTATCTAATCTTAAAATGGAGATTAGTGTGACGCACACTAATGTGAGAGCACATAAAGTACTCACGTTTTGAGGCCGAGCCAAAGCCGGCTGTACGAAACGAGTGTGTGGTGGAACGGAAAGTGGGTGGTAAATGGACGAACACGGAAACAACGACGAACACGAGACGACAAAACTTCGTGAGCGGCAGCAATGAAGCACAAAGCTCGACTGAAATCGAATTCAAACAAATATTGGGGGCTAACGCTCAAAGTACCGTTGGAGTAGAACAGCAACAGCAGCAGCAGCAACAGCAACAACTAGCCGACAACGTCGACAACGAAGGCAAAACAAAAATAGGAATACCGCGCAGGCAGCAAACTGCCAACGTCGACGTATCCCCAACACCGGTCCCTTCAATGCTCCCTCTGGCCATATAAGGCTGTTGGGGGATTGAATGAGTTCGTCTGTTTGTTTACTTGCTCGCATTGTTGGCTTGTGTGTGTGAGACGTAATTAAAGTTTGAAACCGAGTTTACAACAACAACCACAGCATGACATATAACGACAGCATAGCCACAGCGCATGTGTGAGCGTGAGAGTACCCCATATTGAGAGCGAAAGAGAAATTCAAAACAGGAGACCACAGCGAAGCCGCGTTACAGGCCAAAAGCGGAAAAATATGGTGGGGGGGAACATAGGGTAATAATGAGCGCAGTTAATAAATTTAAACCTGCACACACACACACACCATGCCAGAAAAACAGAAAAGCAAATACAAACTCCAGCTGTGGCTTAAGCTGTCGACAAAGTAAGGGTTGAGATAAAGGGAAGACTATGTGTACATACATACATATGTATGTATGCATGTTTATATGCAGAAGACACTCTCTTCAACTTGAACGAATGAGAAAAAATGCTAGGCTTAAAATTTGCTGTATGTATGTACATATGTATGTATGTGTTAAGCCATTAATACGTATACATAACTACATATGCATATGTTTATTCGTTAATACATTAAAAACAAACTGTTATAGTAAGCCAGTGTGTAGATATGTAGATGTATTTTAGGTACATTCTCAAATGAGTTTACGTTTGAAATATGTACATTGTCTGGAAATATCTCACGCACTGTGATATTTCACATGTAATGCAATTAAATATATTAATATTTCGCTCCATTTTTTCACCAGATAGAATATACTTTCATATACCAGAAAATAATTGCTAGCTGGTGTTGCTTCCTTGCGCAAAGCACTACTACGAATCGAGAAGGAGACTTATAGTATATGGAGCACTGAGGTGTCTCGTTTGCAAAATACTAAAAAACACTTTCTCAGTTGAGTCGCTTAATTGAAAGAGTGTGGAGATCTGTTACGAATATGGAATATCTTTCTTGAATTGCAGAATAAACGTAAAGTAATGCCTATCCTACACATTTCCTTGTGAGGATAAAGAGAGTGGAAAAGGGGTTATACCTTGTAGTTGGGATTGAAAGTTGACTGCCGAAAGCACGGATACGGAAATACAGTTAGAAGCTTCTTTTAAAATAATAAAATTACATCATTAATAACAGCTGTTAATCATGAAATATTTTAAAGGTTGGCTGTTATCCTAAATGTAAATGATAAATGAAGTAACTTTGTTTCGCTCATTTGGGTTACTTCACTATAAATATAAAAAACTACTTTCAGACTCATAATAAAGAAGACTAAGAAATGCAAAATACCTAATCTCATCAAGATCCCACTATGTTTAGATATAAATCGCTATATTTGATAAGCCATGGTGAATTTGATCAATCTATGTTTCCACCTTCAAAATATAAATAGGACCTCAAGTTTATTTTTCAAATTTTTTTGCCGACTTTGAACCTCTATAATAAAATCTGAATCTGAATAAATAACTGAAAATACTTTAAAGAGCCACTGTCTCACCTTATGAAGTTCAATATCCGATCGGCCACGGGATTTTAGAAAAAGGCATGTTCCGTTTAACAAAGAACGGGCCATATGTACATATATATTTCAGCACGATAATGTGTTTTAACGAGTGACCAAAGCGAAGAATTTTAAATTGTTTGTTTTGTGGACATTTTACCAGATAGATTTCTTGCGTTATCGTTTTATTACTTTTATCAAACATATTGGTATACTCACTCTTCTATATAGTTTTGTTCGATTCTATTCAATTGATTCGGTCAAGCTATGGGCGCATAAATGAGTTTGATTATTATGTCAGCACTTCCCAGTTTAAACCCTTACTCATTCGATACATTATGGGGCAAATAGTTCTCAATCCTCGATTGGACTCTTTTTATTGTACATATTCCTTTTTCAGGGTTTTTCAGTAGTGGTTTTATAAGAATTAAGACAAAGAAATTAACGATTTTTTTAACAAAACGAGCAAAAACAAAATGTCGTTCTATAAATGTACGTACATATGTATAAATGTTTTATATGTACATATATGAATCTTACGTAAACATATAAGTAAATGACATACTTACATACATATGTACATATTGCAGACTGTATCGATATCTTAATGTGTACGTGTGTGTCGTATATGTCCATACAAATGCAAAGAGTCTGTGTCAGTATGGTTCGCCGATGTCGACTCAAGTTTTAAGATAAGATTAGAAAAAGAAAACCCAAAACTGAATCGTTTAGTTTCACATAAATGTACATATGTACGTATAAAGAATACTATAATGTCTATCTATGCCTAGTTCTCAGGGTTGAAGAGGAGGTTGTGCCGTGGTTATCTATAAAATCCTATGGTAGCGAGCGGCTTTCTGCTGAGCGAAGTTACCTACACACAGGCAAAACTTAGACTCTCTCTCTTTCTTATATATTCGTGGCTCACAAAAGATATAAACGTATTTCTCCCTCCCACACATACACGCATACACAACAAGTCACACACCTTACGACTTTCAATGCTTCTTCCACTACACAGAAAAAACACACACAACTACAGATAAAGTTGCACTTGCCCACAACCCCCCCATTTTCAACCTGAATCCAACGAATGCAACAGATGAAATTATTTACTGATAAGCCGCTGATAGCAAAACAAAATAAAGGTATTTAAACGAAAACCAAAAATAAAAAAAATGAATATAGTTGGTTAGACGGGGTATGAGGGTACATTTCAGAGCACCGCTTGAATACTGTATCAAAGATTTAATTTAAAACTATTTTTGTTGGATCTTTGATAAAACGATCCGTTCGTCGCTCTCACACGCTATTTATATACATTTGTATGTACACACGTATGCATACATACATATGTATGTCAGCGATAAAGCTCAGCAACAAAACCCACCTGCGCCCCAAAATCTTGTCGTTCTTTGATCTCATGATTTCAATATGGTGTTTTTTTGTTAATGTTAGCTTGGTCTTTCTTTTAAATACCTTAAATGCATAAAATACTAAAAAAAAAAAACTCTATCCAAATACTTCAAACTTCTCAACGCACATTTCCCCTCGCAAAAAGAGTATATTAATTTTGGTCAGAAGTTTGCAGTGCATAGAAGGAACCATCTCCAACTACAAATGGTATATATATTCTTGATCAGCACGACGAGGCGTGTTCATATAGCCATGTCTGTCTGTTCGTCCGTCTGGATCGACACGAACTCATCCTAGACCGTTGAAAATACAGAGCTGAAATTTTGCATGTAAGCTTCGGTATACAGCACGAGTTGTATATCTCGGATCGGATCACTATATCATATAGCTCCCATACAAACGGCAAAGTCACAAACAGTGGCTTGTCTCAATAACTTGGTTATTTTCTAAGATATTGTTATTAACTTTAATAACTTAAATTAATATTTGACAGTTTAACTATGTATTTTAATTATTAATGACTGTCAAATTTGATCAATATCGCAAAACTATGTTATATACATATATCCCATAGAAAGGATCGTTTTAAAACAGTGACTTTTATTAATAACTCCGTTATTTTGTATTGCTATTGTCATAAAAATTAATAGTTGTCAGTTTAATATAACCATGTGCAAAATTGTATAACTATATTATATAGCTGTCATATAAACTTACCACACAATAGCATGCTACAAGCGCCGCATTACTCTAGCCTAAATTTGTAGGCCGTTCTATCGCGAAAATTTGACTTTTTAGATAAAACGTTTTTCCAAGGAAGGAAAGGGTAGCAAAAAAAACTTGCAAGGGCATACAAACTTCGGAGCTGGTCAGTGCTTTTTTTTAAAATATATACCTTCAAATTCAAAGTATTTATAAAAACATAAAAATGCTGAAATAATCCTCAAAATTTGCGGCTTCTCAGCGCTGGCTAGGAATTCATTTTAGACATATGATTTCTTGGCGAAAATATCTTAGAATTCTTTGTAGAATCCAAATCTGATTTAGATTGTAGATCTGCTAGTCGGTCAGGTTTGTGTTGACCGACGGAGTTGTCTTTTCCCCATTTGCTTAAGTATGGGCATAATGAAAAATTTGAAGCTTTAAGATTTACTTAAAGTTAACTATTTTGAAAAATACATATTTTTTATTGTAAAATTCTTTTTAGATTCCGCTTAAGAAGCATATGGTATCTCGCTCCCTCTTACAAAGATACTTTAGGGCCGCCACCGGGCAACGGCCAGCTCCACCCTTGTGGTTTACATAGTGAAGAACGTTAATATGTATAACTTAGCTATTTTCAGAAATTGGAAGCAACCCTGATCGGCACTCTTCATAACGAATTTGGTGACCTTAGCTGCTATAGCTGCTCTGAGAAAGCCAATTTTCCTAAAATGATTTCGGCGGAAAGAAAACATTTTGAAAAAAGCTTAGCCTAAGCGTATACTACACGGGTCTACATACATACCTAATTTAGTAGTTTTTGCTTTTATCGTCTCCAAGAAAATCAAATAAATTCGATTGCGGGGCAAAAGCGGTGTGACAAAACAAATTAAATAAATTCTGACAGTCTTAGAGATATGTATATAAAGGTAAATCATACAAAGGAACGGACGGACGGACATGGCTAAATCAACTTGACTGTTGATGTTGATGAACAAAAATAATGCATACGTATTCGAGCGTACATATCAAATTTGGTGGTTCTAGCCCTTACTGTCCGCCAAGATCTAGGTGGTCATAACCGAGGTGGCAAGATCTTTATACTTTATGGGGTCGGAAAAGCTTCCTTCTGCCATTACATACATTTTGCCGACTTTAATGTGCCATTTCCCCCTTCAATGTGCCGTCTACCCCTGCCCTTGCCAAACATTTTTATACCCTTACAAGCTTTTCTGATATTGTTTTATAACCTACACGCGTCAAAGCCAAAAAAATAACAATCTAATTATCTAAAGAGTGAAATTTCAACAAAGGATCAGCCTTTTCGTATTATTATGTGCAAAATTTAAGGCATTTTTATTTTTGATCCTTAGTTCTGATTTTACGCGATGTCAAAATAATGTTAACAGATTTATTGTGGTGTACATATGTATGAGTTACCGAGATCACAATATGCAGATGGCCGTGCCTTTTTTGATTGGACTTCAAGTATACTTTCTTTAGATTAGATTTAGATGTATATATAAATATATCCCCCATTAATAAAAAAAAAGGATGTATGATCAATTAACATATGGTAGCTTGCATAGAGAGACGCTTCAGAAAACAAAAGAAAATTTACGAAAACTTTCTCCATTTCTTTTTAATACATTCAAATTTTTTAATCTGCTTCGCGTTTCACATAGATTGCAGGTACTTAAATTAAAAATATATACTCACTTGGATGAGTTTATTAAAGTTTGCTTTAACATCTTGAAGACTCACCTGCTCTTTAACCGGCTTCAGTTTAAAATAAACAATCCACTGCGGGTACGACCACGGGAAAAACTGCCGTTGTCGGGTTTAGTTTTGTCCGAATCTGTAGTCTTCTTTTGATTACCCTGACTAATTGATGGATTTATAAAAGATTACCAACCATTGTGTGTTTACGCGGCGTATAAGTATTTTTTTTGTTCGAGTACAGCTCGGTCTATTTTTCTCTCACTGTTTTCGTTCTCTTTCTCTGTAGCAGTTCTTTTTCGTTGCTGCTGTTATTGTTGTTTCAAACCTTGGACTAAAATTAAAAATACATAGAAACGAAATTGTGACATGAGAAATCACGACGAACAAAATTAAAATGAAATAAAACGAAAAGTAAACATCAGCCAAATTTAAACTAAATAGATATAGAATCAAAATTGAGTGTGCAAAGAACTTGGTTTCGCTTATATTAAAACTCATGCTTAGACTGTAGTATGTGTATTAATACTTAATATCTAATCTCACTGAAGCTATATCTTATCGCATTAAGGTGGGCTTGTGGCTTCAATACGCAATGTGAGTCAATTTAGCCAATACCTACAAAGGTCTGATAAGATACATGTATACATATACATCTACATATACATACATATGTACATACATACATACAAATGTATATCTCTATAATTTTATATGTATATCTATATACATTTTTCTATGTATGTATATATGAGTATATACAAATATATATGAAAACACTTAGTCTTTTTAACTAGCAGCAAGTCAAGCTTTATTAATGCCTTTACATACATATATTAAAACAAAGACATTAGAAACGGTCATAGTCATGAATGTAATGATAATGATACATTAAGAATGAAAATATTGGGAAAAATCCCGCGTCTCCTGAAAATACAAATGCCTCTCTCACGCACTCTATCTTTCTCCGGTTGTTTCTTTCTGTGTACTCTCTTTCTCACTGATTTGCAGTAGTGGATTGTAGTCAAAATCTTCTCGATCCGCCACAAATAGTCGCAGTCGCAGTCCAAACGAATACTGAAAACTGAATTCAGAAACACAGACACAGAGACACAGCCAAACAGCCAACAACAACATATAAACTTCGAGTTGTTGGCCCGGGCCCGGGCCCGAGAGTCACGAGCGGCCGAGCAGCCAACGCAGCCTGTTGTATATATCGTGGGCGCGTTGAGCGTTCTCAGTGAACATGTCGAGCGTTGGCTGAAGGTGCACGTTTGAGTGTGGATCCCCCTTACTCCCGTCTTTCTTTCTACAACCAATCTCTGTTGCGCCTATTGGGGTCGAGCTGATCATGCCCAAAAACAAAAAGCGCCATGAGGGGTTGGCAATTTTCCAACCAAAAGTGCCTTTGTGTGTGTAGACTTGTGCGTCTGTGTTGGCAGTCAGGAAAGTGGAAAAGAAAGAGAGAGCGCAGCTTCATAGCGGACCACAAAAACAAAAAATATTTTTAAACAGCGCAAAAGCGAGAAAAACACTTGGTTCACATTCCAATTGTATTTAACAACAAAAAAGCCAAAAAAAACGAAAGAAATCACAACGAAATTTAACCCGAGCTAAAATATATGTACATTTAACATAATTATATCATAAAAAGCTTTCCTTTTCATGAATAATAATCCTGAACGTACTTCCCATTGCAATTTAAATGTTTTACAAAATATTATATATAGCCAACAAATTTGGAAAGGTTGTTAGATTTAACCCTTTGTTTTAAACCATACTTTCCTTTGAAATTCGATAAAATCACCAGCACGGGCTGGACTATTATCAATATCTATCCTTGAAGCGGGCAGATAAGGGTACAAGGCTGAAATAATGTCGATATGGTGATCAAGAGTAAGATCAATTTCGGCGCATACGTAGTTTAAAAATGGTCACTATACATCATACAGTTAAAAATTGGTTTTTCATCTTGTGTCTGTTTGGACCAGCTGATGTACACATACATACATATGTATGTATGAAAAATTTACGAATAAATTTTTTAAAATTTTTTTTTTTAAATAAAATTTGAAATACAAACTCATACATTAAATTAGGATTAATCCTTAATCCTTAATGTTAAACAAAATGTCAACAACAAAAATGAATGGCCAAAATAATAGGTACATTCAGATTGTATTATTGAATTATTTTTTGTTCTTCATTCTTTTTGGCATCCTGATACATATCGATTGCCTTAAAAGACATTTCATATCATGTTTTGTGGGAAATTACGTTAGCTCGTTTTTTTGTACCCACGAAAAGTGCAACGTGTGCAACGTATAGAAGAAAGCATGTCCGACCATAAAAAGTAGATATATGTATTCTTGATCAGCACGACGAATCAATTTTGTCAATTTTGTGCGTTGGCTTTTCTATAGCAGGAGGAGTAGCAGGAGTATTAGACTACCAAATCATATACCCCCTTTCTCATTAACTTTATTATTTTGTAAGCATTTGTCAGTTAAATATAGCTCTTGTTGACTATGCTAAACTTCAAGATCTGTTTATAATGAAGATCCTTTCAATCCTAATCAAGATCCTTTCTTAGGAACGATCGGTCGAAACAAAATTTTGGTCTTGTTGACTTCTTATGCGATTGTAACCAAACTTACGCATATAATACATATAATATAATTCTGGCTACTTTGGTGAAACTGAAATTTTTTGGTACATCTTTCATTTGTTTTCCTTTTTAAAAAACTACCAGGTGAACAACTTTTTACCCATAACTTCGTTAAAATTGTTACTCCGGCTTTGTTCAAAAAACTTTGAATCTGCGCGCTTACCAAACCAAGTATACCTACCAAATGTTATCTTTAGATGTTATGATCTTTGATTGGTTCAAATTGCAGGAGCAGAGTGTATATACAACACGATTCTACATACACACTTGGATTCAGTGACTCTAGCTCTTGTAGCCTCCGAGATCTAGGTCCGGACGGACGAACAGACAAACATGACTAAATAGATTCGACTGTTGATGCTGATCAAGAATATAACAACTAATGGGATCAAAAATGCTTCATTCTGCCTTTTACTTGCAGTTTGGGGACTTTAACTATACCACTTTACCCTATGGGTGCAAAATTCTTGTTCTAATTTTGAATATAATCATAGCAATAAATATTAACAACAATAGGAGCTTCATTCAACATACATACATACTTATGTATATGCACACCAAAACTTATTTTACAAATACATATATGATCATGTTCAAAACTTGCACTGAACAATGGTCTAGGTGGTTTAGAGATAACTCTCTCAATCTCTTGCCATAAACGAGTGACTGTTCTTGGCAACTGAAAATTTTATTTCGATTTATACGAGTATTTTCGACTTTAAAAATAGCAAGCCCACAGAGACTAAAAGAGAAGAAGAGAGAGAGAGAGAATGGTGTATGGACAACATACACAAAATGGGTTGGGTTTTTAGGACTGGGATGGAAATGTGGGCTAGTATACTATATATTCAAATATATACATACATAAATGCACATTTATATATATGTATATATACAGATGTCATAGTTTAAGCTTTCTGATCATGATGAAAGTGGATGTATTTTTTGAAACTCAAAAACTAATAAGGTCGCCACGTACGCTTCAAAAGTGTATACATGTATGTATACTGAAAATGTTTTGAGGATGCGATATATATTTGTAAACATAAGTCACAAAGTATACTTTATAGGAACCGGGGGTATGAGGGTCACAGTGTGGAAGAGATAAAACAGCAAACAAGCAGAAAATGCATTTTCTCTGCTGCGCACTTGAGCGCGCCTCGAATATGTAGATACCTTCCCGTTCTCATATAAGCATATACATATATGTATATATGTATGTATCTTTGTATATACACCACAATTCACCGCGTTGGTTTTTCTTGGCAATCGAATCGGTTTTCATTGCCTAGTTGTCGGCCTGTTCCACGATTTGAGTTCAAATTTATTTTTGGCAGCAGCGCCCAGCTAGCATATGCCCCCCCCCATCCACTTCCTTTTTCCACTCAGCTTACACAACATTAGCATCCGCAGCACCAGAAGAGGGAACCGGGATCAGAGCGCTACTCCAACAATTCGTGCGCATGTTGATATAGGGGGCTTCCATCATGTTGCTCTTTGCCTATACTATAATCCCATTTAAAAAGGTAATTGAACTTTCTTTGTTCAACATTAGAGCTGGGCCCAAATATTCAATTTATTATTAGATGAGTTAAAAATAAACGAAGTTAGCTTTGACTCCATAGCATGGGGTGAGTTTTTTTGTTTGGTCTTGATCATGTAAGTTGGATGAGTTAATCAAGGAATGTTTTAGAATACGTCACTAAATCATTAGAACAGAATGCAAAATATTTGTTTTACATCGTAATTGCTACTCTTAGTAGCTCATACAATTTCAGATCTAACCGCTTCTTTTTACCGTCCACCAATAGGGTAAAATGATATTTTAAAGCTGCCAAAATATACGTAACAGGCAAATACATATATGTATATTCCCACCCCGTAAAGTAAATATGTAAATTCCTGATCAGCACCAACAGCCAAGTTCCGTCTGTCCGTACGATCATTCGTATAGACATCTAGATTCTGGAGACTAGAGCTGGAGCGACCAAATGTGGTGTAGTATATAAGCTGATCAAGTTTATTTCAAATTTTTACAACGCCCCCTTCGCTAACGCAAGTTAAGCAAAAAAAGATTTTGATGGGGTAGTATACATTGCAACTTTTTTGATATATAGCATTTTGTGAAATATATGAAGAAACTGATTTTTTCTAAGCCTATTCGAAATAAAAACACGAAATGTAGACTCAATATATAGGATAAATGTTTATACCCTTGCAGAAGTGAGAAACGCATAGAACGTAGCATTTTCGACTATATATACATATATAGTATATATGTACATACATACGTATATTCTTGATCAGCACGTCGAGGCGATTTCATATGGCCATGTGCGTCCATCTGTTGATCTCCTCTTAGACTGTAAAAGCTATACAGCTGAAATTTTGCACGGGGTCTTCTATATGTTGCCGGATCGGACTACTAAATCAAATAGCATAGAAACCGTAAAATCACTAAAAATGATTTTTATAACCTCCTTTTTTTCTAAGCCATTGTCACTTAAAATTTGTCAGTTTAATACACCTATTGAATTTGTCGTATTTCATCAAGATGCGGTGACTATATCATATAGCCCCAGTAAAACAATCAGTCGAAATCAGAAATAATTTCGTTACTTTGACACAATTGGCTTAATATTCAATATTTGTAAATTTCATGTACATGCAGCTGTGTTCACGAAAGTAGCAGTGCCCCTAAGCTTTGACCTTAAAGTTAATAAATCATATTAAAAAGACTATAAATGCACTAATATTTTACAAATTCATAATCTATATTTATATATAATAAAATTAGTACTATTTTGGACTGAACAAAGAGCCCCCATTTTCTGAAACGAGCAAGATACTGAAAAAAGGGCACTTTGAGCTGTTCATTAAAATAGCAGGGACAACTAAGAATTAAAATCTTTCGATTCCAAATTATTTGAAACTTTAAATTCAGGTCACCTTTGGTTCTTAGGACTTAATACTTAGTCCTAAACCAATTATTTGAAAGAGCCGGTTGGCACCTGGCCCGCACCGACTCCAGCAATGCTGCACTGGGATCTGTAGCCATTTTTCATGATAACTTCCCAATGCTAAGCCTTATTGGACGGTTTTTCTTTGTGACGTTTCTCTAAATGTTTTCCCATACATATTTAATGGGTTACCAATCTGACGACGGAGTTGGCCCTGGCTTGCTCCTGTGTTTTGGGTCGTTAGACCGGTGATATGTCTATTTTATGGGCATATTCCATATGATATAGGAGAGCTTAACCTTTTTAATGATGTCCAAGTAGATATTTCAATTCATATTCCCATGAATCTTTTGAATTGGACCAAGTCTTTTTTATGAAAAACAAGCCCAAATCATGCCACATTGCTTAACCGTTTTAACGTGTCGTTTGGGTGGTATTCCGAAAATTCTGGGCGACGTACATACTGTTTAGACCACCAAATAAGACTACTTTTCGGACGTCTGGCCCGAGATTATTACGCTACTTTGCAATGGGAAGATTCATATGTAGTTTTGTCAAAATACAAACGTGCTTTTACATGCTTCGAAGTCAAGAGTGGCTTTGCGATATTAGCTCATGTTGTAGGAGTCTACACCGACACCCTTTACCGACATGTTTAGATCATGTTCGACGAAATAAGAAGATGCAAACTGATTGAATCTGCTGTATATAACAATGTGACAATCATCTGAAGCCGTTTGTGCACGTTTTACGCCACGTTTTTCGTGTTTTTTTGGTAGTCTAGGGCAGCAGAGAACATCTTTGCAGAACATCCAACTAAAATTTTAAAATTTTGTTTAAGTTTTACTTTGATTTTAAAGGTTTTGGATCCATTCCGTCTTCTCAGCATATTTGTAAACTTTTTATTTGTTTTTTTTTCGCAACTAAACGAACAGCCAAATTTGTGGGTTGAAGCACAAAAATTTGAAAAACAACCCAAAAATTTGTAAAATTAACGGAATTTTTTCGGTTTTCCTATGCCTATATACCATTTTACAAAACCAAACTCAAAAAACTGAATGTATAAAAAGGAATATGTGATAAATTGTTGAATCTTTCACAGTTTCCTTTGTTATTTGTCAATGACTCTGAACATGTCAAATCAAAGGTTTTTCCTTAAAATACCAAATACCACATAATTATAAAAACTAGAGGGCCGGCGCTAACTTTGACCGCGCTGAAGTTTGTATATTTTTTTTTTTTTTTTGGTAACCTTTCCTGGCTGGAGCAATGCGACGGTTATAGCATGCCATTTCAGCGTCTGTTTTTATGACAGCTACATAATATAGTTATCCGATTTTGATTAAATTCAGTCATTAAGAGCTATATTAAACTGACGAAGGTTAACTTCTATGACAATAGCTAAGAAAATAACAAAGTTATTGATAAAAGTCACCGTTTACCTATCGTTTCTATGGGAGCTATATGATATATTTACCTGATCTTGAATAAATTCGACACAGTCATTAACATATACATACATATATGCTGCCGGATATAAAATATATGCTTTATATGGTCGGAAATGCTTCCTTCTATGCGTTATATTTTTATGCACCCATAGGGTGAAATTGTATATTAAAGTCGCCAAAATGTACGTAAAAGGAAGCTTGTACGACTCTACAAGAGATATATATTCTTGACCAGCATCAACAGCCGAGTCAATTTAGGCATCTCCGTCCGTCCTGATGAACACCTAGATCTCAAAAACCATACAAGCTAGAGCCACCAAATTTGGTGGTCAAGTTTATTTGTTCCCTTCCGCCCTGATTCCGTACCTGATTGTTTATGACCGTTGTTTTCCTTCAGCTTGATTGAGCGGATTGAACCTTTTGATTAAGCAATGGTCGAACATTTTTACTTGGCCCGAGGGCGTGATCCGTTTACGTGATTGTGAAATCACACTTTTTACTTGCTTGCTTAACAAAAACAACCCTTTTTCCTTACCCGTCCGTCCCTCACTCCCTAGGCCAATCCTCCCCCTTAAATCCTGAGAAAGTGCTTTTCTCTGCCCAGAGACCGCACAATCACACCGCAATAGAAATTGATCGTGTGTGGTAAACTCATATTCCTCTTGTCTGTGATGGTGACGCCATTTTTGCTCAGCTCATTACTACAAAATGCGGTTCAAAACGCGATAATGTCATTGAAATTGTCAAAAATTATTGATTTATTATTGTAAAAATTGATTGCTGTAAAAACTTACGAAATATTCATTTTAAAGCTTAAGATTAAATTCTCTATTAAGTGTTTTTAAAGCACTTAATGGGTTATAAACTAAAAATAGGACCACCTGCAGTATTTTGCAAAATACCGTCATATTTACAGTCCCTGGTTTAAAGTAATTTTTAAAAGCACTAGCTCTAACGAAAAAACAAATTCCTTAAATATAATGAGTCGGAAAAAAAACACTGCTCTGGGAAAGAGCGAAAACTCATTCAAAACATGATTTCGGTGGGAAATTTTTATCGTGAAGTTGGAAAATTTGTTCCAACAAAATGATTCAAAATGAGATCAATTTTAAACAGAAGCCTGAAGCTCGCGTTGAAACTGAAGCAGCAATAAGTCGGTCGCTTAATCCGAGAGAGAAAAAGGGACCCTTTTAGGGCTGCAACCGATCTAAAAAAGGAATGAACACCTCGACTAGTATTGAAATAGTTCGGAAATACCTTCGGAAGAACAATTTTTAAGCCTGAAACCCAAGAAAGGTTGCATTTTTGAACGCAAGACATGTTGCCAATCGCCTAAAGTTTGCCAAAGATCAAAGATCATAAGTCCAAAAGTGAAGAAACGTGCTATGGACTAAAAAAGCTCTAGACCATACGTCTGGCGTCCACAGAGCAGGGAATTCAATTTCAAATACACCCTGAAGACTGTTGAACATGACGCATCCAGTGTCATGGTATGGGGCTGTTTATCTTATTAAGGTGTCGGTCGAATATAGTCGGTCAAGTCGATTATGGATCAGCATGCTTATGTAAATATCTTGGGGACGGTGATGCTTCCATACGCCGAGGATAATATGCCGCTAAAATGGGTCTTTTAACAATACAACGGCCCAAAGACCACCAGTAAGAAAGCCAAACAGTGGTTCTCGGCGAATTCTCTAAATGTGATGGAATGGCCGGTGTTCATACAGACAGACAGACGGACGAACAGACTGACTGCTGTTAATCCTGATCAAGAATATATATACTTTATGGGGTTAGAAAAGCTTCCTTCTGCCTGTTACATACATTTTGGCGATTTTAATATACCATTTCACCCTATGTGTGCGTGGTATAATGACACGATTTGGGAAGTAATCCAGGAGTCGTGGAAGAAAATACCGGTCAAACGTTGTTAAACGTAGACCTGGTTAACTAAATGACAAAACGTTGTGTAGCGGATTTTGCCACTAAGGGCAATGCAACCAAGTTTATAATTTATTAATATTTTTATTAGCTAAACATAACTTATTGATGAATTTTGTTTTTTTTTTTTAATATTAAGTAAATATTAAAAAAGTATCTCTATTTTTAAATTAAATAAATCTAAGAATCCTTTGAACACATTACCTCAGCAAGTAGTCCTATTTTTTTTTATAAATTTAAAACAGTTGTTTCATTTGTTGAAACTGGAAACTGGACTTGGAAACTTTTGGATAATATCGAAAAGTGGCAGGGATAAAAACTTACATTTCAAGACCATAATCGAAGAGCATGTGATGTGAGGCAAGTGAACCAATGGCGGTATATGCAAAGAATAAATGTAGAATTATTTGCTTATGTTTAAGCTTAAGGACTCAGGAATCTTCATTTATTTAATGATCAGGACAATTCAAAATTAGGTTTGCACAAAGTCCGATGTGTGCTTCGGGCCCTCATCGTGGTAGTATCGGAAATGATGCTGCCACCGCCATGTTTCATGGTTAGTTTTATGGTTAATTCGAAAATATTTAGTTTTCGACTTATCAGCAAAAAGAACTGCTCCCAGAAGCTGCTGTTCTTATTAACATGATCCTTTGCAATTCGATTACGTCGCTGTCGGTTTAATTTGCTTATAAAGGGCTTCTTTCTCGCAATTCTCCAATGTAGTTCGTTATTTCTAAGAACTCCATCTCAACAGCTAGTTTTGGAGCCGAAATCTACGAATTTTTACGGATTACAGCTGTGTCACTTAACATTTTTTGGAGCCTTCTGCCTTTATTTACTTTCGTTCACTGTGTTTTCGAGAACGAAATGATTAATTATTCTTTTTACATTTTACGGGGAATGTCGACAAATTCGGATATTGTCCTTCAAGAATGTCATTTCTTAAAGTGTTTAAGGACAAATATCATACTAACGAATATAGAATTGTTACTTTTTTTAAGTTTTTGTTACCTGCATCTTTTAATTGAAATGAAATATAATAAATGATTGTGTCCTTAAATTTGAAAAAGGGTATATTAGTTTTGGTCAGAAGTGTGCATCGAATAGAAGAAAGTGAAGTATATATATTCTTGAAAGGCACAACAGGACAAGTTCAACCTACTTCATATAGCTCCCATACAAACGACTTTTTTTCAGTAACTTCGTTATTTCATAAGCTATATTTATGAAACTTCACTTTTTATACCCTTGCAAAAAGGGTATATTAATTTTGGTCAGAAGTGTGCAACGCATAGAAGGAAGCATCTCCGACCATATAAAGTATATATATTCTTGATCAGCATGACGAGACGAGTTCAAATAGCCATGTCCGTCCGTCCGTCCGTCCGTCTGGATCAACGCAAACTCCTCCTGAAATTTTGCATGTAGGCTTGTATATACTGCAGGGGTTGTATATCTCAGATTCAGCCGGATCGGACCACTATCTCATATAGCTCCCATACAAACTGCAAAGTCACGAACAGTGACTTTTCTCAATAACTTCAATATTTTCTGAGCTATTGTCGTGAAATTTAATATTGGTGAGTTCATTATACCTATAAACGACTGTGCCAAATTTAATAAAGATCGGGTGACTATATCATAAAGCTCCCATAGGAACGATCGTTCGAAAACAGTGACTTTTGTCAATAACTTCGTTACTTTTGACGCGATTGCTTTCAAATTAAACATTTGTTAGTTTTATATATCTGTTAATGACTGTGCCGAATTTGATAAAGATCGCGTGACTATATCATATAGCTACAATAGGAACGATCGGTGCAAAACAGTGACTTTGATCAATATCTTTCCTATGCTAAGATTGTAGGCCGTTCTTTCGCAAACTTTAGCCTTTTTAGAAAAAACGTTTTTCCAATTTGATGGCTATAGGTAAGGAAAGAGTTACCAAAAAAGTTCCAAGGGTATACAAACTTTGACGCGGTCGAAGTTAGCTCGGGCCCTCTGGTTTCAGTTTAATATATGTATTTGTTAATGTCTGTTTGTTAATGACTGTCACCCTGATCGGGCTACTATACAATTCAGCTCCCATAGAAACGATCGGTCGAACACAGTGACTTTTTAAAAATTGTTAAAAAAAAATGTTAGCTTTAAAAGTTATTAGCAAGAAACATGTAAAAACCTGGATCGAAGTCCACATACGCCCCAATCGGAGAGCTATAGTGTTAACAGGGGTCAGCCAGTGGGTCTTTAGATCTCAATTTCTATTATCGTTCACAATTTTAATAAACGCTGACAAAATATATAGTCTATTATTTATGGGTGCAACAGTAACCCAAATAAAATTCTTCTACAACAACATCCAAGATATCGGCATTACTACAGACATGGCTACATTAACTTGGCTGTTGATGCAGATCAAAAATATATGTATGTACATACATTTGTATTGTATCCTTCTATCCTTTACATATATACATATGTACATATGTACATCCATTTATATGAATCAAATTAATAGAACCTCTCACCCTTTGAATATGAGCTTCCTTGTTGATATTCATGTGTGTGTGTGTGTTTGTACGAAAAGACGGAAGAGTTCATTTAGACAAAAAAAAAAAAAATATATATATATATATATATACATACATACATATAACAAAAAACGCTTTTGTAGTGATATCATATGCATGTGTGTGTAAGCCTAACCAAGCCACCGAAAAACATGCTTCAAGAGGGGTTGAAAATTCCAGCTCCGACTCAAGGAAGCTGCGCGCATTAAAATGAAGCGTAAATCGAAGTAAAAGTCGAGCTGCGTCCGCGTTTAAAAGGAAACTGCACTCCCTTTTAGGGTGGGAAAACCAACACATACATTTACACACGCACACATTTGTCGAAAAAAGTAAAAGTCCAATTGGATTTTTATAAAACCGTCAAAATATTTTGTAGTTTCTTTTACAAACACACATACATGTGGTCACAAGATCTGAGCTGGACTTCCGCGCTCTGTCCAGCCAATTCCTTCATATAAATGTACATACATATGCATGCGCACATGTACTTAAATTGCATTAAGCTCTGTTAGTTGTGTTCTTTCAATTTACTTACCAATATGTTCGAATTGCCAATCATGCCAGCAGTAGTACAACAAAACATAAAGAAAAAAAACACAACAAAAACTGTTCCTTAAAACTTAACAATAAGCACAACAATTTAAAAGAGTGTGATAAGCAAGAAGGGAAAGGAAACGAACGCGCGTAGACCGTAACTGACTGTTTTGGTTTATCTCCTGTCTCTCTCCCCCACGTTGGCCAACACAAATGCTACACTTCGATGAAATAGTCCATCCATAGATATACATAGATCGACCTCCATTTTATTTATCGATAGTCATTATATCGATTATAGGAGCTTCCTAGCATGACATTATATTCTCCTTTAAATCGTTTAATCGTTTCTTTCAAATTGATTTTTTAAGTCCTGAACAAAATTTTCAGTGTTTTAAAAATATATATATTTTGGCAAATCCAATGTTTTTTTTTTGATTTGGTTGAAAGAATTATAACATGTCAGAAAAAGAGAAAACGCCGTTGCATAAAAATTTGGAGAGTTCATGCGGATATTTATTAAGATTGTAAATATCATATTCACAAATACATAACTAAATTCAATCATTATTATAAAATTTTAAAACGTTAAAAACGTAAAAAAAAATGTTTAAAACCGCATCATTTACAAAGTATTTGGTAAATAAAAATAATCTTAATATGAAAGTGCACAAAGGGCGGCAATTTTAAAATTTGGCAATGTTATCGAACCGCCTGCGGAATCGAAATATAATCTATTTCAGAGTTGATAATTTTGCAGTGTTGGAAAACTTAACCTAATTAGGGTAATTTTATTATTTTTTTTTTATTGTTATAAACAAATAACACTCACCGTAGTGCACGAAGCCCAGCATAACAATATAAATATAACTAAATAAACTTAGTGAAACGCTGCTATAATGCTGAAAATAACTGCACAGGGGATTGCTCTACGACTGGCAGCCATCCAGACCAGCGCACATAGTAACAGTCAACGCTTTACTTTTCCTCCGCAGGCGGCGGCTAAGTCCAACCAAAAGTGTTTGTCTCAATCTCAAATTTTTTGTAAGAAGCTGATGATCAAGGATCACTATGAGTTTGATCAGAAGGTAATATGACACCATCAGAAATTGACTTAAGCCATTCGTGTTTGTTATTGTTAAACGTACATTACTCTATCTGTTAATTTTAGGTAATCAACAGCGATAATCCGGTCATTGTAAATTTTCACGCAGAATGGTGTGATCCATGTAAAATTCTTACCCCAAAAATGTTGGAGCTTCTGGAAAATTCAAATGAAATTGATTTGGCTGTTATCGATGTGGAAACAAATTTGGATCTGGTCGAAACATTTGAAGTTAAGGCTGTACCCGCTGTGCTGGCCTTTCGCAATGGCGTCGTAGTAGATAAATTCATTGGGTTAGTAGATGCTAATTCCATAGAAACGTTGATTGATAAACTAAAGCGAAAGCAACAGCAAAAGCAATAAAAACATGATAGTCTTAGTACTAGTTTAGACACACGTAAACTGAATTATTTATATGCAAAGATAAAATAAAAATAAGGTTGCGTTTGGGACCAGAATCTGACAGTCTTTTAACATTTATACAAGTACATATATTAGAGTGTTACAAGTATACATACATATGTATGTGTACATATTTATATTGCCTGATAAAAATTAAAAATCAAAACTTAACTGTAGGAAAAGATAACGCAAACCCATAAGGTAATTTATATACATATGTATGTACATACATATGTCTACTTTTCTATATACTATGTACCTTAATCACACAAATGGTCATCTCAGCTTTCGACAATTTTGCCAGGTGCGTTGGATCAAAAATTGTCAATTTTGCCTGGGCAAAAGTTTATGACGTTTTTCCAAAATAACATTACAGATACACGTTTAAACACTTAAAAAAAGTTGTAGATTTGGGAAAATCAAGTTAAACAATATACCTCAAGTTTTCAATTTGGCATTTGTTTCGCGACTAATTCATACCAATATACTTTCATGTAAAATTACGAAAATAGTTTTAGTGGACTAGTTTTAATCAGAAAAGAATATTTGCCTGCCTGTTAGCACGTTGAACTACGGTCGTGATCCGCAGCGGCCTTTTGAAGGTTCATAGCCATGAACAAGAAAGAGTTGGAGGCTAGTTGTAGTTCCTAAACCACAGTGGGTAAAGAGAAGATCCGGTCAAGCCAGGTGACTCAAACGAAGCACAGTTCTAATTTCGACACGGGTAATACGATGTGCTATATACATAAGAAAAAACTATCACCTACTGCTAAAAACAATAATACTGATCAGAAAGGGTGTGCCCAAGTTCATGCTAATGTATATCCTTGTCGTGAAAGCCATTTTTAAACAACGAATTCCTTCAATAAATTTCAGGAATAAGCTTTGCTTTTCAAATATATTTGTATTTTGCAGTGCTCGATAGATGAGTTTTCTAAGTGGCACAACGAGGATCCGTGTTCGAATCCCAAGATAGTGTATGGGGCCATAGTTGGCAGTGCTAGTAAAATATTGTTCTGTTGACAGTTTAAACAACTAAATCCCCTATACTGATAATAATAATAATATTCGTAATTTCTTACTAAGCCTACTTTAATATGATTTTTCTATATTTCTCAGCAGACTAGGCAGCTAAGTAGTATAGTTGCCCGATCCAACTTGATTGACAATTGGGCAGTTAATAACATAAATGCTAAGTTTTATTTCAGAAGCTTTCTATCTAATTGAGTGCATAAAGGATAGCCACACAGGTGGGCAGTGCTATATAGAGTGGGCTTCTCATGCTGATCAAAAATATACGAATATGTATGTATACACTTTATGCCTATAGGTACATCATATATAGTTTTGCACTACCCTTTGCAAGGAGATGCCATACACAATTCTTTCATAATTCTCTTCTCTTTACATATGTATGTATGTAATGCAACGCAAGCATATGCTATCTCGCTCGCTACGATGTGGTTAATTAAATTGATTTCGGAGTTTACCTGTGCATAGCGACGTTTACTTTATAAAACTTAAAAATATAAACATAATATTTGTGATTTTGTGTAATTTATTGCATATATTATTTATAATTACGAAAGTCTTTTTACCCGAAATTAAAATTTTTATTTAGTAGGTTACAATATTGATTTAAATGGGTTTTCGACCGAACTGAACTGAATACAACTTTATACAAAGAATACTCAGAAAATCTTCGAAAAGAAGCACAAAAAAATAAAAATCAACCGTTAAAAATTATACATAAAATATATATAGTATATAAAGACGCCAACAAAAACAACAAGAACAATTTATCGGGCAGCGCTAGCATTAATAACGGTAAGCGGTAAGCGAGCATTCGATGACGCAAAAACAGTATTTCTCCAAAACCCTTTGGATTTTGCATTATTTAGCGAGCCAACTGAATAATTAATGCCGCACACATCTCAAAGAACTCCATTGTGTGATGACCCGTGGGCTGGAGCGGCATCGTTCCAGCAGACGCGCTGTGGGTCGGTGGAGTTAAGCTCTCCATGATAACATCATCGCCTTGCTCAACTTCATCGTTGGTCAGGGACTTGAAGTCTAGCAAATAGCTTTTGGCGTCCACCTGATACAGTTGTAGGGACATTTTTGAGAATTTGCTAGTCTTGACATTTTGACGACGAACGCGCACATGGTACGGATTAATGATTTTCCACTCGTAGTTAAGAGCCTTCATTGCCCGATATACCTCAAGCATAATGTCATTGGGCTTGCTTTGGGATCGAATACCCAGATGCCATTTGGCTCGTTTGATAGGTGTGCCACCACGTGCTGTTTTCTCGGGGAAAGCAGCCCCTCCAGAGTTTTGAACCGACATTGCCAATTGACGTTCACGCATAGGAGCGATCCGTTCGGGATGTGGACGAATGCCGGGCATGACCGTTGAGCTATTAGTAGTAGCTGAAGCTCCATTCGCCGGCACTGGCGTGGCTGAGCCGGAACTGACTGCCGTACCCCCACTTCCTCCGACTATGACAGTAACATCGCGCTCATTTGGCGAATGACTTGATGACAAAGTGGATGGGGGTGGAGGAGGTGGAGGCGATCCAGCCACAAAGAAATTATTGATCTCAGTAATCTGATTGGCAGCATCATCAGCAAATCGTTTGTTATCAATTATCAAATGGTAGGCTATTGCCAGCTGATCATGCGGATCGCCACTTAGCAAAGAATTATGGACTTCCGATTCTTTTACTCCGAATTTGGTACACACCTCGGCAACGGCATACGTGTCAATCACATTAGAATCCTGTTCTATCGAAGAGGGAAATAAATACGCCGGCAAGTCCTTTTGGAACCATTCATGCTTCTTAATCTCTTCAATGGTGGCTCGCTTCAAAGGATCCACCTGAAGCATTTGACACACCAAATTTACCACCTGCTTATTGAGATACTCGGGTATGGGGAATATGCCAGATTTTATCTTGCGGAAGAGTGTGGGCACGTGCTCATCATCAAAGGGAAGGGTTCCACACAGGAGGGCATACAGAATGACACCACAGGACCATATATCCACCTCTGGACCAGCATACAGTTTTCCCGAAATCACCTCGGGTGCAGCATAATTGGGTGATCCACAAGAAGTGCGAAGAAATTCGCCATCGAGCATCATATTGGATAAACCGAAATCGGCTATTTTTACGTGCATATTATGATCGAGCAGCAAGTTCTCGGGCTTCAAATCTCGATGAACAATCATATGGCGATGACAATAATCCACCCCGGAAATGATCTGTTGGAAAAACCGGCGGGCCTGATGCTCCTGCAATTTTCCATGTTTGACAATATAATCGAAGAGTTCTCCGCCGCTCACATACTCCATAATCATAAATATATCTGAAGGTGTGGAAATCACCTGCGCAAAAAGAATAAATGGAGCAAATTAATTTGTATTTTTTTCTAAAATTAATTACACATTATTTTTTTACAGAGTACACGAAAATTTTTTTACGAAATACGGACGATACGTATGTAAATCAGTATATATATACATACTATCAGTAAAACCTTATACTCTAAAGCATTTCTAGCCATTAAATCAGTTAAGCGTGTTTTAACAAACAAGTTTATACTCAGTTGCGAGTGCAACTAAAGTAGTGCATAGCCTCTGACTACATTTGTTGCGAATTTTTTTGGCAACAAAAAATTATTTCTAATAATGAATAAATGAATCATAGAGTTTGTAGTGTTTTTTAGGTTTTTTTTTTTTGGGGCTATGTTTTAATAATGGCATCGTTTGTGTTTTTTGGACCGACTACAAAATTGTGTAAGATTTTCAGATTTATCAATATGTGGATAAAAATTTAATTAAATTTGCCGATTTTGAAAATGGCGATGACGGTTAACTCTAGGTCTTGGTGAAACCACTAAAATACCTCGATTTAGCTAGGATAAAATAGCTTACATTATTCAGCCTGGATCTACATATGTACATATTTTGTTTGAGACCAAGAAGAAGTATTAAACTGTACGTATGCATGTATCTATATTTATCCATCCATATTGACTACAGTTTCCCTGAAAGAGCCATCACATCAAATGGCTATTATTTGTTTGGTTGGCACTTATTCTTTTTCTTTATTTCTTCAAGTTAAATTTGAAGACTTGTCTGTGCCATTTTTCGAATATCAAACAAATTTAGGTTGTCATTGCTATGATACCACCAGAAACATTTGAAAATATATTCAACAATTGGGTAGATCAAACGGATACCGATGTTTTGAATAAATAATAAGTTGTTTTCTATTTTTATGGATCGATAATTTTAAGGCAGCTCACATAGTTGACGGATCCGGCTGAGTCTCAGGAATGTCCTGCGAACATTTAAACTCGTATAGTTTAAAATGGTTTCTATAAAATTATACAATCCGACAGACATTGGACTAATTTTCATATGGGTATTGCTCTAGCCTTTCTTGGAATGACTCAGTTAGTTCCTAAAGAAGTTCCACTTACAAAATTGCTTACAAAAACGTAAATTGACTATTTTAACAATAGATGTTACTGTTAGATATATGTACACTTTGAATTGTTCGAACTCACCTGGTACAATTTTATTATGTGGGGATGCCGAAAGAGTTTAAGGTTTTGTATCTCCCGTCGTATCTTGCCCACGACATCCAAACTTTTGATTTTTTGCCTATTAAGGATCTTTACGGCGACCTTAAGGCGTGTTATTTGATGTTCACCGACCTTCACTTTGCCAAATGTGCCTGTACCCAATGTGGCGCCAAGAAGGTAATGCCCAATCTTCACAAGCGGTTGACCATTGGCACCACTCCCGGCAGCCGCTGCTGCTGCCTCAGCGGCAGCAGTCCTTACCTGTGGCATAATAAAAGCTCCCTAATGCCCCACCCTTTCCTCTTTGCGATGTCAATTGAGCCCAATCTGCCCGGGCAATTTGTGAAAGGGAAAGAAAGAGCAAGCAAGGAGAGACAACTTCGTCGTCGCACTGCCGTGTGATAGAAGTAAGGTCGTTATCATTTATTGCGTATTCTCAAGTTCTTCCTCTGCTGTCGTGTATTAAAAGTTATTAAGATAATCTTCACTTATTTTAAACTCTTACTTACAAAGCGAATTGTCTATTTCTTGTTTGGTTTGGGCAATAGTTGAGTGGGGATACATGAGAGTTTCTGCAATTCCAATTGTTTAATAAACTTCTTGAAAACTAATTACAAAAAAAAAATAGCTCATTACAATTAACAACATACACACATATTTGCACATATGTATGTATGTATGTGTGCATATATAGCCATATACAATGAAGCCAGGGATGCGCACTTAGTACTTGTAACGAGTCATTGGGCAGTCAGCGCAAAAATATATAAAAAGGCATTTTTAACTAGGTATGTCATTCGCCAGTCCACTTGTTTCATAACAGTATTTAGACACCTTTCTTTATTATTAAGTTGAAGAAATTATGGTATGGAATCACATAAAAGTGTTGGGAAAGGATTTTGGATCAGTGATGCAAAAATATCGATACTGACGATGTATCGGACAATTTTTAATACGTTCACAACCTTTTAATAAGGGTATTCCTGCAAGCGTTACATAGCTCGAATCCAATTATTGGATTTTTCATTGTTGTATTTTAAGAAATTTGTATTAAAGCGTAATATGATAAGAAAATAAACAGCCTAGAACTCTCTTTACATTTACATATGTATGTATGTACACAGTTTTAATATTTTCGTTTTCTTGTTTTTTTTAAACCAGGATATTAGTATATTTAAATAAGTATAGGTCATTTTATACGTATTTATCTAAATATATATATTTTTCCCATGTAATCAGTCACAGAAATTGTTTAATCTGTCTGCCTCTAGCAGCTGTTTTACAATGATGAATGATGCCAGTGGAAATCGCATTGTGCATGGTTCTTGGTTTTATATGGAAAACGCCTTTTGTTTCACAAAATAGAAAATTTAAGTCTTTTAGCCGATTCCTACACGATGTATCCGAGGGAAACGTTTGGAATTGGAATTTATTTGAACAAAAACCCAAAATTTATTAACTGTTCTTCTAATTTATTTCAATTTAGTGAAATTGCTTTACCTTGTTCCATGTTTTCTTTATTTTGTGCATCGCATTACTCTGGATCCGAAAAGTGAAATATGAAATGTTTGCAAACACCCAGCTAAACTGAATCTACATACACATACATATGTATGTACTAATATGGTGTATAAAAAACTCTTCTGCAGAATTGTAAAAAAAAATTTAAGCAGTATATTCTTCTGTAGAATTGTAAAAAAAATTTAAACAGTAAAATTGAATTTGTAACTCTTATTTTTCTTTTCATTGGAATAAATGAAATATTTTTCAGTAATTGTTCCATAGCAACAAATCAATCCTTGACAAATTGTAGTTCTGACTGTTTAACATTTTGTTTTTAAGTTTTGTTCCTTTTTTTTCACAAAACAAACCCCAAAACCTTGTGGCAGTCAGGTTTGATTTTCAATCCGAAATGACGAAATGTGAAACACAAGCAATGTAAGCAAAGTAAGTAAGTAGGAAGAGTTTATGCATTGTTGAAACATTGTACAGGGTACCCGTAAGTATTTTTTTTATACATAAATACATATATGAACATGTTTCTACGAATTTAATTTCATTATAATAATAGTAGTAGTAATAATAGTAGGCCATTTAGCTTTTATAGGTAGTTTGCGGCAGTGGGAATTGCTGTTTTACAATATCTGGTCTTATCCAACCGTTCCAAATTCCAATTAAATCACAAACAAAAATTAACTGCCCATCTATTGATTGTTCCGTACGATAATTTATAAAAATATCGATACCATAGCATTTCTCATCGATTTTGGAAAAATTCAGCAAAGAAGTGTAGCAAGCGGTAAGTGGTTAAAACAAAAAAAAAAAAAAAATTTTAATTTTGTTTGACAGATTAGAGTCAAAAGATATTAAAACTTAATTGACAATTGAGACATAAACATAAGTGGATTTTTGTTAAAATTGTGAACTTAATGCTGTTTATAAGGGTTGTTAATTTTTTTTGTGTGTGTGTGTGAGTGAAAAGAGAGGTACACTTTTTGTCATTGCCGCTGGGCCTTCGTTTTCCTTCAGTGTTTAATATTTGTTAATACACATTGCTCGCGTGCGTCAGAGCGACAGCTTTTTCAAACATCCCCTATACCACTAAATGCAGTCTCAGGCGCATCCAAAATACAGTGTCAGTGCGCATCCATCTCGACTGGCCCCCTGCCTGTTCTACGACGATTTATCAGGTCATTGGAAGGGGGATAGTGTTTCGCCAGCCCCGAAGTTGTATGTTGGGAGTCGTACTTTATATACATACTTTATGTACATACATTAAACGAAGTCAAGTCCTTTAGTAACACAGATCAAGGTTCCTAACGGCTGCTCACAGAATTTACTAAATTGCGTTTCAAAACTGTGACAAGTTCCATTTTTTTAACATTTGTGTTTACTTTCTTCTATATATTTCCAGTAGTTGGCCCTTTTTTTTTTTTTTTTTTGTCAGACAAGTCTGTGAAGACGCGATACCATATAGATAAAATAGTTTTATCTAAAGACTATAGAAAAAGGTCGAAAAAGGAACGAAAACAGCCATGTCCCAGTCTGAGAAGATGCAAAGTGACCATTCTCGGCCATACGATGATGAGGATGACGAGACATCTTCGGACTTCGAGGTACATATGATTAAATTTTTCGAAATTTTTTTTATTTTACGATACATTCTCATCCAAAAATATTTGTCATTGAAAACAGGAGCCAGCCGATGCTGTGGAGCGCGAAGGTCAACAAGAAGACAGCGAAGAGGAGCACTTTCTAGATGAGAACAACGGTAATAATCAACAGCAGCAACAAGCCGGACAGGATCAGCAGTTGGAGGAGGAAGGTGGTGATAATCAACGCCAGCAGTATCATGACAACAACAATTCTGGCATGGAAGAACAGCAACAAGGTGGCAATTTCTCATCGCCGACCCCAGGCAACAATCCGGAGGATCGCACTAGCGCCACTAATTTGATCATTAATTATTTACCTCAGGATATGACAGACCGTGAGCTTTATAATTTGTTCAGCAGCTGCGGCTCCATTAATACCTGTAAAATAATGCGTGATTTCAAGGTAATTAAACTTTGAATGTCCTTCGTGGGTGGGATGGCCAATCACTAAACAGGCTATCCTTGTCCCTCGATGAAATATACAAAACCAAATAACCCTTTCATCTGTCTCACTCTATTTGGCTCTCTCTTTCTAGACCGGGTATAGTTTTGGTTACGGATTCGTTGATTACAATGCTGAAGCCGACTCGGAGGACGCCATACAGAAGCTGAATGGTTTTTATGTTCGCAACAAACGATTAAAGGTATGGTTCAATTTTTTCGATTCTATTATAAATATTTCGTTATTTTTGGTTCTTGCAGGTTTCCTACGCACGTCCAGGCGGACAATCTATTAAAGATACCAATCTATACGTTATTAATCTTTCGCGCAATATTAATGATGAAATGCTCGATAGAATTTTCTCTCCGTTTGGGCAGATTGTCCAACGCAATATTTTACGAGACAAGCTGACTGGTCGTCCTCGTGGTGTAGCTTTTGTGCGGTAAGTGAAGAAACAAATTCCATGAGCTAAAAAATAAATCGCTAAGCTAATTTATGATAAAATTGTCATCATAATACATGCCACTTCATTCATGTTAAGCAGATAATGTTTTGTTCTTCGGTACAAAAAGTTATTCAGTACAATCCTGTTGCTTTTTGTCCTATTTTCGTCTGATTTTAATTTGTTCGACTAGTATATACATACTAGTATATATATACATAAGTATGGGTATAGCAGGATTTTGCATTAAAATTAAAGACTATTTAAATTATTAAAGACACTTCAAGATAGTGTAATGTAATGAAATTACATTCCTTAAATTAAGCCAATTATACAATTTCGGCGTTGAAACTGTGGATCACAACATTTGCATATGGATATCTACAATATTTTTCTACGATAACCACGCTATCTAAAGTATTACTTCCCCATGGGGAGATGGCATAACGGCGACGAGTAGAACTTACCTAGGGTTTACATTTTGTTTATGCTTATGCTTGCTCAGCGGAATATCGAGAACATAAAAGAGGGACGTGCTCTTAGTCTTCTATGCTGCCCACATAGTGTAGTAGGTGCAAATCCGTCTTGCCATGTGTGCGAGATGGCGCGTCTGGAAGATTACACCTTGCCCAGCCTCTAATTTTTGAGATTCGCCATCTTGGCCATTAGCCGGAGTTGTTTCTTTTCTAATAAGTGGCAAAACACTATATTTAGCCTCATTTGCGATTAGATATAGTAGGTCCATACCAGATTGACCCAGAGCGGCGTTTTCGGAGACATCTTTAAATGCGCTTTTAGTCCTCTGCACTCCCGTGCAGTATCGTACATTGGTAAAGACGTTAACGCGATTGGGACCACCCATATTATCTCTTGGCTGTGATGACACTGTAACACATTACAGGTGGGGTTTTTTATTTGTATGTGGTCCAACTGGGCGAATTAAACGCATTCCTGACATCCAACGATGTTCTGATTTATTGCTGCCGCCTTTTTTAGCGTTGGCTCTCATTGGCTTTACTGATTGTGTTTTTCCCAATTTGAATGCCAATCGGGCAATCCATGCCTAATTCCCAATTGCTCAATAAGTCTGTTGCAAATTATGCACTCCAAGAGTTTGCCGGACCTATCCAGCTTACACAGAGCTCTGTAAACTAATGGGTCATCTTGTTTGTCTCCTTGGGAAGACAAGGCATGCCTATGGAGCTGCCAGCCCTTTAAAGTGCCATACTGAACAAAAAAAGGGTTAAGACAAAATTCATAGTTATCCTTTCAAAAAAAAACCAGAGGGCCGGTGCTAACTTCGACCGCGTCAAAGTTTGTATACCCTTGCAACTTTTATGGTAACTCTTTCCTTACCTATAGCCATCAAAGTGGAAAAATGTTTAAGCTAAAAAGGCTAATGTTTGCGAAAGAACGGCCTACAATTTTAGCATAGGAAAAAACGAAGATATTGATCAAAGTCACTGTTTTCCACCGATCGTTCCTATGGGAGCTATATGATATAGTAACCCGATCTTTATCAAATTCGGCACAGTCATTAACAGATATATTAAACTAACAAATGTTTAATTTGAAAGCAATCGCGTCAAAAGTGACGAAGTTATTGACAAAAGTCACTGTTTTCGAAAGATCGTTCCTATGGGAGCTATATGATATAGTAACCCGATCTTGATCAAATTTGGCACAGTCGTTTATATGTGTAATTAACTCACTAATACTAAATTTCATGACAATAGCTCAGAAAATAACGAAGTTATTAAGAAAAGTCACAGTTCGTGACTTTGCCTTTTGTATGGGAGCTATATGATATAGTGATCCGATCCGGCTGAATCCGAGATATACAACGCCTGCAGTATATACAAGCCTACATGCGAAATTTCAGCTCTGTAGCTCCAACGGTCTAGGAGGAGTTTGCGTTGATCCAGACGGACGGACAGACGGACGGACGGACGGACGGACATGGCTATATGAACTCGTCTCGTCATGCTGATCAAGAATATATATACTTTATATGGTCGGAAATGCTTCCTTCTATGCGTTGCACACTTCTGACCAAAATTAATATACCCTTTTTGCAAGGGTATAAAAAAAGGAACGCAAGAATAATGGATATCTTAACCTCAATTTGTATTCGCGTTTGGAGTTATTGGTTCCATCTTTTTTTTAACCACTTTTCTGGAATCGGTGCCCATGCAATCCACTAAACTTGTGCAGATTATTGGACTTTTGAAAAGCAACCTGTCACAAAATGATCGTATAGACAGCAATTATATTCTCTGAAATCGTTAAACAGTTAGCATCGCCTTGATGAACCTGAATTACTATGAATTTTAAAAATAATTTCGTTCGATATCCCGGATAATAGAGATAATCTCAGTTAACCGAGACAAATGCACAAAGTCAACTGCATTTGAATAAGAGGGGTGTCCGGTTAAAAGGAACCCGGAAAACGGGGTCCGACTGTAATTTAGAACAGGGGTAGGCACAAATAGAGCCAACGAAAGTTGTCAGTGTATGTGTGTGCTTCACACAGCGCAAAATGAAAAGTGAACAAATTTTGCCGGATTGCTCGTCGATCTGCTGTAAGAAAATGAAAGAGAAAACAACTCCAGAATTTATTTTTTCACGCGCTCGCGTCGAAATACTGCAAGCGACTAATACAGTTTTTACGCTCTCGGGTGTACGTCGTGTTAACTTCGGCATGCACACAGATGGCAACACAAGGAATCCCATGCTGCAGGCATTCCTGAGATACTTGCATCAAGAACTAAACAAGGATACTGGTAGTGTTTTTGAATAGGACCACGAACTCGTTTGTTATAAACTGAAAAAATGCTTGTATTGACAAGCATTTGGAATGCGGCGATGCTGGTATTGACAAGCAATTGGAAACGGATGATGATGTGGTTAATGCAACGCAAGCAAGTCGTGGGGAACGTTCATCATGCAGTGATAAATTAGCCCGCTGGAATGTGTTAGGTGTTCAGGGTGCCTTCATTGACTCTTTAATCCACGAACCCATTTACCTTACCAGCTTTAATTTTTGTAGTTCTGAAGCAAATGTCGCAAATATAGAGAGGGCCATTTTCAAAAGATGGCAGCACAAAGAATTCAGAATGCATTTTTATAAGCCACAAAGGCCATTAATACGAGTAAGCCCAAAGTTTAAATTTGATTATGCTCAACAACCTAGAACGCAACAACCTTCTCCAAACGGCCTAAGCTGGTCGCATTTGCCCGATCGCCTTAGGTAAAAAGACATCATGTGTGATATAACGACTTAATCATAGCAGTTCTTACCTCCCTTGCAGACCCTATGAAATCTCAGTAAATGGGAAACGTCAGGGTGTCACAAAGAAAAAATTGGATACTCCAGTTGCTGCCTTGGCTATTAGCAAATATAAACTGTTTCTTTGCTTTCTGGAGTTGCTTAGATCCCAAAAAGAGATAAGAAAAACACTTGATATTCTGACCGAAGACCTTCCCAATTTATCGTATGGAACATGCAAACAATTGGCCACGAGGTACCAAGAGGCTTGGCAGCAATTAAAATCTGAATATTTTGAGCAATGGACAAGAAAGCCCGACAAACTTCTAGAATTTAAAAGGATAGCCTAACAAACAAACTGTTTACTATTCTAATCTTAAAGGAAAGAAGACATTTTATAGTGTGAGCAGTTCTCTTTAAATGTATGAAACCAGAAATTTATGCTGGCTCAAATATGTCTCAACTGCACTAATAATAAAATTTGTCATGGTTGGCCAGCCAAAATGCAACTGCATTCGGTTAGCTGGTTTGGATCGAAGGAAAAATAAACGAAAATGTTTTTCTTTATTAACATTATGACATAACATTATTACCATAATGATATAGCCATTACCGAAAACCAACTGTTTTAGTTAAATTAAGAAATTAAACCGAAAACCAACTGTTTTAGTTAAATTAAGAAATTAAATGCGATATTACTGTATCTGTAATGACAATGAAAGCCTTAATCCGTTAAAATATTGAAAGTATTGGGATTAACAATAACAAATTTAGTTTTTATCACTGTATTATACATTGTTTCGTCATAAAAACGAAAGTCGATGATGAGCTGCTCTTTACAATGAACAGCAGTTCCATCTAATAAGACAGCAAGCACATATGATACGTTATTAAGTTTAACAAGATGCCTGCATCCTATAGATGAAAGTCTAGAGGTCTATTCCTGATGCGTGTACGATCATTCTTTCTTTTCGCAAATGATGTGCCCTTTAAGTATTAGAGCGTTCACTGTAATCGGAGGTATAATGAAATGTGAACAGAAAGTTTACCATAAAACAAATAATCAATTAATTTGTGTTTTTAATCTGTGTATTATAGTTTAATTTATTGTAACACAAAATAACCCTTGTTTGAGTTGTAATGGTCAGGGTCGGAGTAAAGAGCCCAATCAAGGTTTGATTGCGTATCTCCACAAGATCTTAGTGTCTTAATTATAGGGCTTGGATTCATGTCGCCCCAACCATCAGCTTATTGAATGCATCTTCGACCATATAAAGTATACATATATAGTATAAACATATAAAGTATATATGAATTCCGAAATACCTAGAGATCTAGATAAATATTATGTACTCCCTTTATTAAACATTCATTTAAATACACGTTTTTCTAAAGGGATAGGGTTATTTTCGGTCATTTCTGCCGTGATGACACAATACCTTCTTTTGATAATTTCTTAAGCCGCAAATTGTAACTTTCATTCTCCATTATAGGAAACCTTTTTTGAAGTCCGTCAGAGGCTTGCCTTGTCCCAGTTCGTTAAACAAAAAAAAATATAGGTTAACTTTAACTTTACTGTTCATTCAGGTCGCGAACGCAGCGCTCTGCTTTTCATTATTGACGTGGAACCAATTTTGATTCTATTCCGATTTTACTTAACTGAATAGAAATCACGTTTTTCATACCATGCACCCATAGGGTAATTGGTATATTAAAGTCACCAAAATGTTTATGACAGGCAGAAGGAAGCCTTCCCCTTCTTGATCAGCATCAACAGCCGAGTCGGTCCAGCCATGTCTGTCCGTATGAACCCTTAGATCTCGAAGACTATAAGGGCTAGAGCCACCATCGTGATCGAGTTTATTTCAAAGTTTTGTCACGCTCACTTTCGCCACCGCAAATAAGACATAACCGATTTTTTCAAAGGCTATACTAGCTAGAGACCCCGAAGCGCTCGTGTATTTGTGAGAGTGAGCGATTTAGCATATTCTATGAGGCATAAAAAACGCATTTAATGGGCATGCATTTGGTCTTAGTGCATGGTATCCCGAAGTCGGCGAGACGACTTACCATGTACGTTTTGTACGTTGTCGGATTGACGAATTCTTATATTACATTACAAAGTTTACATGCTTGAATTTCTGCTCGTCTACCGCCTTGAGGTCTTACTCCAGTTTGGCAGAGGCTTGAATTGGTCACCTCACCGGCAAAAATTCACGTTTTAAGCCTTAAAGACCTAATAACGAGGTCTGCAGTGGTACAAAACGTAAAGCAATGGACTGAGTATGCTACCTTGTGATACATCAGCCTTTATTTCAAACTCATCTATAAAGGAGCTATTACATCTTAGTTTTTACTTGATTTTGAACTTCAAACCGTCTAGCCAAACTCTTTCGAAAGCCTGGGCACCATTGAGAAAAATTATCGTACAGTATTCCTTTAGTTCAAATGATACATGATCGACTTGCTCAAGTTTCCGGAAGCTGAAATAGTAGGAGGGGATTGTATTTTGGGAAACCAAGAATGAGCGTAGTCGGATCTGCAATATCTTTTTAAATAGTTTCAAAAGACATGTCAGCAAACTAATTAGTCTGTATGATGATGGCTATGTTTTGTCCTTGCGAGGATGTTTGGTACTGGTTGGACTGAGCTTTTTTAGGTATTCCATTTAAGCACTGCTTTCTTCTTGTGTGAGCCCCTTGGATAGGTTGCGGTTGGCCTGCTTTTGTTTTTGGTGAGCGAGTACTCTGATGTTCTCTTCTACGAGGGAAGTAGTTACTCTTGCTGCAGCTCCCAGCATTGACTCAAGTGCAGAGACACACATGTCAATATGCTCTGCATTATCCATTTTTAGGTTATAGTCAATGTTGGTATCTAGCTACTCGGAAAGAATTTTAAACCCCTTCCCGCATAAAGGCATTCCCGTTATCGGCTTGAGGCAGGTCAACGCTTCTGCAGACGTTGTAGTAGTTGCTGTTGATATGGTTGGTTTTGTTGGTATCGTCGTTGTGTGTTGCTGGTTAACGAGCTGATAGTGCTGGTTGCAATTGTAGATCGAATTATTAATATAGCTGGAAAACCGTGGAGGGCCCACGGAAACCTGTTGTTGTTGGGTGAGTGGGTTGCTCGGAGTCGCAGTGCTTACGGTAGCATATTGTAGGATCGGCGACGCAACCGAAATGTAGGCGTTGTTGCGTTGAACGGAAAAGCAGTTGGTCTTTTGACTGTTACTATGAAAAATATTAACGTGAATTGTCATTCGTCTTGTTTATTTCTGTAAAAGTCCAAAATTAAATTAAGAAGTGTAATTTCCTGGCTGAAATTCCGCAAAACATTCGAAAACCTGCCACGTGCATTAACAGACAGAGAAGATAACAAAATCTGGAAGAAAACAAGAAAAATTCAAAATTTTTGGCTCCAAAATTCAACACAGTAATTTCAGCTTCTTTGGGAGCAAATGATTCCAAAGAGTTCGTTCGCTTTAACTGTTATTGTAGGAAACTAACATAAAAAGCTTTAAAACTTTTAGAGAACTGAATTATTCGCCAATATACCTACATATTTTAAGTTCAGAAATTTTCAGGAAGTTTTTTCGACCCCATAAAGTATACATATATATTCTTGATCAGAGTCAAGAGCCGAGTCGATCTAGCCATGTCCGTCTGTCCGCCCGTCCGTCCGTCTGTATTCCCACCTAGATCTCGGAGACTATAAGAGCTAGATCCACCATATTTGGTATTGTGTACTCGTGTAGTACATGTAAACGAGTTTATTTGATTTTTGCCACGCCCTTTCCGCCTCCGAATATAAAAAGAAACCGTTTTTCTCAAAGGCTATACTAGCTAGAGACACCGAACTTGGTAAGTGTACTAGATTAGTATGCGCGAAGATTATGATTATTTGAAATTTTTGTCAGCAAATTTTTTAAAGTCGCCAAAGAAAATCGAATTGTTTCTCACAATTTTTTGACTATCAAAATCAAGTTTGCACACAAGTTAGTCTTATTTATTTCTACCGACCTACCAAATTTGATTAAAATCGGACTTAGAAACACGCAAAACGAGTTTTACTGGGCGGTCTAAAAGCTGTATGTTTGTAAGAGTGAGCGAGATAGCATTTGTTAGGAGGCATGTAAGGCATTATTTAGTTTTTTGATTATTTATAAACATTTTCACGTCTTTCTTTTATTAAAAAAAAATTAAGAAAAGTTTTTACACAGCTCCAATTTTTTGTGTCACATTAGTTCTATATATCAGTGTTCTAATAGAAGAATAACAAAATTATAAAAAATATATGTTCAACGAAAAACTTAAAAAATTTAAGACCATCTCCAAAATGTGTCCTGCTCACATACTTAAGCCACCTGGGGAAAAAATGGTTGATAAAGTTCAAATTTGCCCAATATTCCTTATAATTTTAATTAATTTACTTTAATATTGAGTTGGAACCCCTTTCTGCTTAAGACCAGTGACGCAACGCTTTGACCACAAATCCACAAGACGTGCGCACTGTTGAGGGGTGATTTTCTTCCACTTTTCTTGTAAAATTCGCCACAAATCGTTTTTATTTGCTGGTTTTTTTTTTGGCCAAAAACTTGTTTGATAATTCCCCATAAGTTCTCTATAGAATTCAAGTCGGGGCTCTGCGGTGGCGATTGCACAACTTTGATTGCCTCTTGGTTAAGCCACGACTTGACAATCTTGCTGCAGTGTTTTGTGTCGTTGTCCTGTTGAAATGTCCAGGCAAATGGCAAACTATCGGCATATTCTTCACTGTTTTCGACCTATCGTTCCTATGGGAGCTATATAATATAGTCAACCGATATTAATTTGCTACAGTTGGTATACGAAACTAAGAAATATAAATTTTTATGACAATAGCTCTGAAAATAACGAAGTTATTGACAAAAGTCACTGTGCGCCATTGGACTCGTATTGTGCTCCGATCCCGCGTAATCCGAGATCTACAAACTGTGCAGTATATACAAGCCTACATTCAACTCTGTAGAGCTGTAACGGTTCGAGTCGATCCAGACGGATGGACGGACATAGATACATACATATATGAACTCGTCTCGCCGTGCGAATCAAGAATATACATACAGAGCTACAGCTACAGAGCTGAAATTTTGCATGTAGGCTTGTATAAACTGCAGGCGTTGTATATCTCGGATTCAGCCCGATCGGATCACTATATCATATATGTAGCTCCCATACAAATGACAAAGTCACGAACAGTGACTTCTTAATACCTTCGTTATTTTCTGAGCTATTGTCGTGAAATTTAATATTTATTGAGTTAATTACACATATAAACGACTATGCCAAATTTGATCAAGATCGGGTGACTATATCATATAGCTCCCATAGGAACGATCTTTCGAAAACAGTGACTTTTGTCAATAACTTCGTTACTTTTGACGCGATTGCTTTCAAATTAAACATTTGTTAGTTTAATATATCTGTTAATGACTGTGCCAAATTTGATAAGGATCGGGTAACTATATCATATAGCTCCCATAGGAACGATTGGTGGAAAACAGTGACTTTGATCAATATCTTCGTTTTTTCCTATGCTAAACGGAAACATTAGCCTTTTTAGGTTGAACGTTTTTCCACTTTGATGGCTATAGGTAAGGAAAGAGTTACCAAAAATGTTGCAAGGGTATACAAACTTTGACGCGGTCGAAGTTAGCCCCGACCCTCTGGTTCTGCGTACACTGACAGAGATTAATGTTTTAAATAGCTGGTTGGATATCGTTTCAGTGAATCCATCATCTTGAGAGTATCCTCGGCAGTTTTTTGACCCATTCCTCTATAATGATCTTCAGCATTTCTTTTAAAGTTATGGTGTGTTGCCGAATCCTGCGCTCAAGTAAATCCCACAGATGCTTTATAGGATTCAGATCGTGATCTATGCTATGCTGTTTTTTTTGCATTCTAAAGCAGTCAGAACTTCACATGGTTTGTATGCTTCGGATTATTGTCCATTGCAAAAGTCCTCTTCGAACTGCAATTTCTGGGCGCTCTGCAATAGGTGTTCATTTAGAATCTTGATGTAGTCTTTGTGGTCCATTGTCCACTCTATGAACGTTAAATTTCCCACACCATTACACCACTTCTCCATGATTTACTGTCGTTATTAAATTTTAAAGTAAAGTACGAAGAATACTCGAAGGAACTACGGCATTCATTTGTTTCGTTTGGTTTGCTTTGTCTTCGCTTTCGTTTGCTCGCCTTAATGCGTTTAAGAAATGCACTTCGCATTTCGTTTCGAAGTAATATTACCGAACCAAATGTATGCAAAATTGTAAATATTTGAAAGACTGTACACACATGCAACAACAGCATTTTTCGGCTTAAATAAATTGAGTTGTTATTACAAGTTATTTACTTAAGATTTGCATCACTTGAGATAAATTTGAAAATATTCATAAATAAAATGTGCCTTCATCAGTGAATTTAAATAATAAATATATAATTTAATTCAATTTACAATTTCTAAACAGGAATGTATGCATAAGGAACTGTAAAATTTGAAAAAGGGTTCAGAATGGTGGGCTCTGTAGCTCATTTAAGGAAGTCGCGAAATTTTACATTTTTGATGAAATAACGATAAAATTAATTTAACTCAAAATATTAAGTTGAATGTTAAATTAAGTGCACTGATATTGGTGATTCCAAGAACTTTGCTTTCTATCAACGAACCAAAACATATGAATCTCAGGCCTAACATACACAACTTTCATTTATACAAAATTGCAGACTATTATAGGGTGGCCCATTTAAAAATTGGAATTTGATTTTGTTATAAAAAAAAAAAGGGTGAATATTTTTTAAAGGTTAAACATTTATTTGAAAGGTATATTTATGTCATTTATTTATGAAAAATAATTTCGGTCAAATGTCCACCACGACTGGCTTGGCAATAGCCCATTCGATTAACCCAATTTTTCAGTACATTTTCAATTGTGTGCGGCTCTATTTCAGCAATAGCTGCATGAATTTCGGTCTTGAGGTCTTGAATTGTTTCTGGATTGTTTGCATAACATTTATCTTTCACCGCTCCCGTGTGGCCGTCTTGTTGAAACCAAATGTTGTCCATATCCATTCCTTCAATTTCAGTAAAAACATTGCGCGATAGCCATTGACGGTTACGGTGGCTCCTTCATCATTTTCGAAGAAAAATGGGCCGATGATGCCACCAGACCAAAATCCGCACCAAACAGTGAGTCGTTGTGGTTTAACATAACCACCGAGATGAAAATGTGCTTCGTCCGAAAAGATGATTTTTTGATAAAATTCATCATCTTCAATTAAACGATCTTCAGCCCAATTTGCGAAGTTTAGACGGTTCGGATGGTCAATAGGCTTTAACTGATGCACCAATTGAACTTTATACGGCTTCATTGCAAGGTCTTTTCGCAAAATTCGCATCAGAGAAGTGCGTGAAACGTCCAATTGTTGTGAACGGTGCCGAGTTGATGTTGATGGCTGTTCACGCACACTTTTTTTTTTAAATTTCGCACTGTTTGAGTAGAAGACTCACCACTTTGAAAATAAGTTTTTAATATTTCCCAGCTTTCTTCAAGCGAATAACGTCCCATTTCGTAAATGTCAAACATATAACTAACTATTAATGGCGTCACGGATGACATTTGACGTTTGACTGTCATACAATCCGTGATTCAAATTCCAAACACTAGATGGACCACCCTGTATATACCGACTTCATAATAATGTAATTGAGAATATTTTGGACAGAATTAAGAAAAGTGTTAGTATCTTTGGTATAGACCAGGGTCCTACATCCTAGAAATTAGCTCTTTACAACCGGGACTCCTCTGAAAATATATAGATTCCGATCAAGTATGAAATGAAGATATATGTCATTTTTGATATACGAAATATAGGATAAGATGCTGGAGTATCCATATGAAATTTACTAATGTGATAGTTTTAAATATGAAACATTACATTCCGAAATTTTAAAAAGATCGGAAATTTAGAGCACAAGTAGAGTCAATATAAATCGGCTCTGCTCAAACGAATCAGCAGAGCACACGCAAACACACACAGACGCAACGCTACATAAAATGTATGTGTATGCGTGTCAAACGTGACATTCATGTAGAGGGGAATAGGGAAGAAGTGGAAAAAGAAATGGAAATAAAATTTGGAAGGTTTTGTCTGTGCACTGATGAATTGAGTTAAAAAAAAAAGTTTTTGGAACATGTAAACATATAATGGCCAAGGACTGCAAAGGTATTAAATTAAATAAGGTAGCTTCTTTGATATTTTTCAAATATTTTTATACCATACACCCATAGGGTGAAATGGTATATTAAAGTGGCCAAAATGTATGTAACAGGCAGAAGGAAGCTTCTCCGACCCCATAAAGTTTATATATTCTTGATCAGGAACAACAGTTGAGTCGATCTAGCCATGTCCGTCTGTCCGTCCGTATGAACACCTAGATCGCGGAGACTGTAAAAGCTAGAGCCAACAAATTTGGTATGTAAACTCGTGTAGTATGTAGAGTGATCAAGGTTATTTCAAATTTTTGCCACGCCCCTTTCCGCCCCCGCAATTTAAAAAAGCGTTTATCTCAAAAACTATACTAGCTAGAGACACCATATTTGGTATGTATATTTGCTTAGTAAATGCGCACATTTTGTATTTGTAAAAATTTTGCCACGCTCTTTCCGCCCCCATAATTTGAAAAAACTCGACTATCTCCCGTATTTTTCTACCTGCAATCAAATTTGGCATACTTAAATTTGATACTAATATCCAGCAAAAATAGAAAATTTGATCAAAATCGGAATACAAAAAAAAAATGAATAAATTTAAAATATTTGCTTTACTGGTGTATGGTAAACCTAAGTCGGCGAGACGACTTACTTCATTGATACAAGATTTTTGTCCTAAAATTTGTTGAATCCTTATGAAGTTGCACATTTCGACTGGGCAAAAAAAAAATCTTAGACTGTCTTTATAAAAAAACAATTTTGGTTTTATATATTTATTATATGACAAGTACTGAAAAACTCACGAGGCTAAGAGGGTTAAATCGAGCATACTA
This sequence comes from Drosophila willistoni, assembly GCF_018902025.1. Classification (NCBI taxonomy): domain Eukaryota; kingdom Metazoa; phylum Arthropoda; class Insecta; order Diptera; family Drosophilidae; genus Drosophila; species Drosophila willistoni. Next base: position 220,810 of record NW_025814053.1, read on the forward strand.
AACGAATCTATGTATCATAACTCGTGGCTTTAGTTTTTTAAGTTTTGGAGAACTAGATGTACGTACAGCAAATGATGGTTGTCGAGACAGATTTTGACACTGATCGAGAATATATACTTTATGGGGTCGGACAAGTTTCCTTCTTTCTACGACATTGGCGCCTTTAATATCCCACTTAACCCTATGGGTGAATGGAATACAATTTTCGATATATGTCAATAAAGATGCTTAGCCCAAAAACCAAGTTTTTATTTTCTTAATTTTTTGTTTTAATCTTGTTGGTATTTTGTTTTGCATCATTTCTTTTTGAATTCATGATGTTTAATACTATAATATGTATATATGTATGTATGTATATACTTATAATTCGACGTCACACTTTTTTGTTTTTTGCAGCTACAACAAGCGCGAAGAGGCCCAGGAAGCAATTAAATCTTTGAATAACACGATCCCGGAAGGCGGATCTCAGCCTATATGGGTTCGTTTGGCCGAGGAACATGGCAAGGCAAAGGCCGCTCAATTTATGTCGCAGATTGGTGGTGGTGGTGGGCCACAGCAGCAACCCCATCATCATCACCAACAGCAGCATCACCACAATACACATATGCAGCAGCATCACCACCATCAGCAGCAACAACAACAACACCACCACCATCATCACCACCAGCAGCAGCAGCAGCACCATCACCATCATCATCATCATCATCAGCAGCAGCAGCAGCAGCAGCATCATCACCACCATAATCATAGTATGCCGCATCCAGCTGCTGCAGTGCACCATATGCAACCAATGCATCATGGGGTCGGTGTCAATGTCAATGTCGGAGTAGGCGTCGGCATGGGCATGGGCGTTGGAGTTGGTGTGCCACCACCCATGCAAGGCGGCGGCGTTATTGGTGTCGGCGGTGGCGGTGGAGGCTACCATCATATGGCACACAGAGGTAGATCAAATAGACAAACACGATCTCAAAAACCGCATCCATATAACAATGCACAGAAATTTATTTAAAACGCAATTAATTTCTTTACACAATATTAGCTGCATCTCACAGGTGAAGTGTTCATGCTGCCATTGCCAATTTGCAACCACTCCAGCTGCTCCTACAGCCAGGAGCAATGCAACCACCACCACAACAACAACAACTTCAATTACTCGACAGGCGCGCCAGTCCCATGCGCTGTAGCTATTATGCACCGGCTACGGCCAACATCGCAGCAACAGCCACATCTCCTCCACCACATTTACCAACAGCAGCAACACCAGCAGGAGCAGCAACTAGAATCTTTGGAACGGGGCAATCAACGTCAGCACCGCGTCCAACCCATGTCTACTATCAATATGCCGATGTTAATACACTCAACTATGACCATAGATCGGGCGACTTATGCGCCTTGGGATTGGTTTACGTAACCTTTAAGGATCAGCAACAGGCTGTGGCAATAGCTCGTCGGAGTGGTGAGGGCGGCGGCGGTGGCAGCAACAACTACTACACAAACTAGAAGAGTTTCAATTTTAAGCCGAACACCAAAACCAACACACAAAATGAAGAACTCTCTATCATAAATATATATATATATATGTATCAATATTCTGTATTATATATACATATATATATATATATATATAAAGATATGTATATATATATATATATGTATATGTATATGTATATATGTAACATTGATAACAATTGGTGGAATTTCAAATAGGCAAATTTAAAGCATTGGCAGCAAAGAATATTAAATATGATGAGATGCAAAATGAATAAATTAAGAAACATAAAGTATGCATAAGACACAAAAACTGCTACTACTAAACACACTCCAACCAACAACTGCGAAAGCAACATTTACAATAAGGATGTTGTAACCGGTTCAAATGTGTCTGTAGCATTTGCTCTTTATAACAAACAATTGATGTAAAAACTTACAAACCCGTAAACACACATACATACATACATATATAGGTATTTATGCATATATATAAGTATATGTACATACATATATATATATGTATATTTGATTCAATTCCCGCTCCACCGTTCCTCTAAATTCCCCACCCGGCTTCTGAAATAAAACTAATTACCATAGAACAAAACATTTTTTTTTTCTTACATATACCTAAATTATAACTTTAAAAACTAGTCTTATATTATGATAAATGATTAAGGTTAAAACAAAATTTTTTTTAATAAATATATATATTAATATATATAAGTGTAATACAACTAAAAAGTTAAAAACAATAAAACAAAACAGTTATATTATCAGAAAAAGTAGTGCATTAAATAGTTGCACTTAGTTAAATTAAAAGGTGAAAATGAGTAAAAAGTAGTTGCAGCATAAGTCCAAAATACACATACATAAATAAATATATGAATCTAAATACTTGCTAAACTTGGTTGGTCTATACGCAAGTTAGTAAGTGTATTACCAAACCAAGTTTAGTGGACTCTGCGAACGTTTTACAGTGGCAAATACATGCGGATACATGTTTGTCAAGTTGAATTTCAAATGCCTGTAAAAACTTAAAAATAATTGAAATATTTAAAAGCAAATTCCAATAATAGAATGAAAAACTGGCAATGTGTGAAGTTTTGCTCGTTAGCAATTTGTATGTTCTTAATTTAAATATTTTGTATAAAGCAATGAGCTAAAGAATAATCCCCACCAAGTTCAGTACAAAATCAATCACTCGAAATTTTAATGTCTTCCGCAAGGGCCTGGCTATAAAGATAGAGTAAATATTTTTTTGCTTTTGGTTGCGTTTATTAATTTTCGCCGTGAGCCCGTATGAAATTTTTGTTCGATTGTTCAGAATTTGCACAGTTATCCACAGAGGTAGTCAAATCATGAAGATAATCCTCGCCGATCATTGTTTCATCGTTAATAGCAATTGGACAGTACGCCGAGTGAATTTTAATAACGAATAAAATGAACGATCTTTAAGGCGGCCTTGAAGGCCAATTAAATTTCGCATGAATTTGTACAAAATTTTCTGAAAAGTATGCATAATTGTTTATGTAATTAAATAAAGACAATGAAGTTTAGACAAAATATTTTAAAATTAATAACAAAAAAATTGCTACCAAGCAAAACTTAAAGTGCCAAAACGAATTTAAATAATTGGTAGACTACTTTTGGAATTCCTTTTTCAGTTAAATTTTTTAGTTTTCACAGGCATTTGAAGTTCAACTTGACAAACATGGATCCACATGTGCCCGCCGCTGTACATAAACCTACATTTTCCTTCTCAAAAAGACATCTATATGTGTATATACCGTTATTATTTGAATGGTTCAATTTTGATTTTAGCTGAGTGTTGTGTGTTTGTATCGTTATATTACTTACTTTTTATGAAACACATATTGTACACTCTCTCGGGTATACAGTATCATCAAAAAGCTGCAATTGCCATATCCTTATTTGTAATTCCATTGCTGTCAGTTTTCCAATCGGATTTTTTAAAGCTAAATTATGGCTTTAACTGAAATTGCATTCATACATAAACCGTCATACAAAGTTTCTGTACTCCTAAGATTTTGTTTCAATTTGATCGTTTTTGTATCTTTTAACACCCTATCGATATTTATGATTTTATCTAATTTGCCCTAACTTGCGAACGGCTCTGATCTCTATAAGTCATACATTTTGAGGATATGTGTATAATATACTCTAGTCGTTATAAATATTTCGACCTAATATGCTTTTGACTTTGATACCTTGGTTTCTACAGATAAATTATAATATTAACTATGTCATGGTAAAGAAGCATAAGTTTTATCAAATATCTAGCGATGTAAACCAAATCCAGGTTTGGTGGTTAATCTGGGTACAGATTTAAAAAAAATATTTGTTTAGATATTTTTCAATAAAATAAAAAAAGAAAAAATGGGTCAATGGGCAATATATCAAAGTCAAAAGTATGTCAAGTCCAAATACTTATAGCCTCTAGAGTTATATTACTCAGATACATACATATATCCTACTCAATAATTATGATTTTCAAGTATTTTTATCTTGTGTTTTATGCCTCTACTCATTTGTATATCTACATACATATATACAAACATATATTTATACGTTATGTATTGCACGTTTTTTGTCAAACGGAACAAAACTGTATTCAACATTCCCGTGGACCGATTTGAATAATTCTTATCAATTCTACGGAAATAACTTTTCACGTCAGTTAGCATGGCTGATATGGCTGAATATAATTCTGTCCTTAGTTTTTCCAAAAAAAAAAAAAAAATTCATTCAAATCAGTCTACGAGAATTTTAAACACCTCTCTGTTCCGTTTCACCAACACCAGTCTTCTTTTAAATGAAAATTCAGTATCTTTTTTGTATTTTCGATTTACTAGATAATGTTATTAGCTTTCATTTAATAGTTTCTAAACAAAGCCGATATAAAGCTGGTTGATCAGTGCTGTAGTTAAGGTAACTTGCATACAATACTGATCGGTCGGTTATTAACTGCGACTTATAAAATTAAACAAAACTCAAGAGAGATAAAAAATTGTAAAATCAAATTAAGTGAGAATTTTTTATGTGCTACACATAATTCTATAGATGTATTTCAGTATGTATAAGAATTAATTTATGTGACTGTCCAAAATCGAGAATAACCACAAATAGATAAACAACAAGCACACATGTGCAGAAAAACAATATTGGAAAACCAAATAAATAAATATGGGTCTCCTCATTATTTTCAGTATCAAGAAAAACAAAATCCGAATCTACTAAAGTTTGTAATAAATGTGTTTAATAAACATAAAACGCCAAAAAATAACATTTTTAGTTTACTATTGGAGGAATCGAAAATGCATTTAAATGGGCTCAGCATGAGAAGTAGTCCAAAATCAATATATCCACTTAAAGTTCTAATATACAAAAGCAATAAACATGCCATGAAAATAAATTTTTCTTTATATATCTAAGTACATAGTTAGGACTAGAGAAAAACACTGACGGATCAAAAATGGACGCAGGAGTTAGATCAGCGGTGTACTGTCCAGACAACATATTCCAAGTGGAGATTTTCGTTTAAGGGAAAGCGGCAGAGTTGACAGCGACGATATCCCCAGACAGGATCGCGTGCCATACGGTTGGCCAACATCCCTTCAAAACCTGTCCTGTCGAACCGTAGTGCCGTAGTGGACATCAGTAAAAAGGTCCACATTTTCTGGATACCTAGCCATTTGTGCATCGATGCTAACGAATGGGCAGACCGACTGGCAAAGGCAAACGTGGAAGTACCCAGTGGAAACTCAGAATACATTATGAACTGCTTAGCATTACCATCGAGTAAACTAGAACTTGCAGTTAGCAATACGGCGAACGAGTGGTGGAAAGCCCTTACCATCTGCCGTATAGCCAAGAAAATTTACAGCACGCGAAACGACGGACTGGCAGCGCAGATGCTATGTAGGTCTCAACCATACGGATTGCAGAATCTTATTCACTACTTGATTGCGCCGGCTGCAAGAAATGTAAGGTAAGGGATGTTCCAGAAACGCTTGAACACCTCCTATACCTGGGATGGGGATAAGTCCAAACGAACTAATCACCAACTCTTTTCTTTCGCCGGACACACACATATAAGCCCACGCAAAGTTTTACGTACCATAAACGGAATAGCTATCCAACAATGTGCACAGTACATAAAAGAACTGTAACGGTGATTCAGGCGAACAGACATACCAATGTCACAGGTTACTTGACCCACCTCATGTTGAAATTTTAGATCAACATAACTTTTTTTTTTTCAATGGTGATATTAACAAAAAAAAAATGCAGTTATGTTTGTTAATGTTTAAACTTAAGGACACAATCTTTATTTTTTATACATATATCATTTTAATTTTGACATGTGGGTAACAAAAACTAAAAAAAAAAAAAAAAAAACAAAGAAGCTAACTTCGGCTGTGCCGAAGTTTATGTACCCTTGCAGTCCTTGGCCATAATATTTTTACATGTTCCAAACTCTTTTCTGTATCATCAATTCATCATTGCACAGACAAAACTTTTCAAATATCATTTCCATTTCTTTTTCTTCTTCTTCCCCATGCTGCCTGCTGCGATTGGCACGCATACACATACAGTTTACGTAGCGTTACATCTGTGTGTGTATGCGTGTGCTCAGCTGCTCTGTGGGTTTCAAGCCATGACGTAGTAGAGCCGATTTATATTGACTGTAACTTGTGTTATATTTATCCTATCTGATTGAAATTTCGGTATCTGATGTTTTATATCCAAAACTATCATATTAGGAAATTTCATGGGGATACTCCAATTTAGAGCTATATGCACCTGACAATTTCATACTTTATCTGCTCCGGGCTGTAAGCAGCTCAAATATTAGGTTTCATCCCGATAGCTCTTAAGATGGCGGCGTGAAGTTGATTTGCACAGAGGGACGGACGGACGGACATGGCCATACCGACTCAGCTTCTCATGCTGATCAAGAATATATATACTTTATGGGGTCGGAAACGTCTCCTTCTGTGCGTTACAAACATCTGACCAACTTTATAATACTCTCTGCAAGGGTATAAAAAGAACAATTCTATGTCAGAGCTTATTCGCATGAGGGGAAAACCAAATGTACATACATACATATGTCTATTAAATTGTTTTTACATGCCATACCATATGCTATCTCGCTCCAAGCATGTTTTTCCTTTAAAAATGGATCGAAACCCTGTTTTTTTCAATCACAAATGGAATTTTTCATTGTTTTAGACGACTATGTAACATTTTTTAATGTTTTAATTTGATTTTTTAACATAATTACAAAAAGAAAAAAAAAATTTTTTTTTTAATTTTTTTTTAGGTTAATTTTAAAATTTGCTATTGATGGCTGATTTTCTTCAAAATAATTTTCAATATTTACATCAGTATCTAATAAACTCAACAGTTCGGGACTATAGTTGCTATTTTCCAAATCCTTTCGTGATCGCACGTGTCTCACAAGGGGAACTTCAGGTATGCGAATCACCGATTTGGATGAATTTTGGATATGTTGTAGAATACCCCGTCATTTGAAGCTGTGTGAAATATTTCGGCGCACTATTCTATATTTTCCTAATAAATCGGCTTTAAAGTTATAGCTTTGGTGACTTATAAGTAAAACGCCAAGTGGTCTACAAGCAGCTCTACGGTGTAAGGGGTAGAGGTCCTGCCTAAAATCGACGGAACTCTGGTTCAACCCCCGCCCGAAACTAGTTAGTTTTGGGTTTTCATTTTTTTTTGCTTTTTCAATAATTATTTTTGTCTAATAACGTTATAGGTCTTTTGATGATTTTTGATTGGATTCATTTTTTATGCCTTTACAAAAACATAAATAAAATATAGACGCAAAATAGACTAATTAACTTCTGCCTTCACATTTTTTGTTGTGATATACATAAATCATAAAAACATGATACCCGTATGTATATTTTCTCAAGACTATGAACATGTTTAAATAATGCTTTTGTGCAAAAACATACCAACTTTAAACCAATTTTAAGGAAACAAACGAAATAAAAATTTTGGAAAACCACTTTCTAATCTGAAGCGAACCATGCATACTGGAGCATTCCCTTCAATATCAGAGATGACAAGTGGAATTGCCCCGTCTTTGACGGGGATTTTACTTTAGTGCAGTCTTCTTTTGATGAAATTTCTCGATTTTCTTCTATAAGCGTTAAGGAGTTTTGCATCCGCTTTATCATATTTTAAACTTGCCAAAAAATACAGTACATAATGGCGTGCGTATAGCTGCTATTACCTTAAGCGTACAAGTTAATAATAGTTAATAATAATCTACAATAATTTCAACATACATAAAAAATGTTTCCAATTACAAATCATCAAAAGGCCTATTTCGCTATTAAAAAAAATAATTATTAAAAAAGGAAAAAAAAAATGAAAACCCAAAACTAACTAGTTTCGGGCGGGGGTTGAACCAGAGTTCCGTCGATTTTAGGCAGGACCTCTACCCCTTACACCGTAGAGCTGCTTGTAGACCACTTGGCGTTTTACTTATAAGTCACCAAAGCTATAACTTTAAAGCCGATTTATTAGGAAAATATAGAATAGTGCGCCGAAATATTTCACACAGCTTCAAATGACGGGGTATTCTACAACATATCCAAAATTCATCCAAATCGGTGATTCGCATACCTGAAGTTCCCCTTGTCAGTGATGCAATAAGTGGGTCCGAAGAGGCTGCCAGCATGTTAAAAAGGTCTTAATTTTGTCTAACACGAGACGTTTTTAATGTATTAGTGTATCTAATCCTTTTGTAGTCCTTGTTTTTACATTCCTGTGCTTCTTCGAATAGCTCTCCAATTGGTAAACACTGAAATTCTATTAAATCCTTTACGTGAGCCAAAATCTTATGTACCGTTAGGGTAAGTTTTTTTTGCGGATACAATTCAGTCAAAAGATGAGCAGTCTTTGAAGTATATTCGGCAAATTTTTTACCATTTTCAATTTCCTTGCAATTTTTAACATTCAAGATAACAGCCAACCTTTTAATGATCTCTTGACTTATCCCTGTTATTAAAGATGTCATTTTATTATTAAAAAAAAAAACTCCTTGAAGTATTTCCATGATTACACTTATGAAGTTCAAAAAATAAACTGTCGCAAACGAGAGGAATAATTAGCTCTTTATATTATATTTTTTTAAATTAACTAGGTAGAACGAAAAATTGGTATTACCATTTTTGTATTTAATATGTATTTACATCCAATTAGGTAAACGGAAATAAAAACGACCAACCTACAACTAGGAGAAATTTTTCATCAACTTAAATAACATTTACCTGTCTTGTCAGTTTTTCCAAAGCAGGTAATTAGCAATCTAACATTGTAGAAAGGCATATATATAACCAGTTAGTACTTACAAAACAACATTACGCATTAAGCATCATTTAAATACAAAGACGCTACAGGCCAATACGCATGCGCTCTTCTTCTTCCTTGTACCTGCAGCGCATTTTTTAGGCGAGGTTGCCTTAGTTTTATGGCTTACGCATGGCTGTCGCAGGTCTCCGCATATTGGGACTATATACCTACATATGATAGGTAAATATTTCACCTACCTAGTGTATGTAGTCCGGTATTGATACTCGTTGAGTCTTGCTAGTTTTATTCCATCAAAGTTCAAAAAATGCCTATATTTAGTATATTTTTTAAACGCTTCTAGTTCAATAACGATTTAAGTAATTATTAAAATTTATGAAACATGCTATTAAAAAGAACATACTTTTCAGATAAAAAATCCAAGATCGATTGTTGAAATCGCCCAATATTCAGTTTTAAAGTTGCGATTTTTTTTTTAAATTATCATTTTTTCCTTTTCACTAAAAATGTCTCAACTTTGGGCGCCTCTAGCACCCATGAATCTCAACCGATTTCAAAAATTTTTCGGATTCATAATCTCTGAAGTATTTTCTATCGATTGCATATATAATTTTTATTTTTTTTATTTTATATATAATTTTTGCCAAACGCGATAATGAAAAAACATATTTTTGCAACGCTATCCGAGCAGAGGCCCAACTGTGCGCCGCCACTAGCCAACGGCCAATTCTGCCCTTATACGTTCATACGCATATTTTGCATGTTTCTAGTTCCGATTTCAATAAAATTTGGTAGTTTGGTAGAAATAGATAGGATTAATTAGTATGCCGAATTTGATTGCAATAGTCAAAAAACTACAAGAGAAAATCGGGTTTTTCTAAATTATGGAGGCGGAAGTGGGCGTGACAAAATATTAAAATATATAAACTCTGCGCGCATACTAAACAAATCTGCATACTAAATTTGGTGACTTTAGCTTTGTTAGTTTTCCAGAAAATCTGTTTAATTTCATTTGCGTGGACGGAAGTAGGCGTGTCAAAATTTTTAAACAGTCAATATCTGCACCTCTATTAAGCTAGTTTACATACCAAATTTAATATCGGTAACTGTCATAGTTTTGAGAAAAACCAGTTTTATAAAAATTCCGGGGCGGAAGGGGGAGTGGCAAAAAGTTTGAACAATTAGTTTCTGCGCGCTAACTGAACGAGTATATAAACCAAATTTGATGTCTCTAAATTCCAATTAACTCTATACATTTACTTACTACACTAGTCTACATACCAGATTTGGTGGCTCTAGCTCTTATAGTCTCCGAGACTTGCGTGTTCATACAGACGGACGGACAAACAGACGAACATGGCTAGATCGACTCGGCTGTTGATCCTGATCAAGAATATATACCGACTTTATGGGGTCCGAGAAGCTTCTTTCTGCCTGTTACATATATACATCCGATAATGATCAAATCAACTGACAAATATTAATTTTTATGAAAATCGCGTCAAAAGTATCGAAGTTATTGATAAAAGTCACTGTTTTCAACCGATAGTTAGTATGGGAGTTATATGATATAGTCAAACGATATTGATTTGGTACTTTCATTTATAGGTATTAGAGTCCTGCACGAGTACACTCATTTGCGTCAGTCTTTCAAATACTTACAAATTTTCCTATATTTGGTTTGGTAATATTGCTTCGGAACGAATGAAACGAGATGAATCCGATAGATACAACCCGTGCAGTATATACAAGCCTACAGTCAGACGGAGGGACGGACATGGCTTTCTGAACTCGTCTCGTCGTGCGGATTAAGAATATTCATACGAAAGTTAAACTTTTTATATAAAACAATTTTCGACTTTACATCCTCGAATAGACCGATCTTTCTGCGTTCAAGCTAAAATTAAAAATATGATCTTCTGCCTGTTACATACTCATTCTCGACTTCAATCTACCAATTGACCATATGGTATAACGACCTGGATTTAACTGCAAAGTTAAACGTTACCTAAGGATTTGTTTTTTTTTAACAAACTGGCACGATACAAGCCCCTAACGAACAAATATATGGCAATAATATTGAAGGAGCTACTAATTATGTAACTACTTCAGCAGACTCAGATTCAAGGTAGAATGTGGCGTTACCGCAAGTTCGTCCTCTGTCAGGAAGTGGCAAAAGAAGTTTAAATTGGATATAGCTTCTATTACCACTATTTAAAAAAGGAAGAGTGTCTATTAAGTCGTCGGCTCTTTTGCGCAGGTGGAAAAGTTATGTGGTGAGCCATTGAAGCCGTGTATTTAAATGAATGTTTAATAAAGGTAGTACAAAATGTTTATCTAAATCTCTAGGTATTTCGGAATTCATATATACTTTATATGTTTATACTATATATGTATACTTTATATGGTCGAAGATGCATTCAATAAGCTGATGGTTGGGGCGACATGAATCCAAGCCCTATAATTAAGACACTAAGATCTTGTGGAGATACGCAATCAAACCTTGATTGGGCTCTTTACTCCGACCCTGACCATTACAACTCAAACAAGGGTTATTTTGTGTTACAATAAATTAAACTATAATACACAGATTAAAAACACAAATTAATTGATTATTTGTTTTATGGTAAACTTTCTGTTCACATTTCATTATACCTCCGATTACAGTGAACGCTCTAATACTTAAAGGGCACATCATTTGCGAAAAGAAAGAATGGTCGTACACGCATCAGGAATAGACCTCTAGACTTCCATCTATAGGATGCAGGCATCTTGTTAAACTTAATAACGTATCATATGTGCTTGCTGTCTTATTAGATGGAACTGCTGTTCATTGTAAAGAGCAGCTCATCATCGACTTTCGTTTTTATGACGAAACAATGTATAATACAGTGATAAAAACTAAATGCATTTGTTATTGTTAATCCCAATACTTTCAATATTTCAACGGATTAAGGCTTTCATTGTCATTACAGTTACAGTAATATTGCATTTAATTTCTTAATTTAACTAAAACAGTTGGTTTTCGGTTTAATTTCTTAATTTAACTAAAACAGTTGGTTTTCGGTAATGGCTATATCATTATGGTAATAATGTTATGTCATAATGTTAATAAAGAAAGACATTTTCGTTTATTTTTCCTTCGATCCAAACCAGCTAATAGAATGCAGTTGCATTTTGGCTGGCCAACCATGACAAATTTTATTATTAGTGCAGTTGAGACATATTTGAGCCAGCATAAATTTCTGGTTTCATACATTTAAAGAGAACTGCTCACACTATAAAATGTCTTCTTTCCTTTAAGATTAGAATAGTAAACAGTTTGTTTGTTAGGCTATCCTTTTAAATTCTAGAAGTTTGTCGGGCTTTCTTGTCCATTGCTCAAAATATTCAGATTTTAATTGCTGCCAAGCCTCTTGGTACCTCGTGGCCAATTGTTTGCATGTTCCATACGATAAATTGGGAAGGTCTTCGGTCAGAATATCAAGTGATTTTCTTATCTCTTTTTGGGATCTAAGCAACTCCAGAAAGCAAAGAAACAGTTTATATTTGCTAATAGCCAAGGCAGCAACTGGAGTATCCAATTTTTTCTTTGTGACACCCTGACGTTTCCCATTTACTGAGATTTCATAGGGTCTGCAAGGGAGGTAAGAACTGCTATGATTAAGTCGTTATATCACACATGATGTCTTTTTACCTAAGGCGATCGGGCAAATGCGACCAGCTTAGGCCGTTTGGAGAAGGTTGTTGCGTTCTAGGTTGTTGAGCATAATCAAATTTAAACTTTGGGCTTACTCGTATTAATGGCCTTTGTGGCTTATAAAAATGCATTCTGAATTCTTTGTGCTGCCATCTTTTGAAAATGGCCCTCTCTATATCTGCGACATTTGCTTCAGAACTACAAAAATTAAAGCTGGTAAAGTAAATGGGTTCGTGGATTAAAGAGTTAATGAGGGCACCCTGAACACCTAACACATTCCAGCGGGCTAATTTATCACTGCATGACATGGATAATGTACGCTCCCCACGACCAGGTTTGGTGCGCAATTCTCCCGGAGTCTGTTCCATTTCGTCATTTAAGGGTCCAGACTTGTTAACTAGTTTGGCACCAGTATAGATTACTTCCTCGTTGTTTAAGCGGAGTCGCTTTGCTTTAACCTCATCATCTTCAGTGTCCAATTGATTGCCAATACAAGCATCGCCGCAAGGTGTATGGGTGCAGAGGAAATGATACTCGTAATGTTTTTTCAGTTTATAACAAACAAGTTCGTGGTCCCATTCAAAAATACTTTCAGTATCCTTGTTCTGTTCATGATCAGTATCCTTGTTTAGTTCGTGATACAGGTATCTCAAGAATGCTCGTCGCGCTATAATTTCAGCATGGGAGTCGTTTAGGATGTAGCCCTTGGGACACTGTTTGTCTTGGCCGATGCACTTGGTTCCACAACCCAATGAAACCACCTTGCTCGTAGCAGTTTGGCGATTATGTTCAACGATGCCGGCAAGCACTGTCCACTCATTGTCCAATGGCTTTCCTGTCTTGGGCAGTGATTTTAGTTTTTTGAAACATAGGCTGGCTATTATTTCTAAGGTTGGTTCCATGATTCCAAATTCCACCTGTATAATTATTTAAATACAAAATGCTGAATTTAGCGTGCAATAGTGCTGGGAATCTATCTAAGCCACTACGGAAGCATCGATAGTTTTTTGTTGCCATCGAAAGTGCTTAGCGCTCAACTTGTTATACTTTCACTTGGCAAATGCATGAATAGAATAATTTTTTTGCTAACTACTTATTAATTAGTTTTGTATTGAATTATATAAGTTTATCTTTGATACTTTTCCTAATACATATAAAAGGCTATCTAATGTCATGGGCCAAAAAAATACATAACGATAGTACAGTTATCGATAGCTGAAAGTTGGCGGGAATTAGAAAGAACCGAAATAGTTCCAAAACTATCCCAGGAGCGGTTCCAGTTCCGGGACGGAAAAATTTGAATTCTATGAAACGTAAAAGATGGTTTGAGAGTAGGAAGGAAAACGAAAAATTGTTATTATCAAGGGTAACCAAAGAAAAAAGTAATGAAAAAGAGAAGGACCGAGAAGATAATAAGGAATATCTCCACCTCCTCGTCAGGATCAAGGGTCGCTAGTCGAGACGCAGGACATCCATTCAGGTTGAATCCATTGCTGAGTCATTCTAGCCGGCAAATGGTGATGGATTACTTTACAAAAAAAACCCATTCGTATAATAACACTAATTCAAATGATATAATAGTTTTAAATAGATCTCTGATAAATCTAATTAAAAGGATATAATAATTTTACTTTGATCTCTGCTATATATATTTCTAGTTTATAAGAGACAACTGAAATGATAAATTATCGATAAGTCTTGCTAGACATGCGTTGCGGGCTTTTTTAAACAAATATTCAAACTTTAGTGCTCTGCTTGCTCCTGCGGCTGATACAGCAAAACTTATATTTTTATTTCCATCAGTACCATGTACACATTTCTACTAAAATAATTTTGATACTGCATTAGCTGAGAAGAAAATAAGTCCACCCGTTTCGCATGAGTGCTTCTAGCAGCACGCCTTGCCTCACCTGTCGTTTTCGACTTAGTTGTTTTTTTTTTTTGTGTTTTTGTTGCTTTTACCTGTGAGGAGTGCAAGCAGCCCTTATTTCCTTTTGTCCAGTATTCAATATCTTTCCTTTCAGACAACAACATCAGATGATACAAAGAACTGAAAGCGAAACTCATCATACTCATGCGAAACCGAAGACAGGCAACACAAAAATAATGTCCAACTTAACAAATTGATAGTAATGAAAATGAAACCAACGCTAGCTACAAAAAAGCCAGTAACCTTAATCACTGGAACAGCAGCAACATCGTCAGCTGGTGTTCGAGTTCAACAACGAAACTCTAACAGAGATGAACGAATTAAAAGGGATCAGGAGGAACAGCTAAAGAGGGTAGTGGGCGGAAAGCGACGGACAATAATGACGTATCACCCTAGACAGCAAACAAAATCAAAATCAAAGTCAGAGACATGTATTAAACAGACGAGATCTGACAAACACAGCGTCAATAATCAGGAACACGAAGCTAATGAGATCGCATTGAGTTCACAGTTGAAGTATTTGGCTTGCTTGTCAGAAGATGAATTTGAGAAGGGTTTTAGGCAATGGATGGATCAGGAGGGCATAGCCCGTGAGATGCATGCTCAACTTCGCACAGATCTTATTAATTCCTTCAATAAGTCATCTTTAGGTAAGCCAACTGTGGTTTCCCAGGACCTGTAATCGAATTGAAGTCACAAACCAGGTTTTACTATTTTTTTTTTTTTTTTTGTATAAATTGATCAGATCTATGTATTTTTCTCCCCCTCTGCAGGCCGACTCTTGAGCAAAACTGCTGCTGCTATGAAAATGAATGGTTCCCCCCACCGTTTGCTGCTGTCTCCTCTGGCAATGGCGTTGCACACATTGGTGGCTGAATTTTTACATGTTCAAAATTGTCACTATACTTTATCAGTATATTGTAGTGAGATGCCTTATCGTCATACTTTGCCCGATTTCGAGGGTCATTCAGATTTTCGTTTTACTTGCGAGGAGCTAAAAGATATTCTTATTGCTGTGTTGGGTGAAGAGAACCACGTGGAGTTAAAAAAAACGGTGGAATATCTATATCTGGATACCCAACATCAAAAGAACAGTCTTTTGCTTTCATTGGTGAAATCCTTGGTAGATTCCCATAGTGCTAGAAATTATAATATAGAGCGAAATCATGCAAGCACAATGACCAGCCAGGAAAGTGTTCAACTTTGTATCCTTAATCAGAACACGAGCGCAATGGTTGGAAATTCGAAATCTAATTTGAATATTGACACTTGTCAGTCGTATCGAGCCGATAAAAAAGATATCCCTACAGGCAACAGTGGACGTGACGTGTTTGTTGGACCGCGTCTATCGGAATCCCTGCATAACGTGGAAAAGCTATTAAGTCAATTGATTAAGCAAATGCTCCGTCTATCCCAATCATGCGCCCCTCCTGTCGAAATAGTTTCTCAGACGGCTTTTCAGAGTTTACTTCGACAGGAACTAGATGAGCGCGAACGTCTGCAAAAGTTGGGCAAAACTTTAAATCCCGAAGATCTAGTAACTCAACTACCTTTTAATAAACAGGCTACTACATGCCCTGCCAGTAGTAGAGGCGAACAAGAACAAGACCCGGCCATTGCTGAGGTAGTTGAAACATCAGCTGGTGTTATTAAATTACCAGCTCAGGTGGCGTCTGTGCCAAAGATGCCGCAGCTCCATCCAGAACAAATTTCCAGCTTGGCACGAGTGCACCAGGGTATGGATCGCCTACAAAAAATATGCAGACAGCCGCAAGCTTGCATGTATGTGTCCATTGAACGTATGGAGACACTGATGAGTGAACTCTGCGCTTCCGTGCAGTTGCTCAGCAATGCACTTAATCTGACTATAGAGCAGGAGCATGGTGTGGGCCTACATAAAGGTTTCCAAGCAGGGTATCGCGAGGGATTTTCTCATGGTCATTTTATGGGCGTCCAAGAGGGGAGACAGAAATCAGTTCAAAAATCGGAAACATTAAAAAAAGAAACCAGCTGTCAGACGGATAATGTAAAAGTAAGCTCCCAAATTAACCTAGTGATGGCCTCTACGCAAACGCCCCATGTCCAGAAAGCAACAAAGGAAGCGAATATTGGCATCGGGACACAAACTACACATTCGAATACGGATAACAAGGCCATTGGCAAAGATATCGGGAGTTTTCGGAAAATGCGTGAATCTGCCGTGCAGGCAAGTCCTCCAGAAAAAACTTATGAGCAGTGGATACAAGAAATGTTGAACAGTGTTAGCGGGCAAATATTCCTAGAGCGCGTTGAACTCTCTCTAAATAAGGCACTAGAGTTGCAAAAGAAACGCCTGGATGAACTTTTCAACGTGAAGTTGCGTCATCATTCCGAAATGTTACGTCTAAGTCGTCGTCAAAACTCATGGCGGGTATGTATACAATATAATACATAAAATAAAGACTGTTACAAAAACCATACTGTATTTCTTTCAGACCTTGTGCCGACGCGTAGAGCGCGACACTCAGTCTTCGACGGAAGCAAAGAATTTGGTTCATAAAATTTATCGGCTGTTGCACCACTATGAGTCGCATCATCGGATTTTGGCGGAGAAGATACATGAATCGGAACTGGCAGCCGAACAAGCAGCACGGATTATACCCATCTGGAATGAGGCCGAAACAGGTGTTGCTAGTGGTTGTGCTGGCAATACGCATTCCTTACCTGGAGTTGGTGGAATGTCTATTCCTACAGAAACAAAGTTACCAGAGGCAAATCCCTTACTGCCTTTAACTAACCAGCCCAGGTTCTCCGGTTATGCAGCTACAAATATTGCCATGGGGTTGAGATATCCTTATCAGCTTTTGGCGGTAACTACACCAGAACTAATGACTTCCAAGGCGCCAGTTATACATGTTTCGTCTACTGGAGTCGAACCACCGATAACCTTAACAAAGTGTAATCCTGTTGTACCATCTACAAACAGTAAAGCCAAGGTGGATTCCGCAACCAACGTAAAGGCTTCCTTCCCGGCAGATCTATTAGACACGCCAGTCCTTCCTTTAGCACCCAGTTTCGACGAAGCTCTACTTAGTGCCAAGTATGTAAGATATTTATTTGCTTACGTCTATAGCTTTTCCAACCTTGTTTGTATCTCTTTGCAGAAACCGTATGCTTTCGCTTGAACGCGAAAGTGATCTGCTTGAACAGAGTTTTGTCAATCATTTCGAAAGGACATGCTCAAATAAGCCCATGTCCTCATCTAGTCATAGTTCAGGGCATCACATACGTGTCAGTTGTCGGCGTGAACGTCAACAAATCCATCGGACCCTAGATAGTTTTCGAGATTGGCATCGAAGGTTGCATCTTGAAGATCAGATTGAGGACCTAAAAGATAACCAACCCGTTGCACCAGCAGCAGAACCATCACTTAGTATAACTTCTCCCACATGCCTGGCCGAAAAAGAGCCGGATAGCTATCAGTTTACCAATGCAATTGCAGTGGCACGGAGGAAGCTATTTAGTGATATGACCTCTCCATATTTGGCACAGCCACAATCATTATCTGGAGGTAGTACCCGTTTGCTTCGAAATTGGCGCCATAGCAATAAATTAAGCATCAGAAGTGAACTAACGCCAACAGAAATCGATGCTTTTTCCGGCAGACTTTTGGTGCCACCTGAGGTTGCCATAACGGCTAGCAACAGGAATGGCGAGATCAACCATGTCATCAATCGGACTCAAATTGCCTTAGATTATAGTTGGGACAGTAGTAGTAGCAGCACTGCTGCTTCCAGCAATAGCAGCTTGATAAACATACCACAGGGAAGTAACCCAAGTCGCAGACTTCAACGCTCCATGGCTAAAATGCATCAACTTTTTGAAGGATCTATAAAGCCCGCAAAACGACCAGTCAGTGCTCCGCCAAGTGGCACATTTAATGTGGTAGAATCCGATACAACTCGACCACAAACAGCACCCACAATGACGCCAGTATCTTCTTCCTCTAGTCCAGAGATCTTATATAGCCAAGAATTTTGGAAACGCATCCATTTGTGATGTATGGTTACACTTTTACTTTCTTCACAAGTTTATTAAATATTACGTTGGCATAAACAAATCTTATTATATTTACATCTCGGAAATCTCCGTTGTACATCTCGGAACATCCTGAAACTGGATTGCACAACTGGGTCTGATCCAATTGGTGAAATCGTGAAAAATCCACAAAATGTATGAAACAGGCAAAAAGCAGCGTCGACAGTCGGGTCGATCTGGTCATTTCCGTCCGTCCATATGAACACATATGTAGATCTTAGAGACTATTGAGCAGACTCCATCAAACCTCAAAAACTCCGATCATTCCGCTCAACAGCTCTGTTACAACATGTCTGTATGTATGTACATATACTCCGCTTACAAAAACAAAAAAATGATTTGGGGTACCGCAACCAATTGGTGTTACTAGATTTTGGATCGAGTCGCAACTTCGAGTATACGATTCACCTCGAAATAATGAATCCGAACTATTTTCGGGTTTCTTGCACAAGATTTGATTGTAAGTTTACCAGACACGACTATACCGCTCAGGTGAAGGAAAACATGCGGTCATACAGAATCACGTACAAGGAAGTCTTTTGTGAGCGTTCGACCGATCTCTCTGTGCAAAGGACCGCATCGAACAAAATCAATTTAAGACTTAATAAAGTTCTCTGATGCACACAAAAACTACTCCACCGATGTGAAAATTGGTGTATATGTAGTATGTAGTATACATATGTATGTATGTATGTTTTCCACGGAAGTTCGTATAAAATGCTCATTGATGCCACTCGCCACCAGGTGGCGCTGCAGATTAGAAACTGCTGCCGGTTCAAAGTCATAGATAACATAGATAACTGCAAGATTTGAGAGAAAACATACGGATCTTCGTTGGCACGCTCATTTTGTCGACAGTTCTATAACGTCATTTACAAGAATTGATTTTGAAATCGGGAGTTTCGGCTTCCTTGCAAACTTCTAAAAGATCACAGAAAAAAACGGCGAATTGATGCAAAAAGTTTTCCCAAACATTATAAAACTACAAAAATTAGCAACCAAAATCATCAATGTCAATAACAATAACAATAACTTAAGCATTCAGCAGTGAAACGACGTCATACAAGGCCATCGATACTGTGGTAAATCAGGACGAGGTTGTCAACTACCAACTGAATTCTTGAATTCGTTGATTTGCCAGGCAAGCCACTGCACGTCCCGACAGAAAGGCCATTCGAATTTAACCGATTAACCGACAGCTCTATGTGGCTTGCTCACGTGTCGGAAACCCTTCTGATTTATTCGTCTACGCACCAGATCGAAAACAAGAAACATTGTGTATCCCCACAGCACTCCAATAAACATTGAATTGAAACTAAACTTTGTAATGTCAAAATTTTATGTACTGATTTTTCTTTAATTTATTTTGGTTGGCGTAGCAACGCGCGTCGCGTAGAGCTAGTATACATACATATATGTACATATAATGGGTAAATATTTAATCTATCCAGTATATTCGATCCATTGTTGATATTTGTTAGTCCTTCTCTTCCTTGTTAGTTCTGTTCTACCAAAAGGTACCTAAATTCAGTGTATTTTTTTAACGCTCCTAGTTAAATATTTATATTAGTGATTGTGAAAATGTATGCAATAGATTACTAATAATGAACACAATGTTTAGAGATATTCGGCAACTATTCGGTCACTTATTTTTGCGATTCGGTATTCGGCAAAATAGTGGGAATGATATGCATAAGAACTATAAGAATACAAAATCTGCCAGTTACATACACTTTGGCGACTTTAAAATACCATTAAATCCTTGTACCAGATAAATTTAATTTTCTTTTTCCATCAAAATGTCGAAGACCTTTCGAGCGTTTTTATGATAATGTTAAATCTTCAAAGAGAATATCGTGATAGAAAAATCATAATAAAAATTAGGCAAGATACTTTTATCATGGAATCTGGGTCAAAATGCTCCTCAGGATAGATAGTAGACCCAAATGTTTACAACTTTTATATACTTTTCCGCAAAAGTTAATACAAACCAGAGGGACGGGTTAACTTTGACCGCGTCAAAGTTTGTATACCCTTGCTAGTTTTTTGTGTAAAAGGTCTAATGTTTGCGAAAAAACGGCTTAGGAAATAACGAACATATTGATCAAAGTCACTGTTCACCACCGATTGTTCCTATGGGAGCTATATGATATAGTTACCCGATCTTAATCAAATTTGGCACAGTCATTAATAGTTATGCTAAAGTGAGATATATATATTTTAAATTTTTTTATTTTAAATTTATGACAATTGCTTCAAAAGTAACGAAGTTATTGAAGAAAGTCACTGTTTTCGACCGATTGTTCCTAGGGGAGCTATATGATATAGTCACCCGATCTTGATCAAATTTGGCACAGACGTTTACAGGCGTAATAAACTCTCTAATATTCACGACAATAGCTCTGAAAATTACGAAGTTATTGAGAAAAGTCACTGTTCGTGACTTTGGCGTTTGTATGGGAGCTATATGATATAGTGGTCCGATCCGGCTGAATCCGAGATATACAACGCCTGCAGTATACACAAGCCTACATGCAATTTCAGCTCTGTAGCTCTAACGGTCTAGGAAGAGTTTGCGTTGATCCAGACGGACGAACGGACATGGCTATTTGAACTCGTCTCGTCGTGCTGATCAAGAATATATATACTTTATATAGTCGGAGATGCTTCCTTCTATGCGTTGCACACTTCTGACCAAAATTAATATACCCTTTTTGCAAGGGTATAAAAATAATATCTAACAAGACAAACAAGAAACAAAACAAAAGACTAAGAAAATTGTGACTTTTAGGAAAAATCCATATTCTTGATTAAATACTTGAGAATAAATTTTATGAAACCATCATGACAAATTTAAAAACTAATGATGCAGTACTTAAGTATTCGTAGTATTCGTACTCTTCAGGTTATAAATCAAGCAAAATTCTTTAAGTCTTTTTGTAGAATTAGTTTAGGACAATTAATGTACATTGCATTGGATATTTTCTGAATTTATATTTTAATTTGCCAAAACTTTTATCCATATATAAGTTGTTACATAATTTGATTTTAATTTCTACTTTTATGTTTAAACTGTTTTGCCCTCATCTTCATTTTGTTGTCAGTTTTTTGTTTAACTAAAAAAAAATAAGCACAGGTGTCCATGCCAAAATTTATATAATCTAGTCCCGACGACTTCGCTTTCGATCGGACTGATTGCTACGCTCGTGTTTTTCTTCAGGCCTTTTGGGTGCCTTTTTGGCCATGTTCAAGAATTGATCGAGACCGAAGGGATCCTCTTCCTTTTCAAATTCGACTGGACCACTGCGTGCAGCGCCACTTGCGCCATCGGGATCTCTGGAGGTGCCTGAGAACTGTTTATCGGGCACAAAACGTTTCGTATTCACAATTGCATCTAAATCAGCGCCATAATTATTGGAATCCGCCTGTTTAGTAGGCCTGTAGATGTGGGCACCCAACGTATTGGAATCACGCCAGGGTTTGTCGTAGACATTGTAGGCCTCATCGTCGCCATAGCCAGAATCCATGCCTTTCGTGGTGTTAAAGAGGCGTTGATCAAAGAGCGTTTCGTTATTGCCAGCGGATGTTTTGGTGGGCAGACCCAATGCAATCTGTTCGGAAATGTCACGTTCGCGTTCCCGTTGCAACTTGGAACGTTTCTCTGGGGCAGCACGCTGTAAGTTGCGATCTCGTTGTCTCTCCCGCTGCCGTTCCGCGCGTAGGTCGTTTCGTTCACGTGCATCCGAACCTCCAGCGGATGGCTCGCTGCCAGCAACTTCAGGATTCCGTAGTCCAGCACGTTCTTCGCGGGCTCTTTGGGCCATTAAACGAAGCATATCCTCTTTTTTCTCCTTCTCCTTTTGGGCCAATTTTTTTTCAAGTTGGGCTCGCGCCTCCACTGCTTCTCGTGCCTTCCTATCGGCTATGTACAGAGCCTCGGCCATTTTGGCGAATTTTTCATTGATGTGGACTTGCTGCAGGCCTCGACCGTCGGCGGCCAGACGCTTGTCGAGGGGAATGGTATAACCTTTAGCATTCTTCCAGTTGGATATGCACGGAGGAATCTTCCATTCCTTTTGCTCTTTAACTGTGACCTTACGGGATGGCGAATGCAGAACCGGGGCCGGCGGTGATGGCGGGCCACGTGGTATTTTCTTGTTAATGCGGAATTTTGGCGGCTCCATGGGATCTAACTGGGCCTCGACCATGCGTATTACCCGTTGTTTGGCTCCCGAATTGAAGGCATCGCCTTGCTGCGATGGCGTATAACGTATGTATTGGGCGGGGCCTGCTTTTTGGGCATGGCGCACAGGCAGGGCGGAGGTAATTTTTTGATTTGTCAGCTTCTCCAAAGCCAAACGAGTTTCCTCAGTAGTCTCGGCGACAGTTTCCTCATCAGGACGCTGAAGCTCCTCAGCATCTTCAGCCAAAACTTCAGCGGGCAGTAATTGCGAAATGGAAGAATAGACTATCTTATCCTTGCCATGACCCTGACGGGCAATGGCATCATATTTGACTTTACCCTTGTCATCGAGACGCACAGCCAAAGCATCCGACTTTTTGCCCACATTGGCTGGAGCTCCCAACCCTAAAAAAAACAAACACAATGTGTATAGAAATGTATAATGGCAAATTATTAAAATTAAGTTAACAGGATCTTGATCTCACCTAAGGGAAACTGAGCCACATGTATCTCAGGAAAAGCTCCGCCATCCCCGAAATCTGCTTCTGTCCGTGGTACCCAATCCTTGCGCTGTCCATATGGAGGGGCTGCTATCTTGGCCGAAACTAAGGCTCCAATTTTAGGTGCCCCTTTGGCTGCTAGACGACGCTCGTCCTCCCTATCCCAGACTGTGTTTGTCGGGGTGGGCAGCAGACTAGACAGCGACATCTTGTTTTAGTTCGTTTTCCGTTCTCACTCTCCCTTTTTTCTATTCGATATTTTATGATTATAAATTTTACTTGTCAAATTTTTCTTACACAAAAACTCATACAACGCCAAAGGAAAAAACGTAAATTGCACACAGGCACAAATAAAGACGCGAGTGAGGCACACACACCATTACATGCATGCGTGCTGCCAGATCATCGCAAAAGAAGACACAAAAAATACTAGAAAATCTAACTAAATAAAAGTAGTGTTGCTGTGTGAAAACAACTGCTACTATGTGCACGTACGTTCCTCCGATCGTAAATATACATAAATATAATATACATAAATTATTTGTGGTTCATAACGCTAAAAAGAAATTCTTTATGACTATATAAATATAATTACAACTTTAACAACAAAATAAAAATTAAAATAAAGAATCAAAAAAATATACTAAATGTAATTTAAATAAGATTTCATATTTATTGAAAATTCAATAATGTTAAATTCCCAGTAGCAGTTCATGCTATCACTCACAATCAAGATTTTAATCAAAATTGTGCCACGGTCACACTGAATTTTTTCAATTGCGCCAAACCAAAAGCATTTAAATATCGCTTTACCTTTTAACTGTGTTAATATTTATAACGAATAAGTACAATATTGAAACTGATTTTAAACAGGATTATCCAATTGTTGCTGATGATACTGCCAGTATTCCGAGTGAAACCATCGAGCAATCTCATTTTCCTTTGCCTGCTGGATATGCTCCACAAACTCGACTTTCTTTACCATCATCAATTCCAACGTAGAAACAGGACGATTACGATGCAGTTCGCAACAACTGCGACAGGGTCGTATTAAAGCAAAATACACACACTCTGCTATGGAAAGAAAACTAAATCCCAAAAACAGACCCATAAGTCCACCAACGTTAGCTGCAATGATGAGAAAGAGAAAACAACAATAATTAACATTTTATTGACAATAAAGTTTATACCATAAACCAAAAAAAAAACATAAAATATTTCAAATTTATGAAACGGTAAAAACGGTAAGTTTATACCATAAACCAAAAAAAAACAAAAAATATTTCAAATTTATGAAACGGTTTTTACCGGTTTTTACTTGCTACATGACGCATAGCAACCACAAGTCCACTCGACTCGCTTTACTTTCTGTCGTAGTTCAGGAAAAAAGTCATTTAAGTATTAACCAGTGCCGAAGTTTGAATACCCTAACAAGTTTTTTTGTTTCTCTTTTCTATGGTAATTTTAATGGAACTTACACAATTATAGATAATGTAAGTTAATGGTAAAGTATGGTGATAATCATAGGAAGTTGCTCTGACCAAAATTCGTACTAACATAAGACTAAAAATCGAAATCATTCATAGTGAGTTTTCTCACTATGTCTTTTTCCGTAAAGAATAATACAATATGTCCTCATAATCAATAATAATGAAGACACTAATTAAATTTAGTTAGGTATAGGATTTTGTCTTAACCCCCCGGACCACCCCTTGGGCCCGACCCTGCCAAATGTGCATCTCCGTACTGATATTGGTCTACCAAAAAAAAAAATTCACAACAGCTGTAACAGCAATTTTCTATCTCATTACTTTTTAAAATGCCAAAAAAGTATTTTTGTTTCTATGTTTTAAATTAGTGTTAGTAGCATGGAACTTTATAATAAAATAACAATTTTTTCTTAAATATATATATTTCTATAAATTATTTATAAAGAAAGTTGAAATGTAAGGGTGTTCGAATAAATGTTGTGCTGACTGTATATAAATACATACATACAGTGGCGATAATAAATTTGAGACATTCTTTTTAAACCCTTGCAGAGGGTATTATAAAATTGGTCAGATGTTTGTAACGCACAGAAGGAGACGTTTCCGACTCCATAAAGTATATATATTCTTGATCAGCATGATCGACTCCATAAAGTATATATAATCTTGATTAACATGCGTATGCGTTTTACTCAGTCATCTTAAAATCTATCGGCTTGAAATTTTTTTCTGTGCCTTTTATTACCTGGGTCAGAACAAGTGTGAAAGTTTATTGCATCGGACTATCATATCATACAGTGACATTTGAAAAGTGGGTGAAGCAATTGGAGTATCGCTATGTGATAATGTAATAGTAGTGGATATAAAACATCATCGGATAAATAGAACACACGTTACAGTCAATATTAATCGGCTCTGCTGAAACGCTGCCGACAGCGCTGCCAGGAGCCAGCAGCACACACAGAAGCAACACTAAGTAAACTGTATGTGTGTGCGTGCCGATCACAGCATGCATGTACACATCCAATGGCGATAGGGAGAAAGAAAAACAAGAAATGGAAATGATATTTGCAAGATTTTGTCTGTGCATTAATGAATTGAGTTACCGAAAACGAGTTTGGATCATGTAAAAATATTATGGCCAAGGACTGCAAGGGTATATAAACTTCTTTGACATTTACTTGTTAAGGCAAAGCAAAATCGATATGGATGACTTACATAGAAAATCGGAGATGCCTATAAACTCAGTCTGTTTTTTTGCTCGAAAGGTTTCGTCTTTGTAGTACATATTGACAACGGCGATACTACGCTCCACATACGAGTGAGTGTAATTTGCCACCGTGGGATTGGTGTTCTCGAAGCCATCATTTGTTATTTTAGCACTAAATGTAATGGAATTGAATGTCAAGTCAAAGCAACTAGGTAGACAATCGTCGCCGCACGAATCCGCAGTGTCCTCTATGGTATGCAATCGTACAGTGTCCACACATTTTGATTTGTATATAGAGCAGATGGTGTCGTTGCCATTGATTCTGGGCATATAGAAGCCAACACATCCGCAATGCTTCAATAGCAATCTCGAAAGGCATTCCATATTACAATTTCTTTGGGTGTAATGGGCAAAATAGCGTAAGCGCTGGTTCCCCTCGTTATGGAAAAGACACCGACGATATTTACGATCCACCGCACGCAAATACTTCTCCGTCATTATCATTGAGGGGTCAATACGTAATTTTGTCTCCAGTCCGGGTGCTAAAAGTACGCCGGTCTCACGTACATTGGGCGACTCGTTGGGACTATGCAAAGCTATCTTAAAGCCAATACTATTCGACGAGGAGCAATAGTAGTCATTGGCCTGAACATCCAGAATGAGGGAAAGGCCCAGAGATTCTCCAGTTCCTGAAGCAGCACGAGGATAGAAGAGTTTAGTCCGTCGTCGAATCGAACCGAAACCAAGTTCCGCATGCCAATTGATAGCCTTAAAAGTATTCGGTGACCAAATGTTGCGCAGCGACAAAGGTACACTAAATTATAGGAATATGTAGTTAGTTTAACATGAATTCAAAATATTTGCATTTTGTAATCACATTTTCTTGTACATAAACCTTGGATGCAGCATATTGAATACACAACATAGGCCCTCATCGGTCACTACGGGATAAAACACTCGAGCACAATTATAGTCATCAGCACCAAAACGACATCCAATAATCATTTTGCCACACGGTTGCGAGACCTACATTTTTGTTAAGTATTACCCTAAAAAAAATCTTACTCAACTATTGACTTACATTCAATATGAACTCTTCCCAATTGTTTTCCTTGGCGTGATTATCTTCATCATCACTTACATCGCTATTACGATGGCAAAGCGACTGTAGCATGGCATACTCTGTGGTGTCGCTAGTAATATGTCTTACTTTGGTGGCTAAAGCTTGGTTTAGATTACATATGGTGACAGCAGGAAATGGTTCATCTGTGATATAGGTTGGCTCTGGATTCAGACCCACAATAACTGGTGTTGTATTCCATTTCTCAAATGAATCGTGTATTAGAAATCCGGCAATGCAAAGAACCGCCAAAAACGCCAGGCCGAAGAAAATTCTGCAATTCAAAAAGAACTAAGCTTCCTTTTGGTAATAACTGGGTCCAGCTAATTTCAGTGTTACTTTGACTAACACGATCTTATTATGTTGTGTTTTGAATATGTTTATAAATTATATTAAAACATATTTGGGTTTAACTTCATGATACATTGGTAATTAGGGCTTATTCTAATATAGAAAATTTATAAATTCCAAAAAAAATTTTTCGATTTTTTGAAATGTATCCAAATTATTTAAAACCAGAGGGCCGGAGCTAACTTCGACCGCGTCAAATTTTGTATACCCTTCCAAGGTTTTTGTTACTCTTTCCCTACCTATAGCCGTCAAAATGGAAAACGTAATTTGCTGGTCCTTTCAAGAAGTTAGAAATTGTAAGTTTGAATGGTTTGATATGTCTTAATGTATATAATAGGCAGAAACTTGTTCCACCTCATAAAGTATCTTTATCAACAGCCAAGCCGACGGACAGGGTCCGTCCGTATAAACACCAAGATCACGAACACTGTTTGTAGATGCAGAATGTAAGATGAATTTTTCTTCACTTGGTGCATGATATACTGAAATCGGCAAGACGACTTTCTTCGTCTATTTAAATTTGTACAGTGTACAATGTACACTTCCTTAATAAAAATTTGGGCTACCTCATTATATATAATATCTCTCAACGCACCTCTTTAGATTATTTTTGCACTTGAATTAGTTGGGAACTGTAAGTGAATTCACTTTGAAATAAGCTAGCCCTATTAACTATTGATTTTTTTTTTTTTATGAATTTATTTAACGGACATTTATTTTAAAGAAGAATCCGTCACAATGGATCACTCAATAAGTTCTTGGTTAATCATACCTGTCGGTGGCAAGCAATTTCCGACTATTGATGTATTTGAGCCCATGTATGGTGGTATTGCGGCAAAATTCATCGGTATTCCGAGCCAATATACTGCGCCATGTGATAATGGGTGATGCTGCTGTAGTATCTTTCAATGGTGTTTGCTTACGAAATGCTGATATTTTCTGTTGAGCCTTCCAAAAAGGCGGTGTCCATAATAAATATCCTTTACGACTGCGATGCGTTCGCATGGTGCAAAGCTTGACACAGTAATGAAATAGAAATGAAAATGAAATTGGATCGATGTCGTGTTTATGCAGACGGTGACAGTTGAGTGCGTCCGTCTGTCGATAAAGTTTACATATTGAAATTACTTGGCACGGGTGATACAGGCGGTGCTTCCAATTGCTTCACGACCAGCCCATGCCCCGGCCCATTTAACTCGTCGTTTTGTGAGTCATTGTCATTTTCCTCAGAAAGTTGCACATTGATAATATAACTTTCCGGCACACTCACGGCCATTTGAGAACTCTGCGGAGATATGCCCACCATTGCTCGGACATGGTACGTCAAAGGACGCGCAAATTTGGCTGGATGTGGTTGAAGGCACTGCTTGGAGGCACAACGATTGTGCGCGATCTTGACTAAAGAATTTTTTCGGGGCATTTTACATTTCCTTTTGTGCGAAATATGATTACGGATCGAGGACTTTAAAGGGCTAAATATGCGGCCATCAACATAATCATCACGGGGCTTAGCGAAAATGCCAGCCAGATATTTTAACATTTTTAAATTTGAGAGGAAAATGTTGTGTAATTTCGAGGAGTAATTTTCTGAATAATCGGGTGATTGTTGATGCAAAGCTCCCTTCAATACCTGTACATAATGCTTAACTATTTGATAAATGTGTGCAGTAGGTATGTATGAATGTACATATGTAGGGTTCTGCTCATTAGAGAGCAAACGTATCCGATGCTGTCCAGGAAAAGAGGACGGTGCTTGAGGAAAAGTTTGATTTAAGTACAATCAGGGAACATGTGCAGAGACAAAGTCAGTAGAGACACCACACTTGAAAGAAAATCAAATTAAAAGCTTCAATGACATAGACACAGATGGAGACCACCATAGAGACCTGCAGAATCCTATTCGATTTGGTCAGAGACATGTCACCTGCATGGCCCACAAACACACCCATTCATACACACACACACACACACACACATACATACATGGGTTACATCTGTGCATACGCACTTTTGTATGACTTCATTGAAACAAGTTCATAAAACACTTAACCTGACCAAACCCCAAACGTATGTCCCCTGGGTATGTGTCAATGTTGGTGGTTTCATGTTAGTAACTTTTGCTTGTCCATCTCACTCTCCGAATATATGTATATATCTTTCTCTCTCTCTCTCTCTCTCTCTCTCTCGCCCTCATTTACTCTTTGACTTGTTAGCAATTTTACTTCAGCTTTCCGTTTTCCCCTCCCCTTATATACTCTATATTACCGCTCTACCGCACAAGCCACAGGATGTATCCTCTAACGGAGAGTTTTCGCCTCGATTCGATTTTGCTGACCAGATGTAAAATGCTTCATATTTTTCTCTTCTCTACTCTTAGGTGTGCGTGTGTGTTGCATCATCAAAAGTTACCAAACAAATTGACCTAATCCAAGTTCGTACATACCATGTTCATACATGTGTACATACATACATATACACATACATTTCAGTCGTTTGTATGTACATATGTTAGATACTGTTGAGCCGCCATTAGAAATCGTTTAGCTGGGGCCCAGGAGATGTATTAAGCATTAAGCTATTAAAACTCAGGCATATCGACAATATTGAATGATTTAATCCTAACTTATTGCTATGCAATTTTCTTACGACTGTAGGAAATCAACCTTTTTTTAAACTTTGTGCCTGGGTACAGCTTTGCAATCTGTCGTTGGACATTAAGTACCTACATGAGCGGTTTTTGAACAGTTATCAGCCCAAATGAGATTTAAGGTGGAAGGAAAGAATTGCCATATTGACGGAGTCCTGACCATCTAGACCAGTTACTATGTATTCATTTTCATTATATTTACTTAAGTGAAGTAACAATTTTCAAAGACTAAGGAAATTCTGTTAAAAATTCATAACCTTTCAGCCTTGCGGGCTACATTTACTTAATCATAGGAATGGGGCTAATCAGCGCATTTCCTTTTAATCGTTCATATATACATAACGACATAGACACAAAGTCGAAAGAGTATGTTAAAGTCGCCCAAAGGTATGTAACAAGCAGAAGGAAGCTTCTTCCACCTCGTAATGTGGATATACACTCCCGGACAGCCGATTAGCGCCCCCTTGTCTTATTTAGTTCTAGCTTAATATAATCAGATCAAACAAGATTTTCATTAATTTATGAAATAATTTCTAAAAATGGAGGTTGTTTTTTTGCGGCCAATCGATTAGCACCCCCTACAAAAAAAGATACATTCTTGATGAAAGATAAAAAAACAAAAGAATTTATTTCTACCCCTACGATTGGTAGTACACCCAAATGTGCGTTTGCGGATGGAGTCATACAAGCTCTTAATGTAATTACCATTACCTTCTTCATGTTTGGCCATTTCATCGTTATATGTATTTTTAAATATTTTGTAAACCACGAATTGAAAGAGTCTAATTGTAATACTTATTATTATTTAAAAAATGCGATCTTAGGTACTCTATGGATCGTGTTCTTATCTCTTATGATAACTCGACTGCGCTGGTTTGCCCCACACGTCGAATGCCCCACCTACCACAACTAACTCTACCTCTCTCTCTCTCTCACTCACACACACAAACCATACATATAAGGGTGTGTGTGTGTGTGTACAATGTACATACATATATGCAAAAAAAATCTGAAAATGATAGAAAAATGATTAATTGTAGTTGGCAGTAGTTCAGCAGTCAGTTACTGCACTGCCAGTGCAGTAAACCTCATGGCCATACAATGTCCATGCGTCAGTGTGTGTGTGCATGTGGATGCGAATGTAGGTGTGTGTGTTATTCTTACATTTTGTAAAAGTATGTGAGTATGTGTTGGTATTCATGATGGGCTGTTTATGTATGTGAAAAGTCAGTGACGTTTCAAGCAATCCAAGAAGTAACAATTTTTATAATTCACTTAGTTTTGCTAAAGATATTTAGTTATCAGTCGTCAGATCCTTGTGTGATAACTGTATGCATAATAGTCCAAGGGAAATCTATTTGATAATGACCGTGTCGACGATTTCTAGGCACTCTTTAAATAGATATGTCGAACTCAAGACTATCCTAAATTCTGTTAACGCTGGTATTTCTGTTAATTTTGTTGTTTATACTTAAGTTTCTAGCTTGGAGACAGTTTATCTTTTGTATTAGACCAACTGTATATATATTTATATACATTGGGGGTGCTCTTGATTGTAAGAAGCAAAATAAAATACAAAAAATAAATATTCCTTGCATACTTTTAAAAAAAAAAAACTCAAAATTTAGTTTCGATGAGAACTTTGATAAAGTTTCAACAAGAGTGAGCGAGGTGGAATATGTTACGCGCCATTTAACTATCCGCATCATATGTAATGGAATTACGACTTTTCAAAAACACAGAATCACAAAATCTTTTTTGCGATGGAACGAAACGTAAAATTAAAAACTAATAGACATTATTGTAACTTTTTGGACCTAAAAAAATAATCCTTGTATGCTTTTGTGTCAGCAAGAACATAGATTACACAGGCCGACATGATTTTTGGTGACGTTAACCTGAGAGGTGCTTTTAACTAATTCGGGTACGCTGATTCTGACTGCATACTCAGTTTTTGTTCATCACGTCCAGATTTTGTGAAATTAAGGGATCTAGGGTTGGAAAATAGGCACCCAAAAGTATACTATATAAAGTTAAAATTTTTTTTTCTACATTTTTAACGAATTGTAGAATTTCTTGTTTAAGAAATATATCTTTATATATATCTATATATAAATATATATATAGTAATGCCAACATTACTTACAAACAATTTGTTAGATGCGTAAAATTACAACAATTTTTTAAAATTAACAACTTGCAAATTCTTTGAATCCCTATAGCATACTTTTTGGTTCGAATTTTACTTATTTTGGAACCATATCCAAAGTGCATGATAATATGCATGATAACAAAGAAACACCTCTTTGATTTTGTGTAAATTGCGTTTAAATCATACCTTATATATTTATAGGTTAAAATAATAACATTTTGAGTATAATATCTTGTGTATATTATACTAGAAAATATTGAATATGAGGCCATTTTGAATAAGTTCAACGCATTTTTTTCGAAATCCTGACGTGATGGGCAAAAACTAAGTACAGGGCCAAATCAGCACGCCCAAATTACTAAGGAAAAGCTGTCACTATTCGACTTACTAAAAATTAACCTTGGGCACTCCGTAAATCCACCACTGGTTGTACTTTATATCTACATACATACATACATAATACATACATACATACATATATACTATTTGCAGCACTCTTTCGTTTCAAATATTTTCTTTACTTTTTTTCCGAGCACAACAGCAGCTGACTGCAGCGATATTAATGATAGATATGCGTTCGCTTCAATGCATTCAACCCAGGACTCAACCATCTCTCGTTCGTTTGCTATAACATAATATGGATATGCACATTTATTGAGCGGAGAAAGAAAAGGCTTTTGTGTGTGTGTGTGTGTGTGTGCGTCGTCATAACTTTAAATAATATAAATCGGTGCATTTAAATTGCAATTAAATGTTATCACAGATTCGAACCATTACCGAATAAAGGACTTTAAATATTGAACCGCGTCGGGGTCACCAATGCGTTTAAGTATGCAATACATTAGCCGACGTGTACATACAAAAAGAAAAAAACAAATTATAAAAGAAGAAGCAACCAATCAACATTTTGGCATCCTCTCAGTCTCAGGGTCTGCAGACATTCTCTTTATCTTTTTTATGTTTTGTTTTCGTTGAAGCACTAATTTCCATTTATTCATTTAGTTGCAACACTCATTTTTGCAACCATTCACACAGACACAGAGCATTTGGGTCCGGATTCAGGTCTGGGTTCGGGTTTGGTGTTGGGCATGGGCAGGGCATGCCCGTCTGTCTATATGGACCATGCCTTCTTTTCATTCATATCTGCACAAAGCAGTGCAGCCGTTTTACCCGTTCTTTCACTGCCTCCTCTTAGAGTTTCGTGCCTCTGTTCTAATGCTGATGAGATGGCTAAGGAGTGACGACAAAATGTTACAGAAAATATGACAAAAAAGGTCATATGATAAAATAAAACAAATGGAAAATAAACGAAGTAAAAATAAAAAACAAAAACCGAAAATGACAGCCAATGGTACTCCCTCTCTCTTTGTCTCTGTTCTTCTTCGACTGTCACTTCAGCTTTTGCTTGAGTTCCCATGGGTTTTTGTTTGCGGCTGCAGAAAGAAGGCAGGATCGGGTGGCGGGTAAGTAGGAGAAGGGGTGGTTTGTTGGTGTTGGAGAGTTGCCGCAGTCTGATGAAAGGGTTCAAAACTATTTTCAAACTATGTATTTAGCGCGCATTATTTTGGACTCCACTTTTCATTCTTGTCTCTTTCACACAAACACACACACACACTCTCATCCACATCATCGTCATCATTATCATTATCGTCATCTTCATTATCATCTCGCTCTGCTTCCTGGGTCGTCATCTGTTTTTATGATATCTTCCCCCTTCTTACCCTATTGCCCCTAAATCAGTAGTAAGGGGTATATGAAACAGTGGTAGAAAATATGGAATTCCATTGCGAAATGCATTTCTTTACAATCGTTAAAATGTTGAACATTTATGGACAGAGAACACTAGGTATTTATTATAATAATTTTGGTCAGAAGTGGGCAATATAATGAAAGCAAATATGTCATTAGTAAGCAAGATGAAACAAAATCATACGTGTGTACATTTACATATATATACATAAGTCCGTAGGACTTTGTGTCCGACTTTGTTTTTTCATGCGCAATAAAATCTTTGGCCAACATTATCCTTTTGCGTTCTTTTATCCTTTTCAAAAAATAATTACACCAATCATTTTCTGATTCAGCTACTAACTAACTGATCTGATAAACTATCCTTATTGCAGTATTTTACCAAAATTCTAGAATGTCATGACTACAGTGAGGGATATACATATGTATGTACACATACATATGTGGGTATTTTCGGGGTCGTCCTTGTGCGAATTGTCCGGACCGGTGGACGGACGGGCAGAAGGACGCATCGGTCTGACCCTCAACCTCGACTATTTTGCCCACTTGTAACATATTTTTTGGGCAGCGGATTAGTAGCACGTCATGTTGCCATGTTGAAGTGTTTATGTGAATAGCGCGTCACATACACATACGCATACACACACACACACACATCCACTCAGCTTTTGGCATATCGCACATATCATGCGACACTTAATAAAAACAATGTGCCCAACATGCCGCCTTAAATGGAAATCCATTTTCAGTGCTTGTTTTTGTTCACTTTTCTGTAGAGGAAAAACGAACTTACACTATGAACGTTCTGTGCTAGCTGGTTTGGCTTTTGTTTCACAGTCGAGTCGGGTTGAGTTATTTAAATGTCTGCATTTGCCCATTGCCTCCTTTCCACTTTCTACCCAATTTCCCCACTTTCATTTACTCCAGCCTTGCCTTTATAAATTTATAATTAATTGTTTTAAAGCTTTTTCAAAAACAGCAAAAAACAACAAGGAAAACACAAACTCAATGAGAGACAGGGGTTGGCATTCATTATAACATTTTGTGGTTCTTGTGTTAATACGTTTGCTTATATACATATAATTGTGATGTGCTTACTGGGCTTACTGGATTCTTGTGTATGATTCAAACCACACGAGAGCTGCTTAATCGTTTAAGCAATTAGAGGTCGACGATGACGGTGTCGCCAAAACCTGAATCTCTTTGGTGTCCATACCAAGTGTCGTGGTGACCTTCAAGGCAAATATCTTGAAGCATTTCGAGCGTACATCGGAAGATGCTGTCAGTCAAGTCGAAATATTGCTGGAACTGCCGATCACATTGTTTGCTTTTTATTTTTCTTATATTAATTAAATATAAGCCGAGGTTTGAAGAACAAAAGTCCACGTTTAAATTTTAAAACAAAAAAAGGTTATGCAATGTTCTTTTAATTTTAATCTATCAAAATATTTTTTTGTAAGCTAAAAAAAAAAGTAGCGATCAAATTTTGGAGAGGAATTTGCTTTTTTCTTCCCGCCTTCCCCCCTTCTTTCTTCCCACCACTCAACACAGTTGATTGATTTGGTTGTTTCGAACGCCACTGCCGAAAAGATGTATACCTTGACGGGGGGCGGGAACTACGCAACTCAAATTTATTATACAAATTTTTTTTGCATTTTTCTCTTTCTTACTTTGTTGTTTTTGTGTGTGTGTGTCTGTATTTGTTGTTTTTCTTGCTTAAAACGTTCAATTGAATATTCTTTGTTTTTTATAAAGATTGTTGGTTTAAAAACCGGGTGGGGGGGGAAGGAGGAGAAAACAACAAAAGCTCTTCTTTTTCCGTTCGACCCACCAACCTCTCTCTTCTCTCTTTTTCCCACTTATCCATATTATATGTTATATATTTGTGTTTTTTGCTTGTTTGGTTTTCTTGTTCTAAACAACATTTCATATTTCTTTCATGAATCGTTCTTGTTTTGTTTTGACGCAATTAGTTGGGTGTGCGACCAACCCTTGATATTGGTGGAGAGTACGACCGCCGGTATGCATTGCTGGGAAAGTGCTATTTATACCCATCATGCGCGGAATACGAACTTGAGAATTATAGGAGTGCAAAGAAATTGAATAAAAAACAAAATGTGCTTGCTTCACTCTTGTCGGCGGCAGCAGCAACGAAGCTGCCAAAACGAGAGCTCGTTTTTCATACATTTCGTTCGCTGGGTCATCACTACTCATACATTCATACATATGTATATGTCCATATGTATGTGTGTTCGTATGTACATGCGTATGTCAGTGGCATGACCGAAGTGAAATCTTCGTTGCTGATTAAAGGTTAATAACGATAATCAAAGGATCAGCAATATTTTATTGTATCTTTAAGACCGATGATCGTACTAACCGACACCAGAGAACAAAACATTTAACATTCATAAGTATATCATTAAGATCAGTATCTACTATAAATGCAATGAAAGAAATATTTTTTCGTCCAATTTTAAAAAATAGTACCTTTTTTCATCAATAATAGCCCTATAATTCCTCTTCGAAATTTGCATTCGAATCCAATTGTTACCTTAGCACTTTATGCCTTCTTCAGCAGCCTCCACAGATGTGTACATACATATGTATGTATGGATGATTCATTACGATCAACAGTCGAGTCGATTGAGCAATGTCCGTCTTCCTGTCCGTCCGTGTGCACAGCTCGATCACGGATGCTTTCTTCCACCCATGATTAAGATATTCGTTATTTTCGAAGGGATTGACAAAAAAGAAAATACTTTTGGACAGAAAAATATTTTTTAATTGTCTGGCTATTAAAACCAAAGTGGGCTATAAACACAAATAATAATCTATAATAACTATTGTAGACCGTTCTTTAATTAAATATAATTTGAAGGATTTGCCCATATGTGTACCAAAATAAAAGAAGTAAGTAAGTCGACTTGGGTATACCATACACCAGGTGAAACAAATATTTAAAATTTCGAAAACAAAATGTATGTCTATTAAATTGTTTTAACATGCCTCATAACCATATGCTATCTCGCTCACTCTACAAACACACGAGCACTCTAGCGCCGCCACTAGCCAACGGCCAATTCTGCCCTTATACGTTCATACGCATATTTTGCATGTTTCTAGTTCCGATTTCAATAAAATTTAGTAGTTTGGTAGAAATAGATAGGATTAATTAGTATGCTGAATTTGATTTCGATAGTCAAAAAACTACAAGAGGAAATCGGGTTTTTCTAAATTAAGGAGGCGGAAGTGGGCGTGACAAAATATTAAAATATATAAATTCTGCGCGCATACTAAACAAATCTGCATACTAAATTTGGTGACTTTAGCTTTGTTAGTTTTCGAGAAAATCTGTTTAATTTCATTTGCGTGGACGGAAGTAGGCGTGTCAAAATTTTTAAACAGTCAATATCTGCGCCTCTATTAAGCTAGTTTACATACCAAATTTAACGTCGGTAACTGTCATAGTTTTGAGAAAAACCTGTTTTATATAAATTGCGGGGGCGGAAGGGGGAGTGGCAAAAAGTTTGAACAATTAGTTTCTGCGCGCTAACTGAACGAGTATATAAACCAAATTTGATGTCTCTAAATTCCAATTAACTCTATACATTTACTTACTACACGAGTCTACATACCAAATTTGGTGGCTCTAGTTCAGGGCCCGGCACAAAGAGAGCGCTAAAAAAGTTTAGTTGTATGTGTGCACTTGCTTGTATGCGTGTGTTGCTTTACACTGCGCAAAATTAAACTTCATCAAATTCTGCCTCGAATCAAGAAAACGAGTGCAGCAAATAATCTTATGCAAGAAAAAGATAGAGAAAACAAAGCAGCGATCAATTTTTTCATGTGTGTTTTCTCAACAAAGCGACATAGATCTGCTTGCGTCGAAATGCTGAGGGAAACTAAAACCCACCCTCTTGCTCATGGTAATTTTGTGTGAGGACTTCGGCAGCCGTTCGGCTTACACGCATAAGAGGTGCCGAACGTGTTCGTCCCCCGGGGGATATGAGTTCCGGGCTCTGCTCTAGTTCTTATAGTCTCCGAGACTTGCGTGTTCATACAGACGGACATGGCTAGATCGACTCGGTTGTTGATCCTGATCAAGAATATATATACTTTATGGGGTCGGAGAAGCTTCCTTCTGGCTGTTACATACATTTTGGCGACTTTAATATACCATTTCACCCTATGGATGTACGGTATAAAAAATGTTTCTCAAATGAAATAAAAAGTTTTAGTTGGTCTATTAAGACCAAGTAAGTATATTAATACTTAATATTCTTGCATATAATGAACTTTTTTTCGATGTCTTTGTCAATGTACATAAAAAACAAAGACTAATAACAATTCTTCAAATCATCTAATTAAATTAAGTTGCAGAATGTGGGGACAATGAAAAAGTGGAGAACACGTAATTGGTTCGTTAGACATGGAAAACCCAATAAAATAAAATACGTAGAATAATATTCAAAAATATCTTTCATTTAGTTTGAAGGTTGAATAAGTATATGCATACACTATCGTTCCAATAAAAAACTCATGTACTATTTCGACTTTGCCTTGAGCTTTAATTCATCTCAGTTATGCCCATGTACGTATGTATATATTTACATACATTTGTACCTACTTATGGATGCATGTATGTATGTACATATATCCATTCAGATACAAGCCAAAAGATTTAAAAGTATATTTAAGTATAACGGCCAACGACTGCAAAGGTGCATATACATACGTATGTATAAACTTGGGTATCACTATGTTGGTCGTCACAAGTAGACAGCATGTTTTAGTTGATCTTAATCTAAAAGTATCTAAGAATAATGTATTTGTTTAGATTATGGCCTCTTTTAAATTTAAATGAAACCTTGCGTTTAAGCCGTCTCGGGGCCAATCGCCAAAAGAAACAACATAAAAAAGTGGATTTTATGAGTGTAAGCTTTGTCAATCTTTATTCGCTTCAGTTAGTTGTAATTCATAACTAGTTTAATCGTTGAACTTATGGTATGGGTATTGAAAATCTCAAGTTTTTTGGCTGATGATAGTTCCTCTGCCCGCTTACCTTTTTGTCCTATATTTTAAAGGTTCTTCCTTTGAAGATTGACCTCCTGCCGGCTTAAACACGCTTAATTTTTCTAGATTTACAATACGTTTCAAAAACGAGGAGATCTTTAACCAATTTGAGACAATTTCGGAAAAAAGTCAGATTTTGTAAATATTTTTACCACTGCAAGAGAGGGTATAAAATTTTGTCTGCCTCTCTGTCTGGATCAATTATTCCAAATTTGATAGAAATTTGATGACTATGTATGTATGTACATACATACATATTTATGTGTATCATACTAACATGCGATATAGGTAAGCTTAAAGGTTGTTCTTTGGCGAAAATTTAGAAGGGCATACAATCTTCGGCACTCGCAAAATAGCCAGGTCTTCTGGTTTATTATTATTTTAAAGTCTCTGTTTAGTGTGCTTTGTGGAAATTTTATGTTAAAACGTGACTAGAGTTCTCTAGATAAAAGGACTGGGTCTTTTGGACAATTGATTGACTTAATGCTAATTCGCGACTCAATTGTTTCGAATTTGGTCAGAGACACAAATACAACTGCAAGCTCCAATTTTATCTTGTTTATTGAAGGGACAACGAAAATGGGTTTCGAGGACTGGGATGGGGGTGGGCTTGTAAATGGTTAGTACTGGTGATGGCTAGTGTCAGGGTTATGGGAAGTATAGGAACAGCATGAATGTCGCATCGTTGCGACGTTGTAATCCACTCAAAACGGAAAAACGCCGACGGCCGGTAGCTACTTAAAGGATAGAAGCTACTGAAACGTCCAACAATTCACAAAATTGTTTTCGTGACTTAAATTTTTGCGTTCTTGGTGTGGACGTGTTTGGAAAGCATATGATGTGATTTGCCATCAAATTGAGTTGTATCTCTCTCCCCCTTTTTGGACTTTTATCTGTAAGTTGTCCATCTTGTAGTAAGTATTGCTTTACCAAAATCTTTGTATTCCAGGCGCCTTGGATGGGGTTTTTGTGAAGTTGAGGGAGTTCAGGAGTTTGTGGTATGAAGGTGTGGGAGAAGCGTTTGCCAGAAATGCAATTAAATTTAGAAAAATATCAACATCAGGCACAGTTAAGCTAGCAGGCAGTATAATAGTTTATAACCATAATAATAAGATGGAGAAGCAAAAGTGGCCTGGCCCAGGCAAGAGTGCTCTTTGTTTTCGCCTTTAAATAAATACACTCAAGTGCCCAGGAGTTTTGTGAAAGTTTGCTTAGGAACATATGTATGTATGTACAATATGTACTTACATATGCACATATATGCGTTAGAGTTGGAAATAGAAATAGCAACTGAAATTGATACTAAAGCTAGAGCAAAGTCTTGAGTAAATTGTTGCACAGCTCTCCCAAGGAAAAGAGAATAAGCAACTAAATTACACTATGCAAATATTTGTTATGTGTATATTTGTGTGTGTTTGTTTTTGTGTACTGTACATATACATACATATATGTTCCTATTTATACATAAGTAAGAAGTAACGCCTACAGTTTAGTTGTTCTACTGTTTGACAAACGCGTATATACATACATACATATGTATATGCTACTTAACATATATATGTATCTACACTGTGGAAAAAGTGGTTACTGTTCTTATAAATATTAACATTATGCATACATATATGGCAATGTGTTGCCTTTTTACTCCTTACACACTTACAGCGTGAGTACTACGATATTCAAAGTTTTTAAGCCTTTGCAATATTTGGTCAGAATTTGTAATCCATACAAAGTACGTACACATGGATGTGTGTGAAAATCTCCCAAGTGAGCCACCTAAAAAAACTTTTTTAGCTTAATTTTCATTGTCGGCGTATGAACGTCAAAGATTTTAAGGAAAAGCCTACCATTTAAATGCATTGAGCAATGAAAAATCTTTGTTTTTTAGCGATAACTTGAAACCTAATACGATCTTATAATGTTTTATTTTCGCATTCGATGCGTTATAAATCAAAGATTGGTATACGGTAAAAGACTTTTTATAATCACATCCAGAACACAGAAATATTTTGATTTTTATTAATATCTTTTCAAATTACGCGTCTTAGACAAAAGAAAAAAAACTATTTTTAGATATTTGCTAATAAAGTAGTAGTTAGTATCTCGTTCACACAAGCATACGAGCACCCTAGCGCCCCCACCAGCCAACGGCCAACTCCGGCCATATGAAAAAACGTTTAACTTGGCATAACTTGGCTATTGTTGGTCCGATTTTGATCAAACTTGATATTTTGGATATTAACATAAGATTTAAGTGTGCCAAATTTGATCGCACAAGGTAAAAAACTACGAAAGATAATCGAGTTTTAAATTACGGGGGCGGAAATGGGCGTGGCAAAATCTTTACACATAAAAATTGTGCGCATTTACTAAGCAAATATACATACCAAATATGGTGTCTCTAGCTAGAATAGTTTTTGAGATAAGCACTTTCTCCATCTGTCCCCACGATCGTGTCGACTATAAGAGCTAGAGTCAGCAAATTTGCTACTCGCTTAGTATATACGGTGATCAAAATTATTTAAAAGGAATATATAATCGCTTAAAATGACGCGCAGATTAAAGTTTTTCCCACGCCCACTTCCGACCCGAAATTAAAAACAAACGGATTTTTTTTCTCCCCCAATATTTAAACAATCGCAATATGAGACAACTTGGTACATTAATTTTAGAATGTAATATCTATACAAATATAAGTTTTCACTAGTCAAACGCCAAAATTCGCTTAAGTGCATTTGTGCATGGAAGAGTGAGCGAGATGCCCTATGGATGTTAAGAAGCATTTGAAAAGAGTTGTTACAACTGCATGCACAGATAGTTTACACTTGGTATACCGATGTCGGTGCGACGGCTTACTTCAAAATTTAACTAAAGCACCAACAATTTTAGTTTCACCCTTCGTCAAATTTTAGAATGTTTTTTATTTAGTTTGAAAAAAAAATTATAATTTCTATGTTTGTACATCAATTATGTATGTATTCGAAATAAGAAATTATTGGAAAAAAAAGTAGATAAATGTCCAATTTACACATGTATGTATGTACATATTCGTTCCCAAGTGAAAATTTTCAAATGAATTTTCGGGTGCAGTTAGATGTAAAGTACGCCCTAGGTATAAATGTACATAAACTTATACATATGTATGTATGTAAAAGTTGCGTCAATTTAAATAAACCAAAACAAAACTGTCACTGGGACCATTCTTCCCCAAGGGAGGATGAAGAGAAAAACAGAAGAAAACAAAAGCCTTATCAACACAAACACTCACAGCAAAGCAATCAAAAGTTACGTATGTATGTGCATACATATATAGCAGGTCAGAGTGTATACCTTGAGGAAAAGCCTTTAAAAGGTCGCGTGGTCAGTATCCAAAATATGTACACTACCCCCTATTTGCGGATGCCTATATAGATATGTATGTTTACATATATATATGTACATACATACACAAGTACATACGTAAAGATGTGTCTACCTACCTAAATTCAAATGGTTTTTGCCTCAAAGCATTAAGCGAAATGCATACATAGATGATCTGAACATTGTTCAATTGTTTGCATCAGTTTTTAGTATTAATCTCTTGTAGGCCCTTAACCACTTCAAGTTGAGCAGGTGACATTGGGCCCAGTAGGCCAGGACTATCTTCATTACTAGCCATGTTTGAGCTGCTCCTTCACCGGCAATCTTAATATTTGTGCCGAATATGGTGTGTCTTTTTTTCCCAATAATACCTCAGATTAACGAGGGTTTTTGTACTGCGTCTGGAGATAATTTTTTATTAAACGACCCTCGACCAAATTCTTTATTTTGCTCAACTATAAAAGACACTTAAAGCAAACAATTAATTACCATTAGCGACTGCTGTCGACACACCTACCTAATTCATTTTGCATTTTACTCCGTCCTAAAAACGAAGCCCAGCACCAACGATACCACAATGACCCCCAGGAAAATTTCAAACCACCACCCACCTCTACCCGACAGTGTAATCGTTCACCTCACACCCGACTAATCCGAATAAAAAAACGCCAGGAGTGCATCTTCAATTCCAATTTGAATCCCCTGAAAAGAAGACAGCTGCCAAAAAAGGCGTTACGTCGCCAGTTTTAAATTAAGATCTGGTTCTACCAAGTGAGATGGCATGAAAGGGGTGAATCTCTGGTCCACAGCCACAGAGAGGTTATCATTACTTCCACATAATTTAATTTCGGCAGGCCAGCGTGACCATTTGCATTTCAATACCCAATAGAATAGAGGGAACGACACAGAGGCCGACAAGCAGAACAAGAGAGAGTAAAAGGGAGGACAGGACTCTACTAGTTATTCTCCTCTTTCCTCTTTTTTGTTTAATTTTTTTTTTTTTTTTTTACCATTTTTCAAAGTTTGGCTGAGGCTGCTCGTTGCACAAACTGAATTGATTCACCATTGCCACTGCTAGCACCACCACATTATAAGGGCTGTAAGGGCCCCAAGATGCTGCCGCTGCTGCGCCACTGCTACTGCCAGATTTTTCATCATCATTCATAACAAAAGCAGTTGGCAGTTGCAGCCCTACCTAACCCATTTTTTCTTATTCTCTTTTCTTTATTTTTTGTAATTTTTGTTCAA
This sequence comes from Drosophila willistoni, assembly GCF_018902025.1. Classification (NCBI taxonomy): domain Eukaryota; kingdom Metazoa; phylum Arthropoda; class Insecta; order Diptera; family Drosophilidae; genus Drosophila; species Drosophila willistoni. The sequence continues at coordinate 264,462 of NW_025814053.1, forward strand.
TTTTTTTTCTGGGACATTTCCTTTGCATTTGGCAAGCGGAAATGTCAGTACCCATTGGAAAATCAAGATTGTTTTTCTTATGTTTTTTGGGGTATTTTTGACGAGGACGAGCTATGTATTTTCTCAGTTTCATACATACTTCTTCATCGTCTATCTATCTGTACAGTGTACACCTATCAGGCCAAATTCGTTGTGTGTGTGTCTATGTGTCTGAATGTGTTGTCTTCTACTCTTAGTTATCATCACATTGTTTGCCATTGATGACCGCTCATGAATAACAAATGCACACGGAGCAGGCATCGTAGAACTTTTTGCCACCCCGTTACTGCACTACCTTTTTCGTCCCCAGTTTCGGTCCATCTTTGCGCATCCTTTTTTAAGCATTTTTGAACCATTGAACTTTTCAATAAAATGCCTATTGATTTTTGTGTCTGTGTGTGTGTCTGTGTGGGGGGGGGGTCACACATACGAACAAATTTTCCAATGTGGGTCTAACAATAAGAGGTGGTTTGTACATTTAATAATATCCAAATATCACCGAATATCAAATTTCAGACGAAATATCTAGACGTACATACATACATATGAGTTAATTATCGTGGGGATTTTTTGCTAAGTGAATTTCAAATTTACACAGAATTTATTTGTCGTTTATTGGTAAACATAAAAAGTGGCAAAGTCATCGTATTAATATGGACGATCTTGCTCAGTCTGACACAATTTTGTTTCCGGCCACAATAATCTTATTCAATTCCACCTAGCTACATACACACACACATATGTAGATACACATACATTAGGGGTGTTTTTATTTGTATAGGGCGCAAAAAAATTAATACTTTTTTCAGTGCCGGATATGTGTTTTCCGTTTATAATGTAATGGGCGCGGAACTTAAATTTGATTTTAACACTGTTAAGAAATGGACAATACATATAATCACAAACACTGCTTAATTCATTAATCAACCATTGTTTTAAATCTAATTTTTGCATTGATTTTTCTTTTGGAGTACTTTTTTCTATAAGCATCCACAACTTAAAGTGATAACAACTTTTCCTCCTCGTTGTTTATTGGAATTCTACTCTGTTTTATTTTGGCATTAACTTTATTTCTTTTAAAATTGTACGTATCCAATTCTAGAAATTCATTTGAAATTCTTTGGCTAAAAGGTATAAGTATTTTACAATCCAACAAATTGGAATAATGTCTATCACTTGTTATACCCTTGCAAAAAGGGTATATTAATTTTAGTCAGAAGTGTGCAAAGCATTAAAGGAAGAAACGACCATCTAATCAGTCCGTCCGTCTGGATCGACGGGAACTCCTCCTAGATCGAAAGAGCTACAGAGTTTTGCTTGTACTGCACGGGATGTATACATACATATGTACATATGTCGGATTCAGTCGTCCACTATATCATATAGCTCCCACGCAAACGACATGGAATAACTTCGTTATTTTCTGAGTTTATTACACCTATAAGCGACTGTGTCAAATTTAATCAAGATCGGGTGACTGTATCATATAGCTCTCATATGAACAATCGGTGGTAAATAGTGACTTTGGTCAATAACATCGTTATTTGCTATTCTAAGATTGTAGACCGTGCTTTCGCAAACAATAGACTTTTTAGAAAAGACATTTTTCCACTTTATCGGCTATAGATGAGGCAAGAGCACCAGAAATCTTGCAAGGGTATGCAAACTTTGACGCGGCACTCTGGTTTTTATTAAATATGCCTCAAACTATTATTTTACATATTTTTTTACGAAAAATAAGTCATATTTGGCAGCTGGCAGCTTTGAGTTATTTATTGACTTTAAGAGAAGCTAATACCTAGATTCCAGGAAAAAATTACATTTTTACTGTCTTAAAGTTTAAATGATTTGAGTATACCTTGTATCGTTTACATATTAATAAAGTTTCCCAACCAGTCAAATCATTTTTATAGCGTAAGCTTGTGGAATATGTAGGCAATTTGTGTGTGTTTTTGGCTTGTGGGGATTGGCTGCAGTCCTGAATCTGGTCGATTCTCTCGATTCTATTCATTCTTGTCAGTCAGTCAGTACTCTTATTAAATCACAGGCCAGAGTCGTGCTTTTGATGGATGTTAAATGGTTCTGCGCAGAGAGTGTGTGTGCTATCTTTTCCTGCCACAATAATCAAAGTTAAAACGTCAATTCCATTTGATAGTCGTAGATAGAAAAAAAAAAGGCAGCAGCATGGGATCAGATAGATAGATGTCTATATACATACATATGTATGTACACATATATGTACATATATATGTACATAAATATAAAGAATAAACCAAGTCTTTGTCACATTGAAATGTCAATTGCATTTCACGATTGCCGGCTATTCCGGTATGCACAAAAGATACTTTATGTATGTGCGTATATGTGATCTGGATCAGTAGACAGGTTTTAATTGACTCGGGGTAAAATTAAGAACAACGATTTAGTTTATATACGTGAAGCAATAAAAAAATCAGTTGAAGTAAAATTGAACTCAAATTTTAGACATCCTTTAGGACTTAGGCCGGCTTAGGGTAACTATCGGCAGTGAATAGGGATTCCCGGAGAGAAGGAAAATAACCCAATCTTCATTCGTTGAATTCAAAATATGAACTGATTTTATTTACTAAAGTACGGAGTTTATATAGGAAATCTTAGGCTCTAGGAGGTAACAATTGTTCTTAAGGAGATCTTATTCTAGTACAACTCACACCCACGCATTCGGGGGTTGAAAAATTATTATTATTTTGGGCACGGCATCGGCCACTTGACATCCTGCCGTCGTGATCATTTGGGTTAGTTTACAATTACAAGTGTTTTTCCCACAACGCGTGTGGCTGATAGTAATTCTAGTCATATGCTAGGTTAGTTGTTTTGTGACAAAGTACAGTTGTATTATATTTTCTTTAGTGCATCTGATTTGGTGAAGCCGCTTCAGATGAACACGATGTTTATTCTTAAACATTCTGCGAAGGGCAGCCAAATGGGACGTTTTGGAATTTATTTGTGTAGTATGTAATTAGTTTTTTATTTAAGCGACCTTTAAATTGTTAGAAAACCATGCTTTGCCTCCGCTCGCCTCTCCTTAAACTCGTTCGAACTCCGCTCGCCTCTCCGATCTGCTCCTGCGGCCACCTGGCACCATCCTTTTCGTCTCTGAAACTATGTTGTTGCTCTTCTGCTAACGTGTTGCCTCTTTGCAAATATTTCATTGCTCTTCTGCTGTCCTTTGTTGGCTAATTGCAACTGTTTCATTGCTCTGCTGCTGATCTTTGTTGCCTACTTGCAACTACATACAGCGTTTGCAACGATATTAGTGTACATACACACTGCCGAAATTACTACAGTTGCTCCACTAGCCAAACTGCCTTTAAGATCGGTTAAAAACTCTCCCGCCGCTGAAGATACTACAGTTGCTCCACTAGCCAAACTGCCTTTAAATTCAGACGCACGCATTTTTTATTTATTAAGCAATAATATTTTGCTTTAATTTTATACTCTGTCTCTTACCACTGGTGGGGGAAAACAAGAGTTTTTATTTTGCTACCTTTATCTGATCTTATCATAAGAATTCAGACCTTAAGGAGCTGATTGAACCTCTGAGTCTCTTACCACTGGTGGGGGAAAACTACAGAGTTCTTTTTTATCGAAGGACCAAACATGATCCATCCGGCTCGAAGGACCAAAATGAATAGGGATTCCCGGAGAGAAGGAAAATAACCCAATCTTCATTCGTTGAATTCAAAATATGAACTGATTTTATTTACTAAAGTACGGAGTTTATATAGGAAATCTTAGGCTCTAGGAGGTAACAATTGTTCTTAAGGAGATCTTATTCTAGTACAACTCACACCCACGCATTCGGGGGTTGAAAAATTATTATTATTTTGGGCACGGCATCGGCCACTTGACATCCTGCCGTCGTGATCATTTGGGTTAGTTTACAATTACAAGTGTTTTTCCCACAACGCGTGTGGCTGATAGTAATTCTAGTCATATGCTAGGTTAGTTGTTTTGTGACAAAGTACAGTTGTATTATATTTTCTTTAGTGCATCTGATTTGGTGAAGCCGCTTCAGATGAACACGATGTTTATTCTTAAACAGGCAGTGCTTGAATTTTGCACAGAAAAAACTGTACATTGACTTTTTTTCCCTACAGATTGTATGTATATATTTTTTCATTTTATCAAACCTTTCTATTTTTTTCATTTTATTCATTTCATTAGATTTCTTAATTTAAACCTATTTAAACCTAGATACTTCTTGAAACCGAAATATTGTATTGTTTTGGCAGTGTACCTAAAAAATCTATTTTTGATAGGGTATTTTGTTTTTGGACGTAACTTTAATCCAAAAGTCTATGCTGTTGCTGTCTTATGAAACTGCATTGAATCAAAATAACAAATATGTATATAAACTTCATAGAAGGAATAACTCTGTATAAGTCGTCGATTGACTTTGGCATACCATGCCCCTGGTGGACTTGGCTATTTTGAATGCAGTGTTTATACCCTAGTAAAAAGAGTGTATTCATTTTGCTCAAAAGGGAGCAACTTCGAAAAAAACGAAGTAGACACGAGGGTGGTTCGAAAAGTACTTAGCCTCACCGCCTGATCGCCGAATTATCGTGTAGATCCTTCTTTAAGACAACTAGCCACAAAATTTCTGTCGAATCGAATTTGTGGTTTTGTTTTTACAAACCGTCGGTGCATCAATTCTTGATTTTGGATGGAAAATCGTGAAATGAAATCAAAAAACGGTTGGATGCTGTGTACGGTGACTTTTCTCCTTCTATGGCGACCGTCAAAAATTGATTTTCTGCATTTCACTAAAAATCAACAAAGTTAAAGTCACCAAATTTGGTACATAGCACAGCTTATAATTATTTTTTAAAATGTTTTCCACGTCAACTTCCGCCACGTAATTTAGAAAAAACCGATTGCCTCTCGCAATTTTGGCTCTCGAAATCAAATTCACCGCACTTATTAGTCTTATTAATTTCTACCGACCTACCAAATTCGATTAATATCGAACTAGAAACAAGCAATATAAACGTATGATCGTGTTTTACTTGGCGGTCCATGAGGGTGGATTTGGCCTTGGAGCCCAGCTGAGCAAGATGGCATATGCTATGAGGCATGTAAAAACAATTTTATAGAGATACATTTTGTTTTCAAAATTTAAAGTAATTTTTTCACTTGTTGCTTGGTGTTCTGAAGTCGGCAGACGACTTACTTACTTCATTTAGTCCGATGTTGATCAAATTTGACATGGTGCTACATATCAGAAACAGAATTTTAAAATAAACTTGACTTAATGCTCCGTTTCACTCTATGGGCGCCCATGGGTATGCACATAAAAAGGTGGGATCTGTAGATTTTGCAGAATCTGCAAAAAACGGTAAAAGCTAATATGACCACAGTATGGAACACAAAACGTCATAGACTCGTGGCCGCCACTGTATGCGTACACATATTGCAGTTTAGTATCTCTCTGTGCATCTGCATAGTATAGATACAATATGGTATGCGATGATATAATGAATGCTTTTATTCCCCACTCTCTTTTAGCCTCTTTGTCTTTTGCTGCTATGGCAATAAATGGAATCTATTGAGTCCGCTCGATTTAATAACTCGCGCGAGTTGCTGCTGTTTGTCATATTTTCAATACCCTTCAAACTGCGCCAACCTCTCTCATTGCTCTCATCAACATCTCTCAATGCGCCTCCCCATCGACATACCTTAACCTCCTTGCTGTCTACTAAAACAACCTACCTCAATCCCCGGTGCTTGGGCGCAATAAGCTTGCGCTGATAGATAAATAGCATCCACGCAGGGTGAGCGCAAAAATGAGTCGTAGCGGGGACCCCGAGATACTGCAATTCGTATTTCTGCAAAACGGGCCAAATTTCATTTCGCCTGTTTGTTTCGTTGCTATTTTCAAAGCCATAGGCGCAGACAGATAACTTGCTCACCGTTGTTTGCTTCTAATGAATCATCTAGAGCCGATTGCAGTGTTTTTGGCTCATCAACAGACTGTAGGTCTGACAGATGACGGTAGCTTTGGTACCCCCTTAGATGAGACGATGTCGACGTTCCTGGGCAACTGCCCTTCATTTCGTTCAATACATTACAAATGCTATGTGAATCTCTTTGTGTGTGTGTGAGAGCATTAACCGTCAACTGAATTGAAATATGAAAAATGTGCTCACTGCTGCACTTTTTTCTACTATTGGTTTTTCTTTTATTTAATTTTTTTCTTTCCGGCTGCAGCGATTGTCAAGAGTACTAATAAATTTTGAACAATTCGCAATGGCCCCGGTTTTTGCCAATATTCTAAGTTCTCGAACGCAATGCGGCTTATTAGTCACAACGGTGCACAAATGCGGCAAAAAGCTAAGGGCTTGCGTTCTGAAATATTAATTTGTGTGCATCTGACAAAAATAAATCATTGAGCTTAAGTGCAATTGCACAAAAAAGTGCAATTCAGGGAATAAAAAAGGAATGCGTGTTGGTCACCTGAGGGAGATTTAGGAAATGGATTTAGTAAATTCGATAGATAGATGGGGGTTGGATAATTTTTTTTCGAAAATGCTTTAAACTCTCTTACGGAAGTTCGACTAATTGGATAAATTAATTTTACTGACTTTGAAAACATTTTTTTTTTCTGGGCTAACGCATTTGGCGGGAGTCACTCGGACACTTTCTTCTGAACTTCTTCTAACGGTCTATTAGTCGAGTTGGTGGATCCATTTGGCAGGTGGATCCATTTGGCCTGGGTACCCAAGTGTCGGCTACACTCGAATTAGTAAAGGGTTGGAATGCGTTTTCTAACTGTTTAGCAAAATCTTCGTCTTTCTCCTCGACACACTGCTGGATTGTATGGAAGCGATCCTTATTCTAGGCCTTTTATAACATCTGGATACGCGTCCGCGTACCAAATATTATGATAAGCGCTGTGACTTCTGCCTCATTTCTGGGGTCAAACTATTAAAAATGTTTTTAGCTGTTTACAAGTCCTATTGAAATTAAACTTAACGCTTGAGGTACGGAACATATGTAGCTATCCCTGTTATTATAGACTGGTTGGTGCTTGGTGCTTTATGAATATTATATACAGCGAGGTTTGAGTTCTTTCCAATCGGTTTATGGCAATGTATGACGTTCATCATTAGCACATTAACTCTGAGCGAGTTTGGATTGGATCATTTGCTACTGAGCCAAGAGAAACTTTTCTGGTATGAGTGTCTCTTGGGAACACTATTGGATGTATTACCACGAGTTATGTTGGCGTAAGAAGTGTTAGAGAGATTTTACGGCATTGCGTAGCTATTGGTATTTCGCATGCCTTCTCGGATCGTCTTTCTCGGCTTAAGCATAGCTTTTTAAATTTTCAACACCTGTGATATTGGGCGAGATCATTGTTCTTTTTGGGTGGCTCGAATTGCACAAACTTCTAACTTCTAAAGTGATCTTGAATATATTTTTTGGCCCAATTTAAATCAATTTTTTAAGCATTTCTTTGCAAATACTCCCATTGTTAAATAAACAAGTGTGCACATAAAAACTAAAATGCATATGTGTGTGTGTGTGTGTACGTGTGGTATTTGCATTTTGCTGCAACTGAACGAACGTACAAAAGTGTCGAATTTAGCACAAAATTTCCCCCAAAACCCACAAACTGCTATGGATCGACCTTTGTGATGATGATGTGAAGAATGGATGTATGTTTCAATGGAGGTATGGAAAAATGAAGGTAAATTTAGGTAGAATACGATGCTCGAGGCTGAAATAATCAAAATGTTGTCGATGGTCAGTCTGCCGGTCTAGGGCCTCGAGAAACTTTTAGAAATTCGAATCATGTAACAAAATACATTCAAAAGTTCCCCTTTAGTCTGTCTCTACCCACCTCCTTCACTACCACTATCTCCGTCTCGCAGTCGTTCTCAGACAAAATATAAAGCTGATTCTCTATGTGGTAATTTATTTGCCTGCGTGTGGGTGTGCGTATGTGTGTGGGCGCAACATGTGTTTATAATTATGTTTTCTGTGTGTGAGCTTGGAGCTCATATCTGGATTTTGAGGCATTGTATTGTTCTGCTTGCCAGCGTTTTTCAGCTCCAGACACGTGCACTACTCTTGTATATGTGTTTGTCTAAGTATCTGTATATACGCCCACTACGTGTGCATACAAATTACAATGTCATGCTTCCCCATACATACACTGAAACAAAATTTGTTCGCCCGAAGTTCTTAATGCCTGTCCTTCTACGGCATAGCCGACTTTAAACCACCCTATTTCCCAACTGATCCTTGAATGTACTGCATATGTATATGTATGAAAGTATATTATTTCATCTATAATAATCAGTTTATTTTTTCTGTCAATGAGAGAAAATAGGATTATGGTTATTCTTTACAATATTTTACTCATTTTACATGTTTTTTGGGGGATATTTGGCACTATTTACTAACATTAAATTGTTTACAAATATGTGGATAGATATGTTTCTAAACAATTAACTGAGCATTAATTGAGCATTAAGACATATATGTACTTGGCAATTAGCGCCCCCTATTTCATTTAGGGGAAGAACACGAATTTAAAAATAATTTCACTCCAAATTTTTGAATATACGCAAAGAAATAATTATTTGTTTATATTCCAATTATGTACTTTGTTTTGCAATTGTAAGCTAAATAGTTTGGCAAGTTTTTTATTTTTTATTGTGATAAACCTTAACCCAGCTTACTTTAAATAGAATAAAAAAATATCTCGTGAAATAACTGATTTTTACGAACTTTAGCATAACGCAATTCATTTCTCCTAATGGAGTGGGAGAGGTATTCATACATATAATGAAAAATCGAGAGGAGGGAAAAAAGTAAAAAAAATGCAGCACAAATTTACACCGCCTTGTGGCACACGCAAAACGCTTGTCACTTGCAGTCCAAATGGCCAACAAAAGCATCCACATACCATTCTCCGGCTACCCGTCCACTCCATATCACGACTCCCTCCCCCCGTGTCTTCTCACTGTCCTACGTTGCCTTCCTGTGAGACCATTCAGCGATTTCTGGCAAATGTCGACGTTTTCTTTGTCTTTTGTTTGGGCTCAGTGACCTGCAAAAATGGCAGACGACAACGCGTTTTTCCATTGTCGTTTTCATCGCCATTGCCATCGTCCTCTTCGTCACCTTCCTTGTCGTAGTCCAGAGTCGCATTTGGCTAGCCCTTTGCACCTGTTATTTGGTCTTGCTTTCTGCATATAATTTTCATTTACATCGTAGCTACGTATCACTATCTTTTCCTTCGATATCTAACTTTCTGTTTTAAATACCCTTTCATAACGGGTATATTAATTTTCTTCAAAGGTGTAATTAGGTAGATATATACAAGTTAGCATACGCGTCTCTCCACGATACTCCGACTTCTACAGAACAAGTAGAACCATGCCCTGCACCCCGACCAACTATGATGACAAATAGGAACGCAATATCAGAAACCGCTGAATAAGTTCCAGGTGGTAAACAGGCCCTCAATAAAAGTCACGTCGACAACACACACATCCCATAACCCTAGGAAGTACATTGTGGCCCATCGCAATCCACACTATCCACTTGTTCCATTATTGACTTCGTATACCTAAAGTAAGCACTTTAACGCTTGACCCAATACTAACTTCCTATCTTAACCAACCCCTTTCTGCTGACTTCACCGACAGACATGATCATTAAGGACGCCATCTCCGGAGTCAGTCTAAGTCTTAGTCTGGCCTAGGAACCAGAAGTACAGTCAAGTGATTAATAAACGAATTACAACGTTAAATCAAAACTTCTGCGTAATTAGTTTCATGAAAAACTAGTGGTTAAAAAAAGAGTCTTGTGTGTCATCTCCCATGTGTATCTGAAGGATCATGGTAAAGCCACAGATAGACTTGTAATTGGCGCCCGAGCAGGGACAACACTCGTAATCTAAGACTCGTAACTTACATATATATTCTTGTTTACGATGCGACGAGTTTATATAGACCCATCCGTCCATCCGTCAAACAGTATAATTTCTGTTCATTGACGTAGTTGAATGGCACTGTAATGAAACATCTCTAGGAAAATTGAAAAACGTAAACGAAACAAGTGGATCCCACGATTCTAGCCGATATAAATGATTTAAAGAAATAGAATGAACGGCAATACGTTCGTCTCTATTTAATTTTAAGGTATATACATACATATGTATATATTTAAATCTGTCTTAAAAATACATTAATGCATAATTGCAGCTATGGCTTACAAAGAAATAGCAAATGTTGGTTTAAGTCTGAACTACCACAAAATTTGCTTAACTGCAATAGCAAAATGAAGTAAGTAAATCGTCTCGCCGACTTTAGTGTACCATGCACCAGTAAAACACATATTTTAAGTTTAAAACCAGAGGGCTCGGGCTAACTTCGACCGCGTCAAAGTTTGTATACCCTTGCAACTTTTTTGGTAACTCTTTCCTTACCTATAGCCATCAAAGTGGAAAAACGTTTTATCTAAAAAAGCTGTTTCCGAAAGAACGGCCTACAATCTTAGCATAGGAAAGATAGTGATCAAAGTCACTGTTTTCCACCGATCGTTCCTATGGGAGCTATATGATATAGTTACCCGATCTTTATCAAATTTGGCATAGTCGTTTATATGTATAATAAACTCATCAATATTTCATCATCAATATATCAAAATTTCACGACAATAGCTCAAAAAATAACGAAGTTATTGAGAAAAGTCACTGTTCGTGACTTTGCCGTTTGTATGGGAGCTATATGATATAGTGGTCCGATCCGTCTGAATCCGAGATATACAACCCCTGCAGTATATACAAGCCTTCATGCAAAATTTCAACTCTGTAGCTCTAACGGTCTAGGAGGAGTTTGCGTTGATCCAGACGGACGGACAGGCGGACAGACGGACAGACGGACGGACGGACATGGCTATATGAACTCGTCTTGTAATGCTGATCAAGAATATATATACTTTATATGGTCGGAAATGCTTCCTTCTATGCGTTGCACAGTTCTGACCAAAATTAATATACCCTTTTTGCAAGGGTATAATAACAAATGCATAAATACATAAAAAGTTCTGTTTTCAGACATTTTACAAGCATATCTCAGTATCTCGCTCACTCTTACATGCATTTGAGCACCCTAGCGCCCCCATCAGTCAACGGCCAACTCCTGCCTATTGACAAAACGTTTATATGCACAAATCGGCTATTTTTAAACCGATTTTGATCGAGTTTGGTATGTTGCTGGATTATCTTATTTAGGTATGTCAAATTCTTTAATATACCATTTCATCCTATGGGTGCATGGTTGAAAATATAGCGGACCGAATAAAAAAATTGCCATGGTAATAATTTATGGTATACGAATACGCGACATCACCGTTACTGGATAAATAGCACTGGCTTTCTTTCTCCCTCTAAATATCGCCCTAGATATCGCCAAATTTATTTTCCGGCTCTATAAAGTATATACCTGATTCATATTTAAATCTATAATACACCAAAATAATCAAAATAAAATAAAGCAAATAAGTTGTCTCGCTAGCTTAGGAATACCATGCACCAGGTAAATTAAATATTTATGTATTAAATTGACGCATTTATTTATAAAATAAAGATATGCGCTGTCGGCAGCGTTTGAGTGGATCCAATTTATATTGACTGTAACTTGTATTCTATATATCTGATCTTTCCAAAATTAATAGATATGCTGTTTAACATTCAAAACTATCACACTACAACAATTTCATAGGGATACTGCAACTTCTTCACATGTATACGGTACATACATATGTACATTTCCGTAAACGAACATATATCACTAAATATCTTATCCGGGTTATAAGTAACTTACATGCCATTCCAATAGCATTCCAAATGGAGGCGTGAAATTGATTTGCACCGACGGACAGACGGACACGGCTATATCGACGAAGGTTTTCAGGCTGATCAGCAATAACATACTTTTTGGGGTCGGAAACGCCCCTTTTTTTGTGCGTTACAAACATCTGACCAATTTACTCTGGGGTGTATAGTCGTTTTTTAAGCATTTAATACAAAAATACATTTTAGTAAGAATTTTTACCATGTTTATATTACTTGGAGTAACAAATATATTTTGCAAACGTTTTCGACAAAATGGGCGTCTCATCTCGCCCCCTCTGTCAAAAACCGTATTTTGCCCAAATAAGTATGCTACACATTTTGATATACATGGTACTTTTTTTTACAAACGCTGCAATGTTTTATTCATTCTTCAAATTCAAGGTCAAGGTTCAGGCCAATATCAGCATGACCATTAATAATATAGAGTCTATATTATAGACACTAAATGCAATTGCTTTTGAATGCTTTTTGCTGGACTCAAAGAGAAAATCAGCGTAATTTTTTGGCGCATGAATGCAGAAATAATGATATCTATGCCGTCCAATACTCTTTTGTGCTATCATTTGCCAAAATTGGCTTTGCCCAATTTCCAAAGAGGTGTTTTGCTCTAGGCAACTACCAAATTTTATCTTAAAAAGATTCAAACTGGACCTATGTATGTACATATATGCTTCGGTTCAATTAAAATAAAGTAAGTAAGTCGTCTCGCCGACTTCGGAATACCATGCACCAAGTGAAGACATATTTCAAATTTTGAAAACCAAATGTATGTTTATTAAATTGATTTTACGTGCCTCATGGCAAATGCTATCCCGCCACTAGCCAACGGCCCATTCCGCCCTATCGACCGCCTAGTTAAATTCGTTAATACAAATATTTTGCGTGTTTCTAGTCCGATTTTAACCAAATTTGGTAGGTAGGTTAATAATACTAACTTGTGTGCCGAATTTGATTTCGATTGTCAAAAAAAGAGGGTGAGTCAGTCGGTTTTGTTCTTAATTATGGAGGCGTAGTGGGCGTGGCAAATGATTTAATTAATTTATAGTCTGCGTGCATACTAAACAAGTCTAAATCCCAAATTTGGTGATTTTAACTTTGTTAGTTTTTGATAAAATCGGGTTTCTTTGACTTGTCCCTAGCTGGGGGCTATTGTTGATTTTAAGAATCAAAGTTTTATGTAAATTCTGGGGGCGTGGCCAACTTTGGACTTATGAAAAAACGTTTAAACGCACAGCCTGAAAATTTTCAGTCCGTTGTCGATTCAATTCCATATATTGTAGAAAACTCCGGGAAATTCTGTATTTTTTGGTTGATGAACATATGAATATAGAGAGGGTTTTGGGTCCTGGGTATCAATGACACCAATTCAATAAATGAATTTTAAGCACGATTTTGTTACTTTTCTTCCCATTTTTGTCCATCTTAAAGAAAGAAAAGCCGGTTCACCCATTTGCCCATTCTATTCTGGCTGAAGCGTGACTCATAGCCGGGAAAATATTATACTATGTATATGGCCAAAAAATTCTCATTTCGTACAAGAAAGTGCACTTTGCTAATGAATTGAATTGTCTTCTTATGGGCGACACAGAACTTGCTCTGCTGACTGGAGGGTCAGAGGGGGGAGAACAGGGAAATTCTGGGGCCACAAGGGGAAACTCTGTTGTCTTCAGTTTATTTACAAATTTGTGGTTCTGTTCAATGTTTGGGTTCCTTTTATTGCATTTTAAATTTGCTTTGTTTTGCTTATTACACACATTGCCTGAAAGTGTGTGTGATATTCTCACTCGTACATACATATGTACATATGTACATACATTCATCTGTACGTATGTGTGTGCGAGTGTGTAGATAGTATTATTATTGATAATTTTATTTTCTTGTTAGGCCAATTGAGCCAATTGCTTTTTCTTGATAAAGAAGCAGTTGTTCTTGTACATTTGTATTTCTGGGTTCACCCTTTTGAGTTTGAAATACTTGTTTCTGCGGTATTGAAAACTATAAATAGTTTTTAACAGTTTTTGCCTATTACACAATATACAAATGTACATACATATGTATGTATGAATGTATATACAATTCAAAACGCAAACTCAAGAAAATTGCAAAAAAAATTTATTAATTAATTGCTGAAGTTCTATTTGGATTTTTCACAAAAATCATTCCCATAGGGTGAAATGGTATATTAAAGTCGCCAAAATGTATGTAACAGGCAGAAGGAAGCTTTTCTAACCCCATAAAGAATATATATTCTTGATCAGAATCAACAGCCGAGACGATCTAGCCATGTCCGTCTGTCGTCCGTCTGCCCGTCTGTCGTCCGTCTGCCCGTCTGTCCGTCCGGATGAACACGCAGATCTCGGAGACTATAAGAGCTACAGCTACCAAATTGGGTATGTAGCCTCGTGTAATTAAAAAAAAGTGTTTTTCTTAAAGACTATTCTAGCTAGAGACACCATATTTGGTATGTTTATTTGTTTAGTAAATGCGCAGGTTTTGTATGCGTAAAGATTTTGCCACGCCCTTTTCCGCCCCCGTAATTTGAAAAAATTATTTATTTCCCGTAATTTTCGATGTATAATGTATAGAAACATTTTACTAAATAAAATAATTAATAAAACATTTTGAAAAACTGAACTTATTAACAGAATTTTTACAGGATAATAAAGGTTTTAAAATTAATATAATTCTTTGATATTTTTGTTTTATTTTAAATGCGCTATACTTATTACTTTACGATTAAAACTTGGAATTAATTTTAAAATTTGAAAATACTAAGTCACTAGTTTAAATATTATTTTTATTAAAATATCAAATATCAAATATATCTTCCGATCTCTTTTTGTGTAACTCAATTTATCAATGCACAGGCAAAACCATCCAAGTATCATTTCAATTTCTTTTTTTTTCCTTCCAAGAATTTGTACTACCATGTTAATACCATACACCCATAGGATGAAATGGTATATTAAAGTCGCCAAAATGTATGTAACAAGCAGAAGGAAGCTTCTCCGACCCCATAAAGTATATATATTCTTGATTAGGATCAACAACCGAGTCGATCTAGCCATGTCTGTCTGTCCGTCCGTCCGTCCGTCCTTTTGTATGAACACGCAGATCTCGGAGACTATAAGAGCTAGAGCCACCAAATTTTGTATGTAGACTCGTGTGGTATGTAAGTGTATTAATTGGAAATTCGGCCACGCCCTCTTACGCCCCCAGAATTCACATAAAACTGTTTTTCTTAAAAACTATGATAGCTACCCACATTAAATTTGGTATGCAGGGCCGTCGAAAAGATATCAGGGCCCGGTGGTAGTAGCTTTGAAAATTTCGATCAAAAACCGGGCCCCGCTAAAAACTTCGGGCCCGGTGGGAATCCCACCTTTACCACCCCCCTCTCGTCGGGCCTGTTGGTATGTAAACTAGCCTAATAGACGCGCAGATATAAAATTTAAAAAAAACTGATTTTCTCGAAAACTAACAAAGCTAAAGTCACCAAATTTAGTATGTATACTGGCTTAGTATGCGCGCAGAATATATTTATTTTAATAAAAATTAATTAAATTAAAATTATAAAAAACCGATTGGCTCTTGCAATTTTTTGACCATCGCAGTCAAATTTGGCAGACTAACTAATCTTATTTCTTATTTCTACCAAATTTTATTGAAATCGGACTAGAAGATCATGTTAAAACAATTTAATAGACATACATTTGGTTTTCAAAATTTTAAATAATTGTTTCATCTGGTGTATGGTATACCCAAGTCGGCGAAACGACTTACTTACTTCATTAATAATATAATTGCAGTAGTAAATATAAGAATATGTATAAATGTAATAGACAGTTAAAATTTTGAAAGTAGACTTGTACCAGTTTTATGTCTTGGATAAACTAAAGGATCGTAAAGCTCCAATACAAATGGCAAAGTCACAAACAGTAACATTTCTCAATAACTTTGTTGCTTCCTAAGCCATTGTCATAAAAATTATTATTTGTTAGTATTGTATAGCTATTAATGACTGCGCCAATTCGATCAAGATCGGATGACTATATCGTTTAGCTCCCATGGGAAATATCGGTCAAAAACAGAGACTTTTATCAATAACTTAGTTAATTTTCACACGATTGCCCTAAATAGTTTAATGAAGCTATTACTGGCTGTACAAAATTTGATAAAAATCGGGTATAATGAAACTGCATGCTACATGCGCCCCATCGCTCCAGCCTAAGCTTGTATTCTTTAGACTTTTTAGACAAAACCTTGTTTCACGTAGACGGTTATACTTGTTAAAAGCAACCAGAAAACCTGCAAGGGTATACAAACAAACAAGTTAGCTTTGCAAGCGAATTCAAACGATTTTTTAAAGTGTTAAATGGAGTTACATTTTTGTAAACTTAAAAAGAACCCTTGTTTTGTAAGGTTTGACCATAATTTCGAATGCTCTTACATTAATCTCTGGTATTTTCAAATGAGTCATCGAAAAAGTGTCCTTCATATACAATATTTTCACTTTTATAGTCAATTAGTTGTAGCGCTGTTTGAAGGCTTGAGGCTAAAACAGTTATTATCAGATTTAATTTTTCCAAAAGCGCTTTTAATTAGGAAAAAAATAAAATGTTCACGAAAGCTTTAAGGAATGAATAAGCGAGCTGTGGCTGAATGGCGGTAGCGATGGCGATGTAGATGAAGACGGCGATAGAGACGTAGACGCTGGAGACTAAAAATGCACGGCCATCAATAAATCATTGGGCAGACAACAAAGGGTAGGGAATGGAACAGCGCGGCGGCGCGCAGTGCAGCGTGGCCCAGCGTTGTTAAAAGCACTTTTTTTGCCACATACATATAGACATTCATATACGCTTCTCTATATATGTACATAGACGAAAGCCATATCAATATTCCGCATAGACGGATTGTATTTTCAATATTTGCGCAGCAACGTGGTTGGGGGTCTATAGGAGAGGAGGGGGCTTTTGTTCTTTTGTTGGTTTTGTAATGCCAATGATTTAGCAGTTTTTCGTCTGTGTTTACGTTGTGGATAAGAATTGACGTCAAATGGAACAGCAATGCAGCAAGCGGCATGCGGCTAATGCCGGTGAATGGAGGATGCGCGCTTTTGTGTGTTGGCCTGGCTGACTGCATAAGAAATCAGGCAAATTGTTGTGTTTTATTCGAGACTCCCTAGAACTCACTTCTTGCCTCTATGCTCCATCTATTTATCTATCTATCACTCTGTCTCTTCCTTACCCCTTAATTTCCATCTCCAGACAGAGTATGCGCTGTGGTAGTCCCCGTGTTAAGCCGCCGACCACATTGTGCATCAATAAGTGTTCAATGTATCAATCCACAGAGTTCAGTTCCAATGTAAATAACCGTCAGCCAATTGTTGTTTAATCACCAGCTTATCCTTCCCATCTTCTATCTCCTGCCGTCCCCCTTATTGCAGTGCAGGGAACTACGTATGTACACTTTTGAGGTTAAGTGCCCAAGCAGATGTCCCTGACTTTAAAATTTCACTGAAGAATCGGTGTTGGCCTTCTCAAATGGTGTCGGCTCGTCTCTGTTCCAAATCTAATTAGTTGCACATTTTACATTAATTTATTTTTTATGGCATAGAAAAACTTTGGTCATAAGACAAAAAGGCATTAGTCGCATTTGCCGTTGGTTGCATTTTTACATCAAATGCAGGGGCAAAAGGAAGAGAGTGAGAGGGAAGAAGATAAAGTTAACGAATGTAATACTGAAAAAGAATTTGTCTTCTTTGATGTTGCTCTAATTGGATTTGGTTAGCAGGAGGCTAATAAAAGCGTTCTAGCTAAGGAATTTTCGTTTTGACTGCAAATTACTGTCTAAAATAAGTAATTATTTGTTGCTTCTTGCTGGAGCATTGACCCGAATAGTACCCTATAAATGGCATTCAAAGCTACCAAAGCGTATTAATTATTAAGTGTTTTTGTGAAGTGTAGTGAAGTATTTTTCAAATGGACCCCTGAAATATTTACATCTGAATCTATCCCTGATACCCATGTTAAAAGGAGTTTTTTTCTTCTTATGCGTTTGTAACCAATGTAGCTTACTTACCTAAAAACATAATAATCTAAAGCTCTGGTAAATTTGATCAAAATCAGATAACTATGTCATACATACATATTTATATCTGTCATATAAACATACGATAAAATAGCACGTATGCTATATGCGCCTCATTGTTCCAGCTCGAGTTTGTAGGTTGTTCTGTGTCAAAAACTCGACTCCTTAGGGAAAACGTCTGAAGGAATGAATAACAGAAAAACTTGCCAGTGTCTACAAACTTCAGCACGGCAGAAGTTGGCCCGGACCCCTGGTTTAAGCACAAAATAACACTAATTTAGTGGTGAGTATGAAAGTCATTTAACTTTTTTTTTCATTCCGAACGTTGTCAATAAAAAATTTACATGTAATAACAATTAAACTTAATATAAGTATATGTTCTATTTGTATTGTTTATATAAAATCAAACTTATTGAATGGATGGGGATGAGGATTTTGGGTATCTGTGTTGCTAAAATCAATATGCTCTTTTTTTGCATTTATCCCGTAATGAATGACATATTCTCAGTTATGTCCAAAAGCCACATCGATAGGCATCGATATCCATCGGAATTGAGTTCGAAAACTCGATTTAGGTTTGAAAATAACTTGGACATGTGAACAAGTCAGTTAATAAAAGTTTAATAATTCCAAGGAAACTGCATTTTAAGTAATTACTTTTTGAATATTTCTTTTTCCGATAAAGGAACGGTTGCATAGTTCAGGGGCCGAACAATGTTCTTCGTAGCCACAGGGTAGCTTACATTGCCTAACAGACTTGAGAAAACTCTAAAACATTCCAAACTCGTGTCTTAATGAACTGCCCAAGCAAAATGGGTCTATCTAATTGCATTGTATAGCACAGAAGCGTGGGAGCGATCACATCCACACACAATCGCAGCTGTTGTTGGAGTTCGGGTGAGGGACGTTTATGTGGTGTATTAGGGTAGTCGGGAGTGGGGAAACACGCACGTCTTATCGACATATATCGATAAAAGAATTAGCTAAATCGTGACTGCCACTTTGAACATGTCGCTGCCATTAATTATGCCCTGATGACATGACGCCATTCTCTCGGACACATGGCCAATAGCAACAGAAGCATCTTCCCCCAATGCCTGTTCCTACATTTCTTTCCCTTATTGCTACCGGCATCTCGGACATCTTTCGAATTCATGCCCTTGATTTTATTACGGCTCCGTTTCCAGTGGCAGCATGTGCCACCTAATTAAAATCGACTTTTTGCAATTAATGCCTCCAAATCAAATTAGCCAGCCCCCTCATCAAAAAACAAAAAATGTCTATATAGAAAACATTAAAAGAAACAAAAAAAAACTTTGAAGGTTACGCTAAAAATGAGAGACGATAAAGTAAACCAAGCAAGCCATCTTATCAGCTACATATATGTATAGTAAGTCCACATTCAACGAATTAAAAAAAAAAATGAAGTAAGTAAGTCGTCTCGCCGACTTGGGTATACCATACACCAGGTGAAACAAATATTTAAAATTTCGAAAACCAAATGTATGTCTACTAAATTGTTTTAATATGCCTCATACCATTTGCTATCTCGCTCACTCTACAAACACACAAGCACTCTAGCGCCGCCACTAGCCAACGGCCAATTCTGCCCTTATGGATCGCGTAGCAAAATACGTTCATACGTATATTTTGCATGTTTCTAGTCCGATTTCAAACAAATTTGGTAGTTTGATAGAAATAGATAAGATTTATTAGTCTGCCAAATTTGATCGCGATGGTCAAAAAATTTCAAGAGACAATCGGTTTTTGGGCGTGGCAACATATTAAAATATATGTATTCTGCGCGCATACTAAGCCAATATACATACTAAATTTGGTGACTTTAGCTTTGTTAGTTTTTGAGAAAATCAGTTTTGTTTAATTTTCGGGGGCGGAAATGGGCGTGTCAAAATTTTTAAATAGTCAATATCTGCGCGTCTATTAAGCTAGCTTACATACCAAATTTAATGTCGGTAGCTTTCATAGTTTTTAAGAAAATCAGAGTTATGTAAATTCCGGGGGCGGAACGGGGCGTGGCGAAAAGTTGGAACAAGTTTTTTTTGCGCGCTAACTAAACAAGTATATAACCCAAATTTGATGTCTCTATCTGCCATACTTTTTAAGAAAAACAGTTTTATGTAAATTCCGGGGGCGGAAGGGGGCGTGGCAAAAATTTGAAACAAACTCGATAAGCGTACATACTACACGAGACTGCATACCAAATTTGGTGGCTCTAGCTCTTATAGTCTCCGAGATCTAGGTGTTCATACGGACGGACGGACGGACGGACGGACAGACGGACATGGCTAGATCGACTCGGTTTTTGATCCTGATCAAGAATATATATACTTTGTGGGGTCGGAGATGCTTCCTTCTGCCTGTTACATACATTTGGTCGACTTTAATATACCATTTCACCCTATGGGTGTATGGTATAAAAATGTAATTTAAGTGCTGTTTTGAGGAAAACAAAGGAAATAAAAAATTTTATTTTGTGTTAAAATTTTTTTTTATTTTTTTTTCGGGCGGGCGGGTTGGGTTCGGATTACAAAATTTTTTTAGTTTTCGGGTACGGGTAAAATTTTCCTCTTCGGTCCATGGGCTGGGTCGGGTTGGGTTGAAAATTTCGGCCCATGCCCACATCTATCTCCGACCATATAAAGGATATATATTCTTGATCAGCACGACGAGACGAGTTCAAATGGCCATGTCCGTCCGTCCGTCCGTCTGGATCAACGCAAACTCCTCCTAGACCGTTGTAGGCTTGTATATACTGCGTTGTATATCTCGAATTCAGCCAGATCGGACCACTATATCATAAAGCTCCCATACAAACGGCTAAGTCACGAACAGTGACTTTTCTTAATTACTTTGTATTTGTATTTGAAATTTAGTATTGGTTAGTTTATTGCAAATATAAACGACTATGCCAAATTTGATCAAGATCGGGTGACTATATCATATAGCTCCCATAGGAACGATCTATCGAAAACAGTGGCTTTTGCCAATAACTTCGTTACGTTTGACGCGATTGCTTTCAAATTAAACATTTATTAGTTTAATATATCTGTTAATGACTGTGCCCAATTTGATAAAGATCGGGTAACTATATCATATAGCTCCCATAGGAACGATCGCTGGAAACAGTGACTTTGATCAATATCTTCGGTATTTCCTATGCCAAGATTGTAGGCCGTTCTTTCGCAAACAATAGCCTTTTTAGATAAAACGTTTTTCTACTTTAATGGCTATACATAGGTAAGAAAAGAAAAAGTTGCAAGGGTATACAAACTTTGACGCGGTAGAAGTTAGCCCGGGCTCTCTGGTTTTTTATACCGTCCGTCCGTCCGTCCGTATGAACACTTAGATCTCGGAGACTATAAGAGCTACAGCCACCAAATTGGGTATGCAGTCTCGTGTAGTATGTACGCTTATCGAGTTTGTTTCAAATTTTTGCCTCGCCCCCTTCCGCCCCCGGAATTTACATAAAACTGTTTTTCTTAAAAAGTATGAAAGCTACCGACATTAAATTTGGTATGTAAGCTAGCTTAATAGACGCGCAGATACTGACTATTTAAAAATTTTGCCACGCCCATTTCCGCCCCCGAAAATTAAACAAAACTGATTTTCTCAAAAACTAACAAAGCTAAAGTCACCAAATTTAGTATGTATATTGGCTTAGTATGCGCGCACAATACATATATTTTAATATGTTGCCACGCCCACTTCCGCCTCCATAATTTAGAAAAAACCGATTGGCTCTTGCAATTTTTTGACCATCGCGTTAAAATTTGGCAGACTAATAAATCTTATCTATTTCTATCAAACTACCAAATTTGATTGAAATCGGACTAGAAACATGCAAAATATACGTATGAATGTATTTTGCTACGCGATCCATAAGGGCAGAATTGGCCGTTGGCTAGTGGCGGCACTAGAAAAAAAAAAAAAAAAAAAAAATTATTCGTTATCCACAATCGTTTCCTTTATCCCCGACGGAACTACTTTTTAGTATTGCTTCATCAGGGGGAAACTCGACCTATGTCGGGGTTCGAACTCGAGAACAACAGAATTGTAGATTTAGTAGGTCTCCACTGAGCCACCGACTAGAGTGGCGGCACTAGAGTGCTCGTGTGTTTGTAGAGTGAGCGAGATAGCAAATGGTATGAGGGCATGTTAAAGCAATTTAATAGACATACATTTGGTTTTCGAAATTTTTATACCATACACCCATAGGGTGAAATGGTATATTAAAGTCGCCAAAATGTATGTAACAGGCAGAAGGAAGCATCTCCGACCCCACAAAGTATATATATTCTTGATCAGGATCAACAACCGAGTCGATCTAGCCATGTCCGTCTGTCCGTCCGTCCGGCTGTCCGTCTGTCCGTATGAACACCTAGATCTCGGAGACTGTAAGAGCTAGAGCCACCAAATTTGGTATGTAGACTCGTGTAGTATGTAGAGTGATCAAGTTTATTTCAAATTTTTGCCACGCCCCTTTCCGCCCTCGCAATTTAAAAAAAACGTTTATCTCAAAAACTATTCCAGCTAGAGACACCATATTTGGCATGTATATTCGCTTAGTAAATGCACACATTTTGTATGTATAAAAATTTTGCCACGCCCTTTTCCGCCCCCGTAATTTGAAAAACTTGATTATCTCCCGTATTTTTTTACCTTATGCAATCAAATTTGGCACACTTAAATTTAATACTAATATCTAGCAAAATACCAAGTTTGATCAATCAATCAGACAAAAAACAGTCGAGTCATGCATATAAACGTTTTTCTATAAGGCCGGAGTTGGCCGTTGGCTGGGGGGGGGCGCTAGGGTGCTCGTATGATTGAGTGAGCGAGATACTAAGATATGCTTGTAAAAAGCATGTGAAAATGCATTTGTTTAATACAGTTGAAATATTTGCTTTACTGGTGTATGGTATACCTAAGTCGGCGAGACGACTTACTTACTTCATTAATATTTGTTTCACCTGGTGTATGGTATACCCAAGTCGGCGAGACGACTTACTTACTTCGTTTTAAATTGTGTTAATTTTAAATTAAATCGTTTATGTGTCATTACTTTTACTTATAAAACTATATTTTATTCAACTTTGCAAATTTATTTCCCATGCCAATAATTTGCAACCGAACTTAACAATCTTAGAAATACTTTAGAAGCTATGACAATTTGTTCAATCGTTTTACATATATTCAATACAGTATGGCCAATATTTATATTAAAACTGTTTCATAGAATACAAAAATGTATCAATAATTCACCAAATGGGAGAAAAAATAACAATTTAATTTTCCTGCCCCAAGGCATTAACAGAGCGAAAGTCAATGCTCAAAAATTGACACAAATAAAAGCCACATTGACGTTCTTCTTGCCACCGCTACTAGCCATCATCCACAGTAATTCCTCCCGCTTTTGCCACTGAAAGACCGTAGTTTATCATGTCCTCCAGGAATAATTCAACTTTGCTTATTTCACACTTCAATTTTCGTAGGTAAACAAACTTTTTCATAAAAAGAAGGGGGGAAAAAAAATAAATACAGAAACCAAAGTCGAAGTCGAAGGTTCGTTCGAAGGGCAAGTTAAATCAACAAAAGAGAGTAAAAAACCATAGGGCCGGGGCTAACTTCGACCGTGCCGAAGTTTATATACCCTTGCCAATTTTACTCTCACTATTTTCTTACATATGTATATACCTATATGGCTTAACATTTGGGTAAATCTAATCTATGGGTGCATGGTATAAAAATGTGTCCTCCGGTGTCCAGTCTAACCTTATACTATTTGGTAGAATAATCAATTCTTTGCAAAATTTAAAGTACCAGAACCCACATATAGACATTTTTTTGCAATTTATTTAGCACCTAACTTTACATTCCTGCGTATAGACAATATTAAAAAAGAATTAAGCTGAAGAAGAGTTGCCAAATTTGGTAGGTAGACTCGTGTAGTAAAGTGACATAAAATTTGGCATGTATACTCACTTAGTAAGCCCGCAGATTTGGTTTGGGTAACAATTTTGCAACGCCTCTTTCCGAATTTGAAAAAGAAACTATTATCTTCCGCAATTTTTGAAGTAATTTAATTATATTTGCCCATTTTTTCTTTTTTAAGAAAATAACGAAGAATATTTATTTATTATTTCACTGCTGACGAAAGCGAGTTTCATGCTTTAAGTGTCTACTTTTCAAATGACAACGATGATGATTTTAACCAATATTATGAATATTTTCAGGATTTGACATTAAAGAAAATACGTAGAAGCGCAAGGTTTGGACAACGAATTCCATAAATGTATGTATTTCATTATGAAATACCTTTTTAAGTATAGCATACTTATGTGGGCGAAATTGCTGTCATTTGTCCGTGGAGACGAGCTGTCCCGCTCATTTGATCGAAAAACAGGCAAAAATATCATTAAAAGTTATTGTTCATTCTATTCATAATAATTTAATCATTCTTTTAAAAGCTAAAGGACTCCGGCTAAGTCCAAAATATATAATTTTTGCAGGATGACTTTGCTATGTTCCAAAAAGACTGACGGACACGGCTATATGAACTCGTTTGTCGTGCTGAACAAGAATATATATGTATACATATGTATATAAAAGCATAAGAATATATATTTTAAATGGTCGGAGCTGCTTCTTCTACTCGTTGCATACTTTTGACCAAAATTAATGTACCGGTTTTGTAAGTGTATACAAAAAAAAAAATAAAAAAATAAAAAAAAGAAGAAAAAACAAATCCTTGGCTAGAGCAGATCCTGGCCTGCTCCCTTTTTTGGGCCACCTTTTGCCTGCCAAGTGTAAGCAAACAAATAAAAATGATGAGCGGCAATATTTGTGAGCAGCAGAAGCTAAAGCAGAGCTTCACCAATCCTCAGGGTATATTTGTGTTGGGGGATTCTCCTGCTCTTTACCATCCACTCGACTAAGGCACAGTGCTCCAGCACTCCCCCGGCACTACCAAAAGCTATGACCTTTTCTTTGTGCTTTTTCAAAAAAAAAAAAAAAAAAGTTTTACTCTTCTGTTGTTGTGGGCAAATTAAAGCACAAATTGTGTGGCCAAGTTTGTCTGAGAGTGAGTAACGAATCAACTAGCCACCAGGGTAATTTTAGGAATGTCCGGCACATAAGAAGTCCCATATCTAAACCGCCCATCCACCCAACCGCTCAGTCACTCACTCAAGTGTGCTTGAGAGTGTCCTTGAGGAGTCTTATAAATATTATTATCATCATCATCGTAGGCATCGTCGTAGTTGCCTAAACCTAAGGACTTGAGTTCGGTGTTGTTTCTTGCCATTTGTCCCCAAAAAAGGAACAACTTCGTCTCACCCTCAATGGCTAAATTTTATTTTCAAAAGTCAGATTATTGTAACAAAATGGTCGAGACTCATGTACATTGTTTTAAATTGGGTTAAGAACTAATTGCTGCTAGCAAATCCATATATTATCGTTCTTTTAGAAACTAAAGCTATACCAGAGAGAGGAGGGGGAAGGACAGCTATTACGGTATCAAACTCTTTCTCAATGATTAACTTTTTCATAAATAATGACACCCATTAAAAAATGACACAGTGTGACAGAATTTTTTTAAGTGGGTGATCTCACTAGCAAATTTAAAAGGTATGGTCAAAAGCAGATTGTTGGGACTTACATAAAACTAATTTTTCACAACTTCAGGTAAATATTAAGGTAAATCCTAAAAATCTTTGGATTTAAATTTTATATTATTGTTCGGGTTGGATGGTGAAAATATTACTCCTTCAAACGATGTAATACGTTTTTCCCTATACCAAAAACTTTCTAAACTATACTCAACAGAAATTCACATTTTGTAAATGCGTTAAATAAGAAAGTACAATTTCTTTTCAGTCGAAGGAGGTAATTTTGTGAAAATATCGAATAAAAATTGACTGAGACATATTACAAGTTCAGTTTTTTTTTTGCAACCAGTCGATTAAACCATAAAACTGATACTGACATTTGCGCCCACAAAGGGCTGCCCCTACGCTCTTGAAGCATACACTAACAGAATTAGTACACAACTCCAAACGGCGCTGACAATAAAAATCTGCATGTTTAACTATTAGTGGTTTTAATTACTTATTAAAATTCAGAACTCAAGCCTAAGAAGCCCGAATTTAAGCAATACAAAGAAGAGCTAGGGTGCTCATATGCATGTAGGAGTGAGCGAGATACTGAGATATTTTATAAATACATAGATAAATGCAGTTGATATTATCAATAAAAAAAATTTGTTTTAGTGGTGCATGGTTGAAGGTTTAAATATAAATCCCTTTTCAAAATAAATAAATACTAACGAAAACTATATTTTCTTTGCTCTTTCAGAAATTGCTAACTAGTGAGATGAACCCTCTAGGTGGATTGCCTTCGTGCTGAGGGACACAAAGCCGCAGATATAACCTTTGGTAATAAGACAAGCGGTCATGGTATAATTTTTGATAATCGTTGATTAGAGTAGACTGAGGAAGACCTCGCATCCCTGGTTGTGGGCCTTGATATATATAAACTGATATAGATAAACTGTAAGTCAACTGAACAACGAGGATCCGGATTCGAATCCCAGCCTAGTGTATGGATGTAGTTTTCGTCGAAGCCGAAGGCCTTAGTTGCCAGTGCTTGTAAAATATAGTTAGGATGATAGTCTACAACTATATCGTACACTTTAGTAATAATAATATTGGGCGCTGGTTGTGACTACAGAGTTTCCAATCCGTATGTTCAGCCAGGTGTCTGCTTACGAAAATGTGTCCTTATAACTAGAGCTTAGCATCACCAAATCCAACACTGCAAGAAACTACAGAAGCTAGTAGCCATTGCAATACCAATACCCCATTCTGTTGACCATGAGTTGAAGTCGCCAGGAACGATAACCGTTCCCTTTCCTCTAACGTTCACGGCGAGTTGACGCAATGACGATTCAAACTCAAGTAGTGAGAGGCTTGGTGCCAGATAGCAGCTGTAGAACCACAGGTCTGTACATTAAAGACGCTCGTACGAAGCACTTGAATGCCCGACTATGCTGCATACGAAGATCATCAGTGCCGCAATTCCAAATTCATATCTGGAGCGGGACCTGCAGACGATTTGTACTTCATGTATAGATCGCGCGGGATCGAAGTATTTGAAGCAAACCGCCTTCGGCATTATCTGAACCGTTTACCCATCAAGAATTTTGCGGCAAAGCGTTTCCTTGATGCGTACTATCGAGTTTTTTGTAGTCAAACTTATATGGCGCACTGGTCTTTTTCCATCGCCTTCTTGATTAAACATCTTGATCATTTGCAAGATCAGAAAGGCCAACTCGAAAAGCTGCACTACGTCGAAACTTCTGTTTAGGTAGCTGAAATCTGCAGACTACTGCGGGCCAGCGGAGGCTCTCCAGTCTAACCTATGCTATTTGTGGATTGTATGTATAAAATTGTATTGTAAATCTGGTATTTTTATTTCCTGAAAATATATGTAAAAGAAATCCCATGCTGTGAGTGTAAAAATGGCACACAAAACACTGCACAGTCTGACACTGCTGTCACCCAGAAAGTCGAGAATCTACAATAAAAGACACATAGTTATTAGCACTTTTATATTTATATTATGGTAGGCTTCAACGAAAGGTAAGATAAGGAGTCAAGAAGGGGTATGTGTTTGGTAGTCTGATTTGTTATCCTCAAGGCTCCACAGTTAGCAAAAGCAGACAGCTGTGCTCATAAAAATACTTACAGTCGTCGACATTGGATTTTCAGAGTTAAACATAAAACAAAAAAAAAAAACACATTGAAGCAGAATGACGGTGAGAGAGTTGGAGGGGAGAAATCCATTGAGAGCCTTCACTCGACAACGTAGTCATTCAGATTCTCGTGAGACAGTTGAATAGTTCGGGCAAGGCGAGGCGAACTTTTGTCTAAAGCAGCTCGTAAAAATGCCCAAGTGAATAATAATAATCAGCAGTGAGAGCCAACACACACATATGTGTACCACAACCAGGACCAGGACCAGGGCCATTGCCAAGAACCAAGGACCATGGGGAAGGCAGGAGTTTGGGTGTCCAAGAAGTTGGCATGTAACACGAAAAACTGAACGAAACTTTTATTGTCTGAGAGCGGGCGGGTGGAAATTCTTTTACCAAGTAGGAAATAATTAAGCGTAATTGAGTTAAGTTATTTCCGTTTTCAGTTTTCTTCAGAGTCGACTCCGATGTGGGAATGGTGAGGTTCGTTCTGCCATTTAAGGAGGAGGGGGCTTTAGTGGCAATCTTTCGCTGCTGGCTGTTTTGTTTTCTCTTTTCTGTCTGCTTTTAAGTGATTTATTTAATAGAAGACGTCGACGATGACTATAATGATGACAACTGTGTGCATAATGCGTGACAGGCGAGACTATAAATCGATGCTGCAAGAATGCACTGAAACAAAATCAACTAGACTATGTAAATGCATATGTATGTAGAAAACTGGAGACATTACACTAGAGCCATGCACTGTAACAAACTAAACAAGTGTAAAGTTTAAGTTTAGCAATGCAACTAAACAGAACATACATACACATATACATATTGGGTTAAATTAAACTTACCCTTTGTGAAAAGCTCTATAACAACCAAACTTACCGCCTTACCCTAGGGAAGCATATGAGAACCTTGCGCCAAAAAAAGGAAAGTTTTGTAAGAATAAAGGACTTTATTTTATACTTAGAAAAATCTAAATAACAGGCAGAAGGAAGTTTTTTCGACCCCGTAAAGTACATGTATATATTCTTGATCAGCATCAACAGCCCAGTCATTTGCGGCCGTCTATTCGTCCGAGACAGACACCTGCACCAGCATCAGCAGACATTGTGGAGCGATCTGTAAGATGTACGAGGGTATCGTCATTTTACTGTTTTGTAGTCCTGAGCTGGTCTGAAGCCTAATCTATCTATAAATGGGATAATATTAATGGCGGTGCCTCTTATAAATGGTTCGTTAAAGAGCATCTGTCGTTGGTATTTTATGATTAACATAATTTTCTATGTTAAATAATATATTTACTTTTTTGAGCAAACATGATATACGCACATTTTTTGTGCAGTGTGCAGCGTGAATGAGTGTATATTATCAATCTATATCGATTACAGTTAATTCAATATGTTTTATCTTACAACAAAGTAAGATATAATTTAGATGAGTTGTCTAATTGGCCCAGTCATTTAGTCAACTGAACAACGAGGATCCGGGTTCGAATCCCAGGCTAGTGTATGGATGTAGTTTTCGTCTAAGCCGAAGGCCTTAGTTGCCAGTGCTTGTAAAATATAGTTGGTTGATAGTTTATAACTATATCCTATACTTTAATAATAATAATAAAATTTATATACCATGCATCCATAAGGAGAAATAGTATATTGAGGCCGTCAAAATGTATCTTACAGGCAGTTATAAGATAGGGTCAGCATTAACAACCGAGTCGGTCTAGCCATGTCCGTTCATTCGTTCGTATGAACACCTAAATGCCGGAGTGTATGAGTCATTATTATACCATACACCCATAGGGTGAAATGGTATATTAAAGTCGCCAAAATGTATGTAACAGGCAGAAGAAAGGTTTTCCGACCCAATAAAGTATATATATTCTTGATCAGGATCAACAGCCGAGTCTAGCTATGTCCGTCAGTCTGTACGCCCCTCCGTGTGTCCGTATGAACACGTATGTAGATCTCGGAGACTATAAGAGCTAGAGTCACCAAATTTGGTACTTGGACTCCTGTAATACCTACGGTGCTCAAGTTTATTTCGAATTTCTACGCCTCCGCAAATTACATAAAACTGGTTTTCTTAAAGAGTGTACTAGCTAGCTATAGACACAAAATTTGTAATATGAACTAAGCTAGTAAAATGTTGCCACGCCCACTTCCGCCCCCGAAAATTAAATAAAACACATTTTCTCAAACACTAACAAAGCTAGATCTACTAGGTATAAAAATTTGTTTGGTATGCGTGCAGATTAATAATATTACAATTTCAGCGCCCTTCTGCCCTTGTAATTTGAAATAACTAAAGCTTCTTATGAAATGTTATCGGTCTACCAAGGTTAATGAAATCGGATAAGTAATATACAATTCAGACGTAGAAACTAATGTGCTCGCGAGCTTTTTATGGATTTCATATGTTCATATGTATGTATATACAACTACGCACATATAAATTCGGTCTTAAAAATTTAAAATAGTTGGCTGCGGAAGCCAGCAACACACTAATTTGTGCCATTGTCATTGTTATTATTATTTAAATGGCACTTCTGTTTTATTTTATTTTACTAATCCACTTAATTCAGCTATGTAACTTCATTTTCATTATACTTATATTTAAAAAATTCAATTTAAAATGTATAATTGTAAAAACAAGAAAACGTACAAATTTGCTGCCAATTCCCCTTTATATTTTTATCCTGGCTACATCCTTGGCATATTACACCATCATATAATAAGCAAAAGGAGCGGGGAAAAGAAAAACTTCATTTCACTTTCCCTTCTGTGTTTCCAGCATTTCCGTTCGCGTCTTTCTTTCAGTCCCTCTGACCCTTTTCCCTTCACCCTGTTGGTCTATTTCTCAAATTGAAATCGCAAACAATTGAACAGAACGTTTGTGCAATTTATTGTTTTTATGCGTTTGTCGTGCACTTTTTAAGTAGTTGGCATTGGGCATTATTAGATTCCAAACTTTTTTGTATCCCTATTTCTTTCTTTTGTTTTTAAGTCTTTTCTTGTATTGATTGTGTACAAGGACAAGATCTGTGAGGAAAGAGACATTACTCAAATAAAGTTGTATGTGTCTGTCTGTCTGTCTACCAATTGCAATAGTTTGAAACACTTTAACGGATCGACATCAATATTGCGACAAGCAATTAAAGTAATTAGCCCTGTGACTTTGACTCCGGTTTCGACTTCGATTCCAATTCTAACATTCATGGTGTGCACGAATGTGTGTATGTATGTATGTATGTATCTATGTTCATATACATATATTTAGTGCAAGGCAACCAAAGAGGCGAGAATGGGTATTGGGATTCCCCAGCCAGCCCTGCCTTACCACACGTGCTGTTTGTCAAATACGTCAACACTTGTCGGTTGCCTGCTTGACTGCCGTCACATTGACAAGTTGGCTTTAACACACACACGCAGCTACACTCACACACACACCCACACATGCACATAAATAAGTACCACAGAGAGAACTAACAAGCCAATGCTAACCAGTGGGCGTATGTGAATGTCCATCCGCCATAGTCCCACTACATCACCAACCGTTGAAGCATTCCCTTCCTTTGCCTTTCCGTTCGCCTGTTCGATGGTTGGCTCGTTGGTTCGCCTGTCAATTCACTGAATGACTACACAAAAGCGTAGAGCGCGTCCTTCCTTCATCAGTCTATTCGTATCCCAATGATGTGCCAGTGATGCAGAGCAAGAAACTGTGATTGATATTCTTCAATACAATCGTTAAAACATAATGAAATCAGTTAGCTCAAGTTAAACACAGCGACAATAACAGAAAGCAATACGATGAAATTACATACCTACATACAAAAGAAATATTATCAGTAGAAAGCTATTACATCATCGTAATATAAGTTTCGATTATAATATACATAAGTTATTAGGTCTATAAGTTTAGTTTTCCGATTGTGAAATTATAAAGATTTTATAAAAAGATTTTCAGAAAGTTTAGTTGTACACATATATATAATATATGTACTTCAGATAGTTTGTTTAATCACGGCAACAAAACTGAATCACATTTAATGATTTCTATAGCATCACTATGTCCCTACGTTTTGGTCGTGCTTTTTGGGTGATTGTGTGCTTGTGTGTATTGGTGGATGTGTGTGTGTGTGTGTCTGTAGAAAATCTCTTTTAATTGCCAATCGTGTGGAAAAATGAATTTTCCATCGAATTAGTATTCTGTGGCTGAATTTCATTCATGAAGCACTCATTAGGAAATCCTCAACTGCTGCCCCACTGTTTCACGTAAGTGTGTGTGTGTGTGTGCGTGCTTCTTTTTTTGCTTCGGCACTGACACCACCCACCTCCCACCTTCAACCCACTCACTTCCCCCAAGGCACTCTTCACCACGTTTCCGTGATGTTATGAGTTGAGTCAACATATTTTGCAACACTTACAGGCTGCTTATGTATGTCCCAACTACCCATCGTTCCTTCCGACCCGCCTCTCTCCGCCCCACTCCCTACATCCCGCTTCCCATTAGATCGTGTGTCCGTCGAGTTGTCCCACCCCCGCAGTACTTGAAATCAAAATCAAGGAAGTGACTATAATTTTGGGTGTAGCATGTTGTCGGTACGTGTTTCAATATGTCAGCATCCGGTGATGAGTTTTGCTACGTCGAACGACGTAAGCTAGCTCTTCTCTGTTTTTTAGTTGTTGTTGTTTTTGGTGTCGAGAGGACAAGCCATCCTAGGTAGTTGGTGTGGGTGGGAGATTGGTATTGGTGTTGTATGTGTATTTGTGTGTGTGTGTGTGTGTTGAACACTCTTCAGTTATTTTATTGATGTTGTAAATTTCTGGTAATTGAGCTTAATTTTTATACAGTTGCCCCTTGTCCCTCCCTTTACTCCCCCCCTCGCCACATGCTCCATCTATGCTCTCTGGTTCTTTCTTTTGTTTTATGTTGATTGCCCCGTCAAGGAACAAAAAAGGGAAAAATCAGGGATTCCTTTTTCTTCCATTTCCTTTTTTGGTTTTTTGTATATATGCATATCTAGATGTTTCAAGTAGTTTGATTGAGCTTAGTAATTGAAATTAAATAGTTGCAAATTTTCCTTTATATCAATTTTTTCACTATACTCTCTAGCTTACTTGTTTGTTCTTTGTAGAGTGTTAAGTGAAGAAAAAAGCCATTTCAATTAGGAACTTGGTCATTCAAAGAGTGAGACATATATGAAATTAAAATTATTTTCACCCAGCTGTGCTCCCCATACGGCTGGGCCGCACTCACAGATGCAGATACAACTACATATTTACGTAGATACAGATACAAATACTCAGACAAGGGACAACAAAAAGGCATCGTCCTCTTTGGTCCTTGTGCTGCTGTCATTAAAAATGACAATAACAAAATAGAAAAAAAATTTCATTCTTGCAAAGAACAGGAAATTATGCAAAAAAATGGAACAAATAAAAATGGAAAAAGGGAAAAAATATTGTGCAACTTTTTACGTTCGCCAGTGTCCCTTTATCCCTTAGTCAACTTTGGCAATTCCATTTTCACAATCATGCGTTGAACTTTGAACTCATAGCTTCTATGTGTGTGTATGTCAGCGAGTGTGTGCATTTCCTAAATATGCCAACAGACAAAAACTTTACTATCGTTATTCGCCTTTTGGCCTCTATAACTATTCAGTTGGGGCCTCAGTTGTGTGGGGTTCAGTTGCGGCAGTATTTTGGCGTTTAGTTGCGGCCATTGAATGTGCTCAAATTATTGTAAACTTTTCAGACACACATCGCACACACACACACACACACACACACACACATGCATACATACACACACTTAACAATGACTGTCGGTCAGTCTGAAGTCACTGAAAGGCTAGAGGATTCGGCGTCGAAATCAATTAAAAATACTTGTTGTTGGCTAACTTTTAATACCCTACATCCATCTTAAATCGAAGAAATTTGTATGAATATCAGATGCTTTGAATTGTCTACTATATAATTTTGTAAACAGAAGAGCAATCAAGTCGATCTAGCGTTCAAAGAAAATCAAAAAATTTGGACATCGAAAGATGCAGCTGCAACAATAGACTAACTATTTACACGAAAAACTATTTTCTCTGTCACACTGTCGAAACAAACTTTGTATGCTAATAACAGTCTAGTCACACATTAAAAATACATGCGTATTGATGTAATCTTTATATGATTAAGATGAAGCAAGAGAACACTAGCGTTAGATACAAAAATATACATCTTTAATGGCAAGTTAGAGTATTTCAAAAGTCGGTGTTCTGTTTTAAGGATGGATAATTTTTCCATCTCCGTAAATGGAGTTTCACTTTTACTTTTGTCCTGACACTCTGCGGCTTCTGTGCGGCGTAAGTTGCGAAAAATCCGTTGCCGTATCACGTAAAATAAAAATACGAAAAAACGGTATAAAAATGCAAATTTTGAAATAAAAAGTTTAAAATTCGTTCATTTACGATTCTATATTTCATTTGAATTGTAAAGATAAAAGAAAAACTGGTGACAGTGCTCATCTGATACAAAATTAAGGCTGACCTTATTTCTGTTTGGACACATATGTATGCACATATATATACATATGTATTTACATGAATATATATTTTGTGTAGAGGTGTCAAAAAGGAAAAAAAACTTTTGGATTTCGGTCGGGGACTTTACGTCAAGCAGATTACGAAATGTAACCGGTTGATAATATGCATTCAGTATTGAACTAGAAGCAAATTGTCAAAAAACAAAAGTTCTCCGTCCTATTCTACACGAATTCATATATCATACTGGGTTGATGCTGATCAAGAATATACTTTATCCTTGAATAAACACAGTAAAACAAAAACCAGAAATTTCTGCGGTATCTTTTGTATCCTTTCAAGTTGGAGACCAATGAGAGTTTGGTTTTGTTGTTTGTGCTGTTGATATATTTTTTGTCACTAGTACAATTACTTTCGCTAATGCCGCAACCCTTCGAGCTTAAATTAGTTGCAAATCACAACAGCATTTAGGCTAATGGAAAACGGCTGATGGTCCATACGTACCGTATGTTCTTTTGTACTCGTGGTCTCTGTATTTTTTTCAAACTCCTGGTTGAGGGGAACAATCCCTATTTCATTTAGAAGAATGCAATAGGAGAGTGGAGTGAACAAAATAATTTAGCTTAATTCAATGCAATGCAGCAAGCGAAAGACGATGGCGAAGGCAAACGAACAACAAAGGCAGCGACTGACGACATTTCCTGTGACGCAATTAGTGCAACATTGTTTACATTTTTTACAGAATTTTTCGATGTTGTCACCGCGCGTTGTGCCTTTGAGTGTTTTAGCCAAGTAAGTGTACGTATATTTATATGTATTCAAATATATGTATATGTAGTTAAGTGTAAGAGTACAGTGGCGGATCTGGCGCATCATTAGATTACATGAAAAGAAAAATCATGCATTTTGGAGGGCAAATCGTTTTTGGCCATTGAAAATTTACCAGTTTTACAAATAAAATTCTGGATTTGGAGGAGAAAATACCCCTTAATTTACACCCCACCCCACCCGAGGATCCGCCACTGATATATATGTACAAACTTAGTACGCCTTATGGCTAGGCGACCAGCGGCAGCGTGTCAGAGCCACTGTCAATGAGTCAAAGAGCAAGTTTAAGCAGCACGTTAAAGAGGGTTTTTGGTTCGTTGGGCTCTATGTTTTTCGTTGCCATTTTTCCCCTTTTTTGCTGTGGTAAGTGAGGCAAAGTGAAGAAGATGGGCCGCCACATGAATGAGTTGTCGATGCAAAAATGCAGAGAACGGATGAGTTTAGTTAAGT
Source organism: Drosophila willistoni (assembly GCF_018902025.1). NCBI lineage: Eukaryota > Metazoa > Arthropoda > Insecta > Diptera > Drosophilidae > Drosophila > Drosophila willistoni. The sequence continues at coordinate 300,087 of NW_025814053.1, forward strand.
GTTCTGTGTTCAAAGCCCATGTACTTCACTTTTAATTTCTTTTCTCTTCTGTTCTGCTCCTGGTCGGCTTTGGTCTAGTAGGGCTTGGATTCTTCTCGTTTGTTTTGGTTTTTAGTCAGTCTTCATTGCCACATTTTTTTTTCCTGCTTCTGCTTAGTTGATGAAGCAATTGTGGAATCAACATGACTTAACTCAACTCAACTCAATTCAGCTTACTTTAAGGTCAAATCATGCGTAAAATAAGTAAGTGAGAGCTCTTTAAAAGCATTTCAAATTTGATATTACTTTTGTATTTGTTAGAAAGCTTTTCATGCATATAAAATATGTAAGCCTTAAGGGCTAGGGCTCAATCAAAAAAAAAAAAAAGCAGAACGAAAGAAGCATGCCTAAAATTATTTGGCGAGCACGGGCAAGTAATTGAATTGACTTTGTGAGTTTCTTTCTTAAAGTTTTGTTCTTATCAGTAACACTGAAAGGGGGCAAATTTCCATCAGTTCTCACTAAATCTAAAAGAACTCGCAAGAATCGCTGTCTTGCGGTTTCAGTGACGTAAAGTCCTATCAGTCCTATCAACAAATTTCAAGGCCAATTTTCACCCAAAAACTGAACGAGTTCACACTCCGCAATCAACCCCAAATCGGCCATTGTCTCCAATGAGTTACAGTTGACAGCTTAGGGTAAAAAAAAAGTCTTTATAATAAATAGTGGTTTACCACCATGCCATGTAATGAAAATGTAGAAAACAGACATAAGGAAGCTTTTTCGATCAGCATCAACAGACGAGTCCTATATCCTGGGTGACATCATCGGACCACTATATCATTAAGTGCTATAGGAAAAATCGGTGAATGAGTATGCGTTATCCCTGTATGTAAACACATAAAATGGACTTGCTTGAAGGCAATAGAACACAAAAAGTTTTAGAGTTTAAAACATCTAAAAATATTTTTGACAAAGACTGCAAGGGGATATAAACTTCGGCAGAGCCGATGTTAGCTTCTTTGATATTTAAAAAGTGTATATTAATTTTCTTCAGAAGTGTGCAACGAATAGGAGGAAGCGTCTCCGACCATATAATGTATATATATTCTTGATCAGCACGACGAGACGTAAGAGCTACAGAGCTGAAATTTGCACGTAGGCTTGTATATACTGCACAGATTGTATATATCGGATTCAGCCGGATCGGACCACTATATCATATAGCTCCCATACAAACGGCAAAGTCACGAACAGTGACTTTTCTCAATAACTTCCTTATTTTCTGAGCTATTGTCGTGAAACATTGGTGAGTTTATTACACATATAAACGACTGTGTCAAATTTGATCAAGATCGGGTGACTATATCATATAGCTCCCATAGGAACAATCGGTGGAAAACAGTTACTTTGATCAATATCTTCGGTATTTCCTAAGCTAAGATTGTAGGCCGTTCTTTCGCAAACATTAGCCTTTTTAGATAAAACGTTTTTCCACTTTGATGGCTATAGGTAAGGAAAGAGTTACCAAAAAAGTTGCAAGGGTATACAAATTTTGACGCGGTCGAAGTTAGCCCCGGCCTTCTGGTTTTTTAATGTATTCCCAATTCAATATTTTATTATGATTTATATGATTTCATCCAAATTGTGACCCCCCTAACATTACATTTGAAAATGCATTCAACTGGTGAGTTGTTTAACTTTATCTTACTATTCAAGTTGAATTTGTTAAATTTTCTTGCTGGTTTTTGTTTATCCCATTCCCTGCAATGAGACAAATTATCAACGATTTCATGTTTTCATTTAACCCAAATAGTATCATAGCATCCAGCAGAGTCTAAATTATGCATTGCAAACACGTAAACCCTTGGACATGTCTTCGCCATACAAGAAGGCAATAAAATGTTTTATACAGTGATGACAAAAAGTGTATGTTTTCATCTGCCACTTATTGCAATTGACTGACTTACTTAGCCTAATTGGCCAACGCTGAAATTCTATTGTTTTACGCATTTACGCATGAATATTTTATACTTTCAGGAAACTTTTTGAGAATTCCAAAAGCATTGACGGTTCTTGGCCATTGCCCACCACAAAACAACAATAACAATTACCAAAAAACGGGGGAAAGAGCAAAATATAAGATCAATGTATATACATCACATCTACTTCGACCGCTCCCTTTATCCACTAGATCGTCCTTGTTTTTAATACTTATGGATATCATGATTCTTGATAAAGAATGCCATAGGCGGTAGTCTTTCCCCTGCACCAGTTTCGGGTTACTGTTTTACTTTTGTCACTGCGGCCTTAATAGGATAAAATGAAAAAGAAGGAGAATATCCTGTAGCGCTACCCTTGATCTATAATACACAGTTTCGTATATAACATCTTGGTATCTGATTGACGAACTACACAATTCAGGAGACGCGTTCGTTACAATTAGTCGGTAACTTATGGTTATGCAATCATTAATTACACTGTGAAACACCATGCACCCATAGGTTGAACTGGTATATTTAAGTCGCCACAATGTATGTATCAGATAGGAGCAAGCTTTTACAACCCCGTAAAGTATATATATTTTTAATGGGGATCAATAGCCGAGTCCATCTAGCCATGTCCGTCTGTCTGTCCGTCTGTATGAACACCTATGTAGATCTCAGAGACTATAAGAGATACAGCAACCAAATTTGGTATGTGTAGTAAACTCGTGCAGTTATTGAGTTTTGTTTCAAGTTTCTGCCACGCCCACTTCCGCAAATTGAGTAAAACCGAGACCATACTAGCCACACACATTAAATTTGTGTATATGTACTTGCTTAGTACCCGCTGATGCTGAAGCGAAAGTCACCAAATTTGGTAGGTGGACTTTTTATTATGTGATTATTTAAAACTTTCGCCGGGCCCCCTTCCGATTGTATAATTTAAAAAAAATCAAAAATTTTTTGACTATTGAAATTCAACAGACTAATTAATCTTATTTATTTCTACCAATCCAAATATACGTATGTATAAATGTGTATTACTAGGCGGTCTATAAGGGCAGCGACGGTCGTGGTCTAGTGGCGGGGCTAGAGTGTTCGTGTGTTTGTAAAAGTGAGCAAGATAGCATATGCTATGATGAGACATACTTCATTCATTTTGGTGTCTCTATGCGTACCTCACTTTTGACCAAGACTTACATACCCTTTATGGATGCGTATAATAAGTAAAACTAAAAATAAATAATAGGTTCGATCCCTGATTAAGTCTTGTTAGTTTTAAATTTCAACCGTATTAGGCATTCGAAAGGTGAAATATTTTATTAGAGTCCCCAAAATGTATGAAACATGCAGAACGAGGCTTTTCTGTACAAGCTCATTTCATATCTAATACAGTCAAAATTTACACTAATATTTATTATTAATATACAGAGACGCACAAAATTTTTATCTAACTTGGACTAAAATTACCAAAGTGTACAACGTATTGGAGGATATTTTTAATCATCCCGAATGTTCGAACATCCGTCTGGATCAACTCAAACTCCTTCTAGAGGAGCTGAAAGTGTACGTGGTCTTTTATACACTGCACCGTATATCTCAGATTCGACCGGATCAGACCACTATATTTTATACCTTCCATAGAAACGATCGATGTAGTTAAACATATCTACGATAAAGTGGCACTGCTTCAATTCGATTTTGATGACAGCTCTTCGGCAGATGAAGAAGTAGGTAAGAATGGAGTAAAAAAAACGTACAAGGGTATACAAACTTCGGTATGGCCAGAGTTAGCCCCGCCCCTCTGGTTTTGCATAGCTTTAGTTAAACCATGAAAGCAAACGAATAATTCTCACTAAAAAAACAAAATTAAAGAAGTGAATTAAGGTTAATTGAACTGGTATGATTATTGATCATGGCCAATAGTCATATATGCTCTATGATATACTTATTAATTTTTTTCTTTTTTTGTGAGCAACGGAAAGACCATTAGGTGGTCGTCAGGCGCGTCATTTTAAACAGACTACGTGCCATTCGTAACCCAGTCCGTTTTTACATCCCACTCCAACCCTCGATAGAAATTCCATGCCCCCCTCCAAACAGCTTCTGTCCAGCAAATTGTGAGTAACCCCCTAAGCGCCAATAAAATGTGTTAAGAAAAATAGTTGTAAAACGTTTGATGCATACTAAATTCTTTTGCAATTGAATTCAAGCTAGAAATGAAGCTGGGACAGAGACGATGGGGCTGTGCGTCTGAAGCATTTCGTCAGCAAAAGCCACTTGAATGCTAGGCGCGTTTTCAATGCGTTTCGCAGCTCATTACGTATTTTCGTTACTGGATTTGTTTGTTTGGTTTTGTTTGCCCTTAGACAAGAAAAGGGTGTCTCTCGTCTTGCTTTTTAAGACCGCAATTTATGTATAGACACAGACCCTTCAAAACAACCAAAAAGACAGAAAAGAAAAACATGGAATGGACCATCACCCAGTTACTTAGTTTATCTAAAGGAAAGTTTTTATTTTCTTCTCTTTACAAGCATATCGCATGCCAAGAAAACGCTTTTGTCTCTTGCCTTCTACTAGCTTTGGCAACACTTCTAACTTGGAAAACTCTTTGGCACAAAAGTTAAGTTATTTTCTTCTTTCATTCTTTTTATTATTTTGCAGTCAGTGGGTGGGAAAGAGGTATCGTTAAAAACAGTAATTAATAAAGTGTCATATTTACGAGCGTTGCCACAAAGCTTATGGCGTTTTGAGGGCCAATGATGCACATGTGCCGGAAATGGCAAATTCTCAAACCTTCCCGGTTGGGACCCAATAATTGGTTGGCGAGCATTAAATGAAAGTGAATTATTAATAGCTTAGAGGTAAGAAGAAACCAAGGATGGCACAGACGCAAACCGCAAACGAAATTCCTTTTTAAATATGATCGAATAATGGCCAACCAAAAGAGCCATATGCTGCTGGTTGTTATACCATGCACTTATAGGTTGATAAGGTATATAAAAGTGCCAAAAATGGCAAACATTTATTATTCCTGATCAGGACCATCAGCCTTTCGCCAGTTCCTTAAATACCGTGACTTAAAATCCAAATACAAATATTCTACCCCAAGATTCTAGCTAATTTTTCACACCAATAGTTGTTATAAACAGAGAGAGATATTTGATTCTGATGAACTTGGAAAATGTTGTGGAGAAAACCTCAATGTGTGACTGTGTGATGAACTAAACTTGGTTTTAATAAGTTTTTATTTTTTGTGTGTTTGAATTTTTAATTGGCAGACTAGATATTAAAACAGTTATCAATGGTTCTAAAATTTTGTAAAATCTGTAAATTTTTTTATACCCTTGCAAAAAGGGTATATTAATTTTGGTCAGAAGTGTGCAACGCATAGAAGGAAGCATTTCCGACCATATAAAGTATATATATTCTTGATCAGACGAGACGAGTTCAAATAGCCATGTCCGTCCGTCCGTCTGTCCGTCCGTCTGGTTCAACGCAAACTCCTTCTAGACCGTTGGAGCTACAGAGCTGAAATTTTGCATGTAGGCTTGTATATACTGCACAGATTGTATATATCGGATTCAGCCGGATCGGATTACTACATCATATAGCTCCCATACAAATGGTAAAGATCGGGTTGGCACAGTCATTTATATGTGTAATTAATTCACCAATATTATAACGAAGTTATTAAGAAAAGTCACTGGTAGTGAGACTTTTCTTAATAACTTCGTTATAATATTGGTGTCCCAATACCAGTGACTTTTCTTAATAACTTCGTTATAATATTGGTGAATTAATTACACATATAAACGACTGTGCCAAATTTGATCAAGATCGGGTGACTATATCATATAGCTCCCATAGGAACGATCGGTGGAAAACAGTGACTTTGATCAATATCTTCGTTATTTTCTATGCTAAGATTGTAGGCCGTTCTTTCGAAAACATTAGCCTTTTTAGCTTGAACGTTTTTTAACTTTGATGGCTATAGGTAAGGAAAGAGTTACCATAAAAGTTGCAAGGGTATACAAACTTTGACGCGGTCGAAGTCAGCCCCGGCCCTCTGGTTTTATTTTTAACTACATGCGAAAATGAAGTAAGTAAGTCGTCTCGCCGACTTGGGTATACCATACACCAGGTGAAACAAATATTTAAAATTTCGAAAACCAAATGTATGTCTATTAAATTGTTTTAACATGCCCTCATACCATATGCTATCTCGCTCACTCTACAAACACACGAGCACTCTAGCGCCGCCGCTAGCCAACGGCCAATTCTGCCCTTATGGATCGCGTAGCAAAATACGTTCGTACGTATATTTTGTATGTTTCTAGTCCGATTTCAATAAAATTTGGTAGTTTGATAGAAATAGATAAGATTTACTAGTCTGCCAAATTTGATCGCGATGGTCAAAAAATTGCAAGAGCCAATCGGTTTTTTCTAAATTATGGAGGCGGAAGTGGGCGTGGCAACATATTAAAATATATGTATTCTGCGCGCATACTAAGCCAATATACATACTAAATTTGGTGACTTTAGCTTTGTTAGTTGTCGAGAAAATCAGTTTTGTTTAATTTTCGGGGGCGGAAATGGGCGTGGCAAAATTTTATAATAGTCAATATATGCGCGTCTATTAGGCTAGCTTACATACCAAATTTAATGTCGGTAGCTTTCATAGTTTTTAAGAAAATCAGAGTTATGTAAATTCCGGGGGCGGAAGGGGGCGTGGCAAAAAGTTGGAACAATTATTTTCTGCGCGCTAACTAAACAAGTATATAACCTAAATTTGATGTCTCTATCTGCCATACTTTTTAAGAAAAACAGTTTTATGTAAATTCCGGGGGCGGAAGGAGGTGTGGCAAAAATTTGAAACAAACTCGATAAGCGTACATACTACACGAGACTGCATACCAAATTTGGTGTCTCTAGCTCTTATAGTCTCCGAGATATAGGTGTTCATACGGACGGCCTGGTATTTTGCTCGATATTAGTATTAAATTAAAGTGTGCCAAATTTGATTGCATAAGGTAAAAAAAATACGGGAGATAATCAAGTTTTTCAAATTACGGGGGCGGAAAAGGGCGTGGCAAAATTTGTATACATACAAAATATGTGCATTTACTAAGCGAATATACATACCAAATATGGTGTCTCTAGCTGGAATAGTTTTTGAGATAAACGCTTTTATTAAATTGCGGGGGCGGAAAGGGGCGTGGCAAAAATTTGAAATAAACTTGATCACTCTACATACTACACGAGTCTACATACAAAATTTGGTGGCTCTAGCTCTTATAGTCTCCGAGATCTAGGTGTTCATACGGACAGACGGACAGACGGACGGACGGACGGACGGACGGACGGACAGACGGACATGGCTAGATCGACTCGGTTGTTGATCCTGATCAAGAATATATATACTTTGTGGGGTCGGAGATGCTTCCTTCTGCCTGTTACATACATTTTGGCGACTTTAATATACCATTTCACCCTATGGGTGTATGGTATAAAAAGTAACATATTTTCCAAAATGTTTAACACTTAGTAAGCATTAAAACATACTTATGTGAAATGAAGAAAGTCGTCTCGCCGACTTAGAGTATAGTATCCTGTTTTAAAATCATTAAGATTGAGTACTTTAAAATGGTTTTTTGAGTAAACGACATCTTTGGTTATTATTTGTTAAATCTCTATTTGTGGGTTAAATATGTATACTCCCTTAAAGGACATAGTATTCCCTTTGAAAATATTAGTGTTTTTTTTTTCTTTTCTGTATGCACTACCAACCTGGATTCAACATTTTTCTAAGTGGAACTGTATCGTAGTGCAGGGCTGCACAGTGGTTTGTAAAGAGTCCATTTGCTTTTTATGTAATATTGCACCCACGGTAGACCATTTATTACAATACATGGGGAATGGTAGTAGCCTTGGTGTCTAAACGTTTGGGAACATTCCTTTGAAATTATTTGCGCATTCGAGCAGCTGTAAACGATTACACATATATGTACATACATACACACACAGACAATGAAAGGCCAAGGGGTGAGCAGGCGGTTTACAGACAAGGGTGTCGCGACTCGAAAGTTATCAGTAGTAGAAAAAGGGCTACTTCTCGCACTTCTGTTCCTTATGTTTCTTCCAGTGCTGCTTCTTCATCATGTAATGTGTTTGTGTGTATGTGTTTACGTATTGGTTGCCAAAATATTGCCAATTGCCACTGAACGCATTTGTATTTTGTGTGTGTTGCATGTCTTTAAGGCTCCTGAACCCTGGTCCTGCCACATTATTGAGCCGTCTAGTTATGCGCCACATTGCCCTACTTCCCATTTGTGTTAGTGTTGGTGTTGGTGTGTGTGTGTGTGGGCCACATGCGCTCTTTTTTTTTGTGGTATGAGAGTATTTTGCTTTTTGTTTTTTTTCTGTTATTCTTGGCGCTTAAGTTCGACAACTCAATAAAATGTGCTTTATGGCTAAAAAAGAAAAATAACAGAACAAAACAGAACACCAAAGGGTCTGGCTGACTTCAACCGTGCTGATGTTTGTATACACTTTGTGTTGCTCTTCCTTCGTTTGTGTCAATATTATATATCAACCGATTCTAATGAAGTGTATTAAACTTATCGGTTAAAAATAACAAAGCTTTTATAACTAAATTTTTAATCGATGGTAGCTAGAAATAACATCTACAGTATACGGTGAAAATTTCAGCCCTGTAGCTTTAATAGTCTTGTTTGAGTAGATTCCGACGGACAGACTGACCGTCAAGGCTGTTTGAATCGTCGCAGAGTTTTTCAATGCGCTACACACTGGCCAAAATTAGTATACCCCCTTTTCAAGAGTATCAAAATATATAGCTAATAACAAGAGAAGCAGAGCGCAGGAGTACCCAGACTAGGCCTAATGTAAAATGTTCGCAACCCAAACTCGACTTTGACACAGCTGTTCTACCAACTCTTCAACTCCATGCTACTTCTTTCAGCCCTGCTCCATTTCCTTCTACTCCCACCCTTATACTCACTTCTATAGCAATTGATTTGCAATAATTTAAGTTCGCTTTTTTTTTTTTTCTCTTTTTCTTTTGCAAATGAGAAAATCGTTTTATGATTACCAACTCGATTTTCTGGAGTTTTTCGCCAATTTTTTTGTGTTCTGCCAAATGTTGTTAGATTATAGAAAACATTTTAATGGCAAAAGGGCATCTGGTTTATCTTTAAAAGATACGCTCAAAATATTTTAAGATAATTTGGGCAAAAAAGAAAAAAAACATACATATACCTTTGTACATATGGTTAATCCAAGTAATGTAAGCCACCTTAGATTAGATTAGACCTTACATTTGGATTAGACTAATAATAATATTTAGCAGGGACCGTAACTGTTATAATTTAAATCTTAACAAATCAATAATAATAATTATTTTGAAACTTTTTCCATTTAACTCAAAAGTAACTCTTATTTTTGATTTTTAAAATAAAATTCAAGAATAACTTTTATTTTTGATTTTTTCCCTCAACCCATAACTGTTATTTTTTTTTCTCAAAAAGAAAAATCATTGCTGACTCAATTTGAATTATTAATAGTTTTTTTGCAAGAATACACATCCAATCTGAAAAAAATTTTAAAATTTCCAATTCCAAATGTTTACCGTTTTTAGCTTTAGAACAAACCAAGAGATTTGAGTAAACATGTTACAGTTGTGTTTCAATTAATGAATGCAGCAAACAACTTCGGTCAATTTTGTCACATTCAAGCTGGGCACTATTAGAACCGTTATTAACAAGAGGGCCTGGGCTTACCTCGGCCGTGCCGATGTTTGTATAACCTTATAATCTTACCTAACAAACAGGCGTCAAAACCAAAAAAAAATGTAACTAAAAAGTCGAGTTACCATTAAAAAAAACATCCTTAAAATTTAAGCTACAACAGTACGGCACATTTAGCATGCTATTTTTTCAGTTTTGTCAGAATTGTCAATTTTAGATTATTATGAGCGTAAGTTGGTTTATAATCGCATTAGATATAGTAATCCAATTTTGATCAAATCTATTGGAGTTATGTTTTTTTTTAGCTTTGTTAAGCTAATTATCTACGATAATAGCTAAGAAAATGAAAAAGTTTTTGGGAATATAGAAGTTCACATAAGGATAAGGAACGCGCAGACGGACGGACAGACAAGACTATATGAACTCGTCGCGTAGTGCTGATAAATATATACTTTTACACTTTAATTCGTTGCACATTTCTGATCAAAATTAATATACGCTTTTCGAAAGGGTAAAAAACGGTCAGATGAGTGTCTTAAGGGATGCTGGTGTTTTAAAGCTCCGCCCCCTTGTATTGAATGCGTCTCTGGTTTTCCGTTAGAGCAATAGTATCAATTACCAATCGCTGTATCGGTTGCCAAATTATTTACATAATTATTTTAAGCGACCTTAGATGCAATTTGTCTACCGATTCGGTACAAAAAACGCTTTTTGTAAAATTAAATACCGAATAAATTTCCAATTTGCTAGCCAACTCATTGTAAGTTTATTCTTTTCTTTTCATCCAGCCGAGGATTATTATCCGACAATTGAAGTTAGAATTGGAAATTTTAAAATTTTTTTCAGATTGGATGTGTATTCTTGCAAAAAAAACTATTAATAATTCAAATTGAGTCAGCAATGATTTTTATTTTTGCGAAAAAAAAATAAAAATCATTAAATGATTTTTATAATTTTTTTTTTTTTATATTAATCACAAATGATTTTTATTTTTTTTTTTTCAAAAATAACATTTTTTTTTCAAAAATGGGTTGAGGGAAAAAATCAAAAATAAAAGTTATTCTTGAGTTTTATTTTAATGAAGTAAGTAAGTCGTCTCGCCGACTTAGGTATACCATACACCATGCTTCTTACAAGCATATCTTAGTATCTCGCTTACTCAATCATACGAGCACCCTAGTGCTTTTTCAAATTACGGGGGCGGAGAAGGGCGTGGCAAATTTTATATACATACAACATATGTGCATTTACTAAGCGAATATACATACCAAATATGGTGTCTCTAGCTAGAATAGTTTTTGAGATAAACGCTTTTTTTAAATTGCGGGGGCGGAAAGGGGCGTGGCAAAAATTTGAAATAAACTTGATCACTCTAGATACTACACGAGTCTACATAAAAAATTTGGTGGCTCTAGCTCTTACAGTCTCCGAGATCTAGGTGTTCATACGGACAGACGGACGGACGGACAGACGGACAGACGGACGGACGGACGGACAGACGGACATGGCTAGATCGACTCGGTTGTTGATCCTGATCAAGAATATATATACTTTGTGGGGCCGGAGATGCTTCCTTCTGCCTGTTACATACATTTTGGCGACTTTAATATACCATTTCACCCTATGGGTGTATGGTATAAAAATCAAAAATAAGAATTAAGATTGAGGGTTTTTGTAACAATTATTACATAGATGATTTTTTGGAAAATAATAATTATTTTCGGTCCCTGATATTGAGAGCAACATAAGATATCACATGAACCTTTTAATAAATAATATCTTACCCGCTATAAAAGAAGATCGGGCTGTACTCCGATTGTCAGATCATTTAACTCAATTTGACATCAATAAGATGCACACCGACTGCAAATGCGAATCCACTACACCAAGGATAACAATATGGTCCTAAGGAAAATAGGTCATACATATTACCCATTATATCATGAATTCGTATCATCCCTTATTGTGACTCTTTTGTTTTGCTATCTATCTTTGTATACCCTTGGAAAAAAAAATTAAATTAAAATTTAATCTTATTTTTTTATTCTATTTCACAGTTATAAAATTTCGATTCGCTATAAAAATAAAAAACGAGTTAACTTTGAAAGACCCAAATAGCTATTGTTCTTTAATTGGCGTACTTTTAGATTGTATCAACCTCCAATTTGTGGCAAAGTCTAATCAGTTTTATACTTTGTTATAAATTTAGAGCTCTTATGTTGTTATTCATGGGTAGAAAACACTATTTGCCAGACTAGAAGATAAATATTTGTTCTGGTAAATACTGCAAGCATTGTATATATCGGATTCAGCCAGACCATTATAGCACATAACCAGACTTTGAGAAAAAAAATTGTCAAAGACGATAAGTTGGGCATTGGGACACAGAAAAAGACTGCAAGGGTATATACACTTCGGTATGGCCAACGTTAGAATCTCTTAAATATTAAAGTTTATTTAGTTCACAATTTAATACACGTTGGTAAACCGGAAGGTTATTCCGGTTGTTATCATATTGCTTCATCTTATTAGCTGAAAATCATTTAGCCACCAAATGACATTATAATAATATCCACAAATAACAGACAGCTTAGCCTACTTAACGGCTTACAGAGCTGAGGTAGAATTATTTTAAAGCTGGCAGTGTCAAAGCTGATTTAATTAAATAAGTCATAGCCATAGCCATTTGCATTGTCATTGCCATTGAAGCGACGTATCCAAATGATGGCACAGGTAAGCCAGAGTAAAAGCCATTCCATTAGCCCACGGCCGCCTGCTGCAGATATTGGTGTTGCCGCTGTGCGTGCTGTTACGGATACAACAAAAATCTGCTTATTTACAAAACACTTTACCATCATCATCAAGCTGGGGGCCAATAATAAAGGCGACGTGGCATTGGCATCCTCGCATTCTCATTCTCAACCTCATCCACATCTTCATCCGCACTCGCATCCTACTCAATCCACATTGTCGTTGCGCAACGAGTGCAACATAAAAACACGACCATGAATTAACGTTAAAACATGGCCAAAAAGGCATGGCAGCTGCCTGGCTGGTTGGTTGGTTAGCTTTTGGTGGACAAGGCGGGGAGGATGTATGGCTGGCGCCCGCAAAAAAACACATAAAAATGGCCTGGACCTAGACTGGCCTGGCGTGAAAATCATTTAATTTACTACGCGAAACACGGGGAAAAGAAAGCACGAGTCCAATCCATGGCACGGCATGCCAAGCCTATGTGAGTTTCACTGTGAATCGTACACCTAAAGAAAATTCATTCTCCGGACGATAAAACAATGCTATGACACTGACAAAAATATTTCAAAAAATAACATGGATTTATTTCCAGAATAGAGTCGTCGTTTTCAAAACATTTGGATTGACATGTCTTGGTATTGAAAAAGTTAGTTTTGGGATCCTTGTAGCATGTAGCTTAAAAGTGCTCCTGATTCCCGATTTTTCTTCACTTTGAATCTAGTTTTGGTTAAGAAAAACAAAAGTTCAAAGTAGCGTCGATATTAACCAAATTGCAAACCCTATGACAAACATCCCCAGACCATCACGGACCCACCACCATGTTTTTGAACGTTGTGCGTCGTTAATTGGCTAAAACCATTACCGTAGTCGAATTTCTACACACTGTTATCTTTCTACTCATTCGAAAAACATCGTTCTATAACTTTTTGCCTTAGGTAAATGTTCGTGCGTAAATTTCAGTCGTTTTTGCCTAGTTTGCTTAAACTTTTTGTGCATTTCCTAAATTTTGAGAAGATTCCGGTCTAGTTTTATGAAAATATTAATAAATTCAAAGTAACCTTTGTTTTAAAACTTTAAAATTTATGAATCAATTTTTAAATTCACAGTAGGTGTACGATTTTCAGTGACACACACTGTAAATGAACTGAGCTTTCATTTAATGGACTACACGTGAGAGTTCACCACGATGTGCAAGACAGGGTGGGAGGGACGCAGAAGGCAACCGCCAAAGATGTGCTTACATAGTGGGAGTTAAACCAGCAGTGAGTGTGAAGCTGAGCCACTGTCGTTACGCCGTTGGTAAGTAAAAGTGAAAGTGTTGGGTATCCGTTATCCGTTGGTATCAGCAGATGTCAGCGATTTATGTATGTACATATATATGTATGGACATACGATTTAGGTACAATTATCCATTTATATGTAAGCGACACTATTTTCCACTGTTTTTCCAGTTGCTTGTGTAGGCCAGGAAATTAACATCGGATTGTTCGGATCATGATGAAATAAGTATAAGGTGGTCTCGTCGTCAGCAGTACGACTAGGTCTTTTTTCAATTCTCGTTCGACTTTGTAGTCAGCTGTCGTTATACTTATTTCATCATGCATAGGAAGAAAACAAAAAAAAAAACCAGAGGCCGCGTCAAAGTTTGTATACCCTTGCAGCATTTTTGGTAACTCTTTCCTTACCTATAGCCATCAAAGTAGAAAAACGTTTAAGCTAAAAAGGCTAATGTTTCTGAGAGAACGACCAACAATCTTAGCATAGGAAAAAACTAAGATATTGATCAAAGTCACTGTTTTCCACCGATCGTTCCTATGGGAGCTATATGATATAGTAACCCGATCTTTATCAAATACGGCACAGTCACACAGTCTACAAGCTTAGCCTGTAGCAATGCAGCGAATACCATTTTTTATATCCATTAATAACATTTAACCATATTTGTTCACTTAACTGAAAACTTTGTTGAATAGCGAACGCCATGCCAGAGATTCGTATTTTAAGTTTCTCTTGCATTGATTTTCAGCAGAGTAAAGATTGTGTGGAAATTTGATAAAACCATATTGGTGCATCCATTAATATAAACGGAATCGAAAGGAAATCATGTGGACAATTCTGCTTTGCACAGTATAGTTCTGAATTTCTTCTCTTGCCTTTTCGTGCTAAATATTCTTCCACTAAGGTAGATGCAGTAGGAAAACTAAAGCAAATCGTCTCTTTTTCCCCACATCATTGTTCTCATTTTAATTTTTGTAGTTTTGTAGCTTTCACTTTAATGAATTTTTTTTTACAATTAAAATAAAATTAAGATTCAAACAGATTCAAACTTGGGGTTGCGACATCGTGTTGAAGCAAGTAGTTCCAAGAAGAGTTACAGTGACTTTCGTTCCACTGCAAACTGCTGGGCCCAATGTCCATTCCCTGTTCTTCGTTCGACCGTAGCCAGTCTTCTGGCATTGAGCTTTCTCTCTCCTGGACTAAGCCGTGGGCTTTTTGGAATTAAGGTTTAGACAGGTCTCGAATCTAGCTCGAAGCTCAAATAAGTCGAATCCTGTTACGCTAATGTTCTCACTTCGCACAAGCATTGTATTTATTTTCTCGGAATATATATTGGTAACAATTTTTTTCGGTTTTGTACCAAATTTACGTAAAATGCGGACATCTCTGTTCGGCCCGTTGCTCGGCCTTTTATTCAGCAAGTGCTGCCCATTTACGCCATGTGAATATACCACCAAATTCCAATAATCAGGAGATCAAAGGGGCGTTTATTGAGCTATCCAAAAACTCGGAGAAATTTGTGAGAATCTGCGATGCGTATCGGGTATTAATAAGGAATAAGGAATCGCTGCGCCAACAGTATGATAGCCGCATAAAGATGGATTCTCCGGCGGTGGACACCAGCTACTCCCTGGTCAATGGGCAGAAGCCCTGAATATCTATTTTTGGAGTTGGAAGACTGGCGTTTATTAAAAGTATCATAGATATAAATATGAACTTAAACAAATTAAAACCGTCAGCAGAGACCCCGGATTTGAATGTTATTAAAAATTTGTATGCCAGTATTATGTCCCGGAATATTTCCAATAAAAGCGATTTCAAAACGGTACTAGTCAACGGATATGGGTAAATTGGCCGGAAACAACCAAGCATTTACAGAAAAGGATGTACTACCAACCATTAAATGTATTAAAACTAGCCTTAATTTTGAATTTACTATTAAAAATTATTAGTGGGTGGGTATTATTAGAAATTAATTTACTATTTTTAAACTGTTGCTCTTTAAAGAATTTTAATAATGGAAACAAGCAGAAACGTTATTTCGTTGTGCTCAGTGGCGGACCGTGCATTCGATTTTGGGGGGGGAAATCGAAGACAAAAATTTTTGTAGACCAAGTATGGAAAAAATTTCATTTTATTACACTAAGTCAAAAATAATATATACATACATACATAGAAGTGTTTTCAAACTGGATTTTTGGTATATTATTCAGAAAATCTTTGCCTGCAACAACTGCATTCTTGTGGTAAAGGTGTTGAGAATGGCTTTCTAGATCTCCTAACTTGCCGGCTAGATTCTTGAAGTTAACCAACGGTTGCGTGACTAGTATACCTAAAGGAGTATTTTTTTGGTAACCTCCTAAATTGTTTGTTGTGAACCATGGACAGTATTTGCAATAGAGGCCTTTTTTGACATCAGAAAAAACCAACCATTCGTTGTGATCAACTAAATGTTTATGTGATACATAATGCCTAATCTCTTTTCCGCAAACATTTCTGCTGGAGAAAGGAAATATATAATTCTTCGATGGTATCCAAGGGTTTTCCAAAAGTTCTCCTTTAACCCTATCGCTTATCTTCTTGCCGATAAAATGACCTATGTCGCTGGAGAATTCTGGCATAACCATAGAAGCTAGGTTATCATTTGTGTCTGTCATAAACTATGAAGAAGCGCCTAGTGAACTAATTCTCGACAAATTCTGAGTTCCTTGTGTCAATGTAGTATTATTTTCGGAAGTAGTATCCGAAACTTGATCTTCGTCAACATGATACGTTTCATCTGAAGCGACGTCTTCTAACTTTTTTTTTTTGAGAGGTTGAAAAAAAGTGGCAATCGAAGGCTGCTGGCGAGACTGAAATTAATCAACTCTATGAACATTTTTTCTAATCACTCATTAGGGATAATTTTTCAGAGCCACTATGGCCATCCCAGAAAAACGCATATGTTTATACTCACCATTTTCTAGAACGTTTCATGTGCCAAGAAGGGCATTCCATACATTGAACGCTTCAGCACTCAGTAGCGACAAACAATAGCTATACTATTGCATAAATCGATTGCACAGTACTTACAATTAGTTTAAATATAAATTGAAATGAACTCGAAAAACAAAAGCTCCTTTACTTTGATGTGATCTAACTTGTGGAGAAATCTGGCAGTGTACGCACAGCTGAGTTAAAACGATGATCGATTAATCAATACATTAGCGCGCATACGACTATCGATTTTGCCATGTGCTTCAGTGACATCACGCGTGATTAACACGCGTGATAGCAATTTAGCACCCATCAAGCTCTCAACTGGCTATCTAGAATGTTTTGGTCTGTTTTTTAACTGTATATTGTAAAAATAAGTCAATACATACATATATCATATGAACTTAATATATTCACAAAAAGTCTCGCAATCCACGCACAAACAAGTAGTTGAATTTGTCAACCAAAATCTGATATTCTATCCGACTCGGAGTTTTGGGGGGGGAAATTTCCCCTATTTCACCCCCCGTAGATCCGCCACTGGTTGTGCTCGTAGGCATCTGTCATCAAAATGTACAGAAATGAAAAGTATTAGTCTGCGATGTGGATCAGCTATTAATAAGGAATAAAGTATCGCTGCGCTCACAGTACGATATCCACATAAAGATGAATTCTGCGGCGGTGCCGCCTACTCAATGCAGGGCAGAGCCACAGCTTCAAAATCAAGAAATCTTAGGTGATGATCTATGAGAAGGAGATTGCATCGCCAGTCAGCAACGAATCGCTGGACAAGTCTCAGCTCAGAAGAGTAAAAAGAATAATGATTTTTCTTTGAAGAGCAAATAATATAAGATGGCTATATGAGGCCAAAAATTTACCATCTATGGTCGATGATTGTGATTAGATAAAACATTTTAGATCAAACGTTAAAATGGCGTACATGTTCTCCTGCCACATGTCGTACATGTACATGACATGAGTAGACAAAAAATTCTGTAGTAAAAGTTAAAAAGTTTGTAATAAAAAAAATATTTTCTACCGCAATTTTTTAACCAATGTGATTAAATTTGGCACATTAAAATCAAAAATTTAGTGCCAGTAATGCACCAAACTTAAATTAGGTTATGAGCATAAACGTTTTATTCGGAAAGATGTTTTAGTCCAATTTACTTGTAGTCTTTAATTAGAAAATCCATCTCCGGCACAACCACTTTTCTCCGGTCTTGCCGCTGATATGACATGTGCTTCAACTTGCAAAGTTGCTGTGGCTAGTGATGACAAAGAAGGATAGGTATCGATTATTCAATCATTTCAATCGATTCATCGTTGAATCGAATAAAAATGATAGTAACCGATTAATCAATCATTTCAATCGATTTATCGATGAATCGAATAAAAATGATAGTAATCCATTATTCAAACAATTGTTTTAAATTTGGTCCGTTTTTTAATACCTTTAAACTTATCTGTAAAGTAAACGATATTTGGAAGCAACAGCAAAACTGTCTATTTTTATTTACACACAACATTTATTCGGACATCCGCAGCTTTCCCCTTTTTATACCCTTGCAGAGTGTATTATAAAATTGGTCAGATGTTTGTAACGCATAGAAGGAGACGTTTTCGACCCCATAAAGTGTATATATTCTCGATCAGCATAAGAAGCTGAGTCGATGTAGCCAATTCCGTCTATCCGTCCGTCCGTCGGTGCGTATGCGTTTTACCCACAATCAGCCATCTTAAGAGCTATTGGGATGATCATATAGCTCTTAAAAATAAAAATTGGAGTATCCCCATGAAATTCACTAATATGATATAAATCGGCTCAAGCGCTGCCGGCAGCGCTGCTTGCTGCCTACTACGTCATCATCAAATCAACAGAGCACACGCATACACACACAGCTGCAACGCTACATGAACTGTATGTGTATGCGTGCCGTGCTTTGCTTAGGGAATGATGGAAGAAGAAAATGCATTCGAAACCTTGGAGGGAATTTTACAAACGATCAATTCGGGTGAACGTTCTTGCTACAACAATCAAGATTGCGACTTGTTCGAGAAGCTAATACCATAGCAATTGATTCAAACTAATTGGTTGCGATACACTGAATGATTTTTTCGTTTTAAAACAAACATGTTGTAGCATAGGAGTTGAGCGGAATTATTGGATTTTTTCAGGTTGGATGGATCCTTCTCAATCATACTCGTTGCAGTTCTCTGGGTAGGAATATATGTATACATGTAAACGATAAAAAGATAATACATTTTAAAGGAAATTCCATGTTCATGTTCATGGAGTTTTTCGATGTCATTATGAACGTGTGTCTCAACTACATCCTACTCCACACGGGTTTTGCAGACTTCTTTAGCTTTGTGTAATCAAAAACTAGGGGGGTAACAATTTCATTAGGATATATGCTCAATGCTCCAATTTATTACAATTAGTTCAGATTATAACGTTTAACATTCACAATTGATTATCTTTCATTGACAATCTAGCTTCATTTTTTCGGGATTAATTTTTTATACCCTTGCAGAGGGTATTATAAAATTGGTCGGATGTTTGTAAGGCACAGAAGGAGACGTTTTCGATCCTATAAAGTATATATATTCTTGATCAGCATGAGAAGCTGAGTCGATATAGAAGGTAAATCAGTAGGAGTATCGCTATGAAATCATGTAAAAGTATTGGATATAAAACCTCAGATATCCAAATTTTAATCTAAATCAGCTGCTTGCTGCGTACTACGTCATTGGTCAAAATTAACAGAGCAGCAGCCTACACGCACACACACACACACACATAGACGCAAAGCTACGTAAACTCTATGTGTATGCGTGCCGTGGTTTGCTCAGGCAATGAGGGAAGAAAAACTTGTAGTAAAATGAGTAATAATTTGAATGTTTTGTTTGTGTATAAAAGAATTGAGTTGCAGAAAAAAGAATTTTGACATGTAAAAATATTATTGCCAAGGACTGCAAGGGTATATAAACTTAATTTACACAATTTTTAATTTGGAATGCTAATAGTTGAGGTGGGGCAAAATGGCGCACTTGGAGTCGGGATTACCCCGACTTGCAGGCCCGGACTGGCCCACCGGGCAACCGGGCAAATCGATGTGCGCTGGGGCCCCTGTCGTTCACAGGCTCTGTAAGACTGGAAAAGACTGCGGCCCTTTAAAACGAATGAAGTATAGAAAAATTTTCTTGAAAAACCGAAGTTGAATGTAACAATATACCAGTTAGCCACTAGGGGCCCTTCAAACGAGGTTCTCAGTATGAATCATTTTTTAAACGTAATAAACTGATGGACGCTGGGGCCTCTGGAATTCAGAAGCCCTGTAAGCAACTGGAACTTTAGACATTGTTTTCAAAATCTTAGAAACTTTCTTGCTTATGGCAGTTGAAAAAAAAACCTTAAATCAAATTGAAAATGAACGCATTATTAAAGCCTTATACTTACAGAGCAATTTACTTCAAAAACTTTTGACTGTATGATGATTTAAAATCTAGTAAAATTACGCCTTACGTAGATGTGCATTGTTGAAAAAAGATAGGCAAATAAAATTGTTTGTTTGTTTGTAAGAAGTCGTTTTTGTTTTATTCACATAAGCGATCATACTTGATGTAAAACCTAAAAATGTGTACCTTTCATTTTCATCGACATAATTTTTCAAGCATGTAGTGTAGGGGGCCCTTCAACTTGAATGCCCGGTGGGCCCTCAGGGTCCCAGTCCGGGCCTGGTGCAGACCATGATTGAATACTGAAAGCCTGAAATGCCAGCAGACAAATGTCCTGTAAAACTTATTATTTTGCCAGAAGAGGACCTGGTACCGTTTTGGTATGCTCAATGCCGTTGCAGTTGGAGAAGCGGATTCCAAGAAAACTCGAGTTGCTGAATGGTTGGAGAAAGAAATAATTCGAAGTTCTGCATAAAGCTTTGCAAGTGGTATTGTCCTAGTCAAGAAGAAGGGGTCAAATTCAGTATGCGTCGATTTTCGTCAATGACACAAGATGGTTGTAAAGGATGCTTTTCCGCTTTCATTAATTGATTATATTCTGGACAAACTTCAGAAAGCTAAATATTTCACCGTGATGGATCTTAAAAACGCGTTTTTCCATGTCCCTGTCGAAGAAATAGCAAAAAGTACCCTGCATTTACGACAAATGAGGGTTGGTTTAAATTCAACATGGCCCCTTTCGGGTTCATCAATTAATTGCTGGATTTATGTATATATAAAAGGCATTATTATACACGAAACTAGACCCCAGGATTGTTTAAAAAATATGGTGTGTGTATTTGGTGTCGGAGGCGCATACGGACTGAAGATAAAATGGAAGAAATTAAACTTTTTCGTCCCTTGACAAACCTACTACGACGGGAAGTGCCTTTTAGTGTGGGCCCACTTGAACTAAAAGTATTTCAGGATCTCAAAGAGACTTTGATGGGAGAACCCGTATTACAAATCTACAGCAGAGACACCGAAACCAAATGGATGGCTTTGCGACAGCCCTTTTTCAAAGGATGAACGGGAAATTGCACCTATCTATTGGACCAAAGAGTCTTCGGACGCAGAAATTCAAAAACACGGCTATATCCAAGACGCAAAAGCCGTATTCCTGGCATGTAAAAAGTTTCGACACTATTGTAGCAGGTTTGCTCACTAAAGACGGTAGTACTCATTCTCTCGGAGAGAACATGATAGACTCTGAATGAGAGCTAAGTAAGAGAGAGCTTCGAGTCTGTCTGGGTCGAACGAGCTAGCGAATTAGTCGTGCTAATTCTCAGTATAAAGATTAAAGAATAAATATAGATTCACATACATTTATTCAAACCGACTCAACCTGTTACACTATTTTCTTGGAGACAAATTTACACTCGTTACAGATTGCGCTGCTTTTAAACAAACGTTGACCAAAAAGGATGTCCCGAACGAATTGGGCAGGTTTTCGATCCGCTAAAAGGTTAAAGCACGTTGATTGTCTGATCCGTCACCCGCAGCAGGTTATCCTGGTGTCAACACAAGTAAAGTCAAAACATAAAGATGCTACTATGAAGGCAATATTGGAGGTTCTAGCGAGTCGACCATAAGAAAACTTTAAACTAACGGGCGGCTTGATGAACAAGGGAGTTAATGAAAGCGAATTGTTAGTGGTTAAAAAAAGGAAATTATTGTTAATGCTCATAGTGTTGCGCACTTTGCGGTGGATAAAACAACAAGAGCAAAGCCTCAATTATATATACATACAGTTTGTGTAGTGTTGCATCTGTGTGTGTATGCTGCTTCCAGCAGCGTTTGACCAGAGCCGATTTAAATTGACTGTAACTTGTGTTCTATGTATCCGATCTGAAATTTTGGAATCTGATGTTTTATATCCAAAATTATTTCAGGAATACTCCAACTCCTTCACCTATTTTTAAACCCTTGCAAAAAGGGTATATTAATTTTGGTCAGTCCGAGTCGAAGGACCTTGCAGCTAGTGCTCTTTTATAAATCATTAGGTTTAGTAATTATTACTAGATTTAATTTGTCAAATGAATAATAAAATTTTGGTTAGAAGTGTTCAACGCATAGAAGCATCTCCGAACATATAAAGTTATACAAGATAGCACACGCGTTTCTCCACGATACGCCGACTCCTACAGAACAAGTAGGACCATGCCCTGCACCCCGACAGAAACTGCTGAATGAGTTCCGGGTAGTATACCCGTCCTCATTAAAAGTCACGATGACAACACACACATCCCATAAGCCTAGGAAGTACATTGTGACCCATCGCAATTCACACTATCCACTTGTTCCATTATTGACTTCGTATACCTAAAGTAAGCACTTTAACGCTTAACCCAATACTAACTGTCTATCCTAACCAACCCGTTTCTGCTGACTTCACCGGAAGAGCGACATACTCTCAAGATCGGCCACATTACGATCAATAGACGTTGATCAGCCCTCTTGAGGTATATTTAAGGCCCCGATCTCTTAGTCTTAATTTAGTCCGGCCTCGGAACCGGAAGTACAGTCAAGTGACTAATCAACGAATTATAACGTTAAATCAAAACTTCTGTGTAATTAGTTTTATGAAAAACTAGTCGTTAAAGAAAGAGTCTTGTGTGTCATCTCCCATGTGTATCCGAAGGATCATGGTAATGCCACACCTCGACATGGAGACACGTATGATAGACTCGTAACTGGCCCCCGAGCAGGAACCAGACTCGCATCCATGGACCAGACTCATACTTAAGGCTTGTAACTTACACATACGACGAGTTCAAATAGCCTTGTCCGTCCGTCTGAATCGGCGCGAACTCCTCCTAGACTGTAAGAGCTAGAGAGCTTTTGCATGTAGGCTTGTATATACTGCACAGGTTGTATATCACGGACTCAGCCGTATCGGCCCACGTTATTATAAACGTTATTAAAAATTCCATATAAACGTCATAGTCACGAACAGTGATTTTTCCGAATAACTTCGTTATTTGCTAATCTATCTAGTCGTGATATTAGTTTATATTGGTGAATTTATTACCCCTATAAACGACTCTGCCGAATCTGATCAAGATCGGGTGACTATATCATATAGCTCCCATAGGAACAAACCGGTGTAAGCAGTTACTTGATCAATAACTTCGTTATATGCTATACTAATATTGTAGGTCGTTGTTTCTCAAACATTCGACTTTTTAGATAAAACGTTTTTCCACTTTGACGGCTATTGGTAAGCTAAGAGTAAGAAAAAAGTGCAAGGGTATACAACCTTTGACGCGGTCGAAGTAATCCCCGGCCCTCTAGTTTTTCTAATTATACCATGCACCCATAGGGTGAAATGGTATATTAAAGCCGCCAAAATGTATGTAACAGGCAAAAGGAAGCTTCTCCGACCCCATAAAGTATATATATTCTTGATCAGGATCAACAACCGAGTCGATCTAGCCATGTCCGTCTGTCCGTCCGTCCGTCCGCCTGTATGAACACGCAGATATCGGAGACTATAAGAGCTAGAGCCACCAAATTTGGTATGTCGACTCGTGTGGTATGTAAATGTAGAGTTAATTAGAATTTTGGCCACGCCCCCCTGCGCCCCTAGAATTTACATAAAACTGTTTTCTATAAAAAGTATAACAGCTAAAGACATCAACTTTGATATATGTACATATATACTGATATTAGCGCGCAGAAACTAATTGTTCAAACTTTTGGCCACGCCCCTTCCGCCCCCGGAATTCGCATAAAACACAATTTCTTAAAAACTATGACATCTACCGACATTAAATTTGGGATGCAAACTAGCTTAATAGACGCGCACATATTGACTATTTCAAAATTTTAACACGCCCACTTCCGCTCCCGTAAATTAAAAAAACTGAAACCGGAAACTAACAAAGTTAAACAGAATCAGACTAATTAATCGTATCTATTTCTACCAAACCACCAAATTTTATTGAAATCGGACTAAAATCATGCAAAATATACGTTTGAACGTATTTTAAGGGCAGAATTGGCCGTTGGCTAGTGGCGGCGTTAGAGTGCTTGTGTGTTTGTACAGTGGGCGAGATAGCATATGGTATGAGGCATGTTAAAACAATTTAATAGACATACATTTGGTTTTCGAAATTTTAAATATTTGTTTCACCTGGTGTATGGTATACCCAAGTCAGCGAGTCGACTTAGTGCCTGTTCATAATTATATTAGGTGGAAGTGGTTGCAAAGCAATTAATTGATTTGTATTGTATTGATAAACTGAGTTGCAGGGAAAAAAATTTCAAAATGTAAAAATAATATGGCCAAGGACTGCCAGGGTATATAAAGATCGGCACAGCAGAAGTTAGCTGCCCGATATTTTTAAAATCAGATTAGAAATACATATTAAAATTATACGTGTAACCGTATATTGTTAGAGCGGAGTTGGCCATAGGGCCTATGGCATAGGCTCATTGGCGGCGCTAGAGTTTTAAGAGTGAGCGGGATACCATGTGCTATATTATCAATAATACCAACTTCACCTATCTAAACCCTTATATGTGCGATCGGCATGTTCTCCCATAAGGGCCCACCGGGCATACAAGTTGAAGGGACCCCTATACTATATGTATGCTTGAAAAATTATTTCCGAGGAAAATGAAAGGTACACATTTTAAGATTTTACATCAAGTATAATCTTTTATGTGAATAAAATAAAAACGACTTCTTACAGAACAAACCAAAATTTTTATTTGTCTATCTTTTTTGAACAATGCGCTTCTACGTAAGGCGTAATTGTACTAGATTTTAACACTCATCAAACAGTCAAAAGTTATTCAAGTAAATTTCTCTGTAAGCGTTAAGCGTTAATAATTCGTTCATCTTCAATTTGATTCAGGTTTTTTTCAACTGCCATATAAAATAACATATGACATATAATTTCAAAGTATCTTCCAAATAAGGGCCCTCCAACCTTGAGGGCCTACCGAACATTTGCCCGGTGTGCCAGTCCGGGCCTGCTTATTAGAAGTATTAGTAGTTAACTTGACCAATGACCTCGCATAACAGCATATCATAAGATTGAAAACAATATGAGTTAACTTATACGTGTACATTTGGTCTTCGCAATTTGAAATATTTGGTCCCCGGGGTGCATGGTATACCGAAGTTCCTTTTTCCATACCCTGCAAAAGGGAAATATTAATAATAGATCAACAAATTTTGGGATTAGAAAAGCTTCTTTTTATCCGTTATATACACATGTTATATGGGTATATAACACGAAAGGTACAAAAATAATTTAACAGTACCTATGGTTAAAGCGTTATGTATTTGTATTCGAAATAATAAGCATTATATATAAAAACTGTTATATATAAAAACTGATTATTATTAAATGATGACCCTGACACTCGTATGCACACGCTAAACTGTTGCTCCCCAAAGTACCCACACACTGTCTGTATGTGTGTAGGTTGGTAAAAAAGCAAACAGTAATCACTTGCTTAGGTAAACAATAAGCTGACACTTAAGCGGCTCTGATGCCGAATGTCTGTCTCTCTGATTGTCCACCCGTCTGTCTGTCTGTCTGTGTGCATAAGTACTTATGTCAATATTTGTCCAAGGCATATCACGCACGCACGGCCAAATGTGTAACAAATCCAACGAAACTCAACAGGAACATGGCCATGGCATTCATGTGCGGGTGAAACAGCAAAGGGAAGATAGCTTGCCGCCGTCAGGCAGTCTGTGCAAATATTTTAACGTATCCGACATTTTGACGACACGTTGAAAGGATTTACAAAAAAAGAAAGCAAAACGGAAAAAACAACAACCAAAGCAAAGACACTTTTAGAGTCTCTTGGCCTTTTGGGTAAAGCAAAAAAAAATAAATAAATAAAGTACGAAGTCGTCTCGCCGACTTCGGTATACCATGCACCAAATGAACATATTTTAAATTTCGTACAACAAATGTACATATGTATGTAAGTCTATTAAATTCGCGTCATTGCATATGCTATCTCGCTCACCCTCACAAAAACACATGAGCACTCTAGCGCCGCCACTAGCCTACGGTTAACCTGTAAACTCGTTTATGTGTACATTTTTCATGTTTCTAGTCTGATTTTATAAAAATTTGAATTTGGTTTCGATAATCAAAAAATTGCAGGAAGCAATCGGTTTTTTCAAGATTCTGGAAAGTAGGCGTTATATTAAATACTAAACAAATCTACATACCTAGCTTAATGATGTTAGCTTTGTTAGTTTTCGAGCAAATCAGTTTTATTTAATTTGTCGGAGCATGGCAAACACCGTAGGTATTACAGGAGTCTAAGTGCCAAATTTGGTGACACTAGCTCTTGTAGTCTCCGAAATCTACGTGCTCATACGAACAGACGGACGGACATGGTTAGATCGACTCGGCTGTTGATCCTAATCAAGAATAGATATATACTTTATGGAGTCCTTCTGCCTGTTACATACATTTTGGCGACTTTAATATACCATTTTATCCTATGGGTGCATGGTATAAAATCAGGGGGTCGGGTCTATCTTTGGCCATATCGAAGTTTTTATACCCTTGCAAGCTTTTCTTACAGGAGTCGAAGTAACACAAAAAATCTAAAAATTGTTATCGAATTTTTAGATTTTCCTCGACAGAACGGCCTAAAAACTTGGGTTCAGTTATCCCATTTTGATTTAAAAATTTCTGATTTATAGATTATTATATGCGTCTGTTGGTTACACGTTTTGGCATTAGAAACAAAATAATTTGAATGACCGAAATTATTTTTCTACCGAAGGTGCCCATGAAAGCTATATGATACAGTCATCCGATCTTTATGAAATTTGGCATTGTCATTAACAGCTATATTAAACTGACAAATATTCATTTTAATACCAATCGCATCAAATGTAATGAAGTTGTTGATAAAAGTCACTTTTTCGACCGATCGATATGATAAAGTCGCCTGATCTTTGTGAAATTTTGATTAAAATAGCTTAGAAATTAACAAAGTTATTGAGAAAAAACACTGCTAGTGCCTTAGGGATTTCCATGGGATACTATGATATAGTAGCACTTGCGGTCTAGAAGGAGTTTGCGTTGATTCAGATTGACGGATGGATGTATGTACCTATGTATTTACTTATGTATGCACCTTATATGATCGGATTGCATACTTTTGAGTAAAATTAATATATCCTTTTTGCAAGGGTATAAAAATTTAAAAAAAGGAAATACATATATAAACTGATTCGTCAGAGGGTCAAATATTTGCTATAGAGTTGTCATCGTTGTCAATAAGGAGTATGATGAAGATGACGATGACGATGACGACGACGACGACGACGACGACAATGATGATGATAATAATGATGTGCGGCGTGTAATATCGGGGATTCAATAAACACTTCAAACATAAACTTGGCGATTTATTACGACTGAGCGAACGAGTACACTCTCATACAAGTATGTAGATATATGTATGAATATGTATGTATGTAGGTCTGAGTGCGATTGTGTCCCGTGTGCCAATATGCCATGTGACAGTTTTCTGTGTCTAGTGGCGACGCAATGAATTATTAATTCGTTGCCCGGGTTCAGACAGATCTGGGATGGGATGGGATGTGTTGCTTCTGGGACTGGGGACTGGATCTGGTCTCGAATACGGACTACGTTCGTGCACATTGCGTTGAGGCATTTAACTGCTGACAAATGATAAATTTATTATTTACACGACGCAACTGGCATAGCATTTGCTAGATTAAAATATGTTTTAATATTTGCACACACAAACACACACACATACACACAAGTAAGTAACCTTGATTCCCTTTTAGTTGTTGAGTTGGTCGTTGGGTTTTTCTGTGCCCCTTGTTATCCCTTAAAGTAGAAGGAACAGCAGCAGCATCCGTATGTCTGATAATCACGAGCATTTTGATTAATTACCGCTTGAAATTCACGTTAAGCGACCTCCCGCCTCCCTGAAGTAAATTCGGCGTATGCAACTAAGTCTCAAGTTCAACAGCAGGAACACTGCCAGAGCAGTGTTGGAACATCCACGATGTTTGCCTCTTATCTACGTTCACAAGCACAAAAACTTTAGTTACCTTTTGTGTGCGTGCGGTAAAAGTTTGAACTAGTCTCCACCAAAGATTGGTGTATTTGGTGGGTCGGGGCAGGGAAGGCGGTGTGAGTCAGATGGCAAACGTGTCAAAATCTACGCGCGAGTGCTTAGCAAAACGCAAGTTCTTAAATTCTTTTGACACTAGTTTTTGTCACTTTTACTTTGCTTAAGCAAAAACTCTTTTTTTTGGCATCTTTGCCACTTTACCCAAATACAAATACATATGCAATTTTTCCAGTTAATAAAATTCGTTTTAGTTAAAATGTATTGCTGAATTTAAGACTTTTGGGAAGACCAAAATGCACTTTAGCTAAAAAATTATACAATTTTTTTAAATGCTTTAATAAACTTCGATTTTATAATCGTAGTAAGCAGACATTTTAAGCGCCGCCAAACACATTGGGTTTACAACAGCCCTTTTATAAGGCGAGCTTCCATTCGGGTAACAATATTTTGAATAGTATGTCAAAATGTCCCAAAGATAATTGCGATTATGGGTCAATACTATATAATCCATATAATTATATAAATAGTGGATAGAGGTCTTGTTTCAGAGCCAATTGACCATTGTGCCGAAACCCTTTTTAGTTAGTTGAACATTTGTCCAAATGTTCTCCACAAATGGATTTTAGTGCCTATTATGATCGCGCATGTTGTTGAGTTCCCATTTTAAGGAACTAGTAAAACCAGTAAAATAAATAAATTGTTTACCTTTTATAGCCACGGTAAGGTGAAATGGTACATTGTAGTAATGGCATGGGCTGGCAGCCCAGACAAGTCGACAAACACCCTAGCGAAGTTGGACTAGTGACAGATGCAAAGAAAGTATTGAAATGCCCTCATAGCCTTTAATTGAACCTTTCCAGACCAGTCTGATACAGCTAACAGTAAGCCCAGGCTAACGCATAATCATATGCGGGGGAACATTGCGATTTAAATTTTTCATCATTTCAAAACTAATGAAGTAAGTAAGTCCTCTCGCCGACTTTCATATGTATACCATACACCAGTAAAACAAATATTTCAAATTTACAATAACAAATGCATTTACGTATTTAAAAAAAATTCTATTTACATACTTTTTACAAGCATATCTTAGTATCTTGCTTACTCAAGCAAACGAGCACGTGTGCCAAATTTGATTGCACAAGGTAAAAAACTACGGGAGATAATCGAGTTTTTTCAAATTACGGGGGCGGAAAGGGGCGTGGCAAAATCTTTACATATACAAAATGTGCGCATTTACTAAGCAAATATACATACTAAATTTGGTGTCTCTATTTAGTATAGTGTTTGAGAAAATCGTCTTTATTTAATTCGTGGAGCGTTCATACTACACGAGACTCGATTACTATACTTGTACCATGTACCCATAGGGTGAAATGATATATTAATGAAATAGAAGTATATCTAATCGGATAAATGGCTGTACCCTTGTAAAATCGTTATGTGCGGGAACACTTTTTTTTCTTCAAAGAAAATGGTTGTTGAAGCACATCGGAAGCTACAAAGAGTGTATACTGCTCTAAAGGGGAAATCTTTATCATGTACAACATGACAACACTTGGCCTCGTGTTCCACAACTCGTTAAAACCTTCCTGGAAAAGCTTTTTCTTTTAGTTTTCCCCACCAGTCACATTCTTTAAATATTTAGTCTGATTATTACTTGCAGGCCCAGACTGGGACCCTAAGGGCCCACCGGGCATACAAGTTGAAGGGCCCCCTATACTACATACATGTAAGATGGAGTCCTCAATTGAGTCCCCAAATGTATTATATTATAGTTTATTAGTATTATAAATCGTGGACGGGCGAATAATGATTACAATATGCAACTTAAATCTCGTTCTGTGTACTGCTGATTTATCGGCTTCTTACTGCTGACTGCTGATACTTCTGACTGCTGATACCTCTGACTGCTGAACACCGACTGTTGACTGCTGAACCTTGACTGTTGACTGCTGAACATTGACTGCTTACTGCTGAACATCGACTGCTGACTGCTGAACATTGACTGCTGACTGCTGAACCTCGACTACTGAATGCTGAACATTGACTCTTGACTGCTGAACGTCGACTGCTGATCACCGACTATTAACTGCTGAACCTCGACTGCTGACTGCTGAACATTGACTGTTGACTTCTCACGACACCTCACGACTGCTGCTGCGTTGCCAATCTGCATAAGGGAGTTGCCACCACGCTGCAACTACCTTATCCCATCTCACATACATATGTATATGCCACACATTTTTAGGTTTTACATCAAGTATGATCGTTTATGTGAATAAAATAAAACGAATTCTTACAAACAAACCAAATTTTTTTATTTGGCTAGCTGTAAAAAGGGGCCCTCCTACCTTGAGGGCCTACCGGTCATTTGCCCGAGTGCCCGGTGGGCCAGTCCGGGCCTGATTACTTGTTTCGTTCAATGGCAACGGTCTGGCTGATGAGCGATTTCACTCATACTACTCAGAAATATCCTGTAGATTTTTAGATTTGTAGACCGCTTCAAAAATTCATAGTTTTAAAGTAGTAGTTGGCTAGTAGTAGATGGTCAATACCTTTTTTCACAAATTTATCAAAAAGGTGAGCGAAACCTTAGGGTGGACAAAAGGATTTTGATACGTTGCCCTGCTTTTCATGGATAATTATGGGTATACTGAAATTCAAAAAGTATACTTTTCCAAGGTGATTTGTAATGTGTCTCACTTTAAGGTTTTCCCTTGAAGTGCTTTTTTAAACTATAAGTTACTTAACTCTAAAGACAAACTATTGGACAAAATGTTTGCGGTAGTTGTGGCAGAACTCTGTACCTTTTTTGAAATGGATAAAAATTAATTCATTTTTCAGTTTTAGCAACTAAGCCTAAATGTGAGTTAAAGAATGTACAATGTACATACATATGTACATACATATATTCCATACTGGCAAGGGACAACGATTGCTTTGTGGTCATAAAAGCTTGCTAAAAATTTCGACCGCATCACACACAGATATGACACAGAAAAAGAAATCATAAAATTGTGCAACTTGCAACAGTTGCAATGTGAGTGACAACAGCAGCAGCAACAAGCAATGAAAATAGTGCAAAATGCGAGAAATGAAAGAAACAAGAAAACAAGTTTACAAAGATAGAATAAAAATTGCGAAAACGAAGCACACAACATTGTCATATGGCCACAGGCAGCTTATGGTGGCAATGGGCGTGGCAATAACTTAACGATGCCAACTAGCACTACTGCTAAATCGAGGGAGAGAGCGAGGGAGAGAATAGCAGTAAAGATGCTTACATCGGTTGAAATAAATCTCGCACAATAAGTTTAGAGAGCAACAAAAAAAGTTGGAAAAAAAACCAGACTGTGGCAAAATGGGAACCGCTCAAAGCGCCAAATGACACGAGCTAAGGGAATGTGAGCCAAGGGAGATGGGAGATGAGGATGGAAGGTAGGGAGAATAGAGAAAACTCTCGACGGCCGTCGCCTGCCTGGGTAAAAATGGCCTTATCAGTTCCTGTTTCCTGTCGAAAGTTTTCATATTTTTGTGTGGCAGAAGCCGCTCCAACAACAGCAACATCAGAAACAACAATAAAAAGTAAACAGACAAAGCAACACACGGAAAGTGTTGCCATTTTTTCTTTCTCCTTTTCTCCGTTTTTTTCTTCTTTTTTTCGTCTGTTGTACTCTCTCTTTCTCACTTCACACTATTCCATGTGGAGCAAAACATTGCAGTGGAGCTGGGGGAGTAGTAACCACAATAAAAAGCAGGAAATATTTAAACATTTTTCTTATAGTTTTGCATGGATGGAGTTAGCGTTGGCGTTGACGATGACGCTGAAGCCAGCGTCGACCATTTTCACACTTATTGTCAGATTTTGTTTTGTGTTTGCGGTCGGCATCGTTGTCCTGCTGTCGACGACGTCGTCGTCGTCGTTTGGTGTGAAATGACGCACAGCCCGAGATAACACGTCTCGCAACTCCTGGAAAGGCTGCAACAGTTTTTTATTCAAAATGCTGTGATGGAGTGTGTGTGTTTCTGTGTGTGTTGCAACAACTGTATATGTGAATGTTGCTCGTGTCCCTTGGCTTCTCTCTCTTACTCTTGCTCTTACTCTTACCCTAACTCTTACTCACACCATCTTCACTCAATTTGTTTTGGCTTTTGTATACTCATCACCACTCCACGCCTGATGACGTTCTTTAATTCACAGGATATGTTCATAATTTTGCAAAGAAACGATACACTCTCACAATGGCCACAACCTGTCAGCAGCAATCAACAAGCCCACACACTTACACTCATATGTAAGTATGCCATGCCACACATACATATGTATGTATGTATGTACATGCTGGAATATACATACATATGTACTTATGTGGATGTGTGTGATGATAACAAGGACATCGCAAGAGTATACATTTTTATACCCTTGCAAAAAGGGTATATTAATTTTGGTCAAAAGTGTGCAACGCATAGAAGGAAGCATCTCCGACCATATAAAGTATATACATTCTTGATCAGCACGACGAGACGAGTTCAAATAGCCATGTCCGTCCGTCCGTCCGTCCGTCTGGATCAACGCAAACTCCTCCTAGACCGTAAGAGCTACAGAGCTGAAATTGCATGTAGGCTTGTATATACTGCAGGCGTTGTATAGCTCGGATTCAGCCGGATCGGATCACTATATCATATAGCTCCTATACAAATGACAAAGTCACGAACAGTGACTTTTCTCAATAACTTCGTTATTTTCTGAGCTATTATCATGAAATTTAATATTTTTAAGTTAATTACACATATAAACGACTATGCCAAATTTGATCAAGATCGGGTGACTATATCATATATCTCCCATAGGAACGATCGGTGGACTTTGATCAATATCTTCGTTATTTCCTATGCTAAGATTGTAGGCCGTTCTTTCGGACACATTAGCCCTTTTAGCTTAAACGTTTTTCCACTTTGATGGCTATAGGTAAGGAAAAAGTTACCAAATAAGTTGCAAGGGTATACAAACTTTGACGCGGTCGAAGTTAGCCCCGGCCCTCTGGTTTTTATTTGCTTTATAGATGATCGGTTCGATTTAGGGAATATATCAATCAGTTGCAAAAAATAAATGCATATCACATAAAAATAATAATAATTTCAATATTTTCAACGTCCTGTAAAGCTTTGAGTAAGAAGACAGATGATAAGGAACAGCAGACTTTTTACACCTGGATCTGGAAAGAGCTAGTTTGTGCACCCGAAAAGCGGCAGTGAAAAAAAGGTGAAGTGAAGGTATACTAGTAAGTATTATAACGTAAGGTATAATATTCATGATCAGCATGAGAAGCTGTCCGTCAATGTGTATGCGTTTTACTCCGCCAATATTGGGTGAAACATGTTGTTTAAGCTATTCATAACCTGGGTGAGATCAAGTATGAAAATCATCCGGATCGGTCCACTATATCAGTAAGTGCTATACGAGAAATCGGCGAGTACTGGGAGTATCTTTACCAAATTTACTAAGGAGATAGTTTTGCATGTAAAACATCATGTACGATAATTTTATTAAGATCGGATAAATGGAACACACGTTAAAATCATTATATGTACATCGGCTTTGCTTGAAGGCTGCCGACAGCGCTGCCAGCACCCTACTTCGTCATTGCTCAAAACCAACAGAACAGTCTATGGGTGTACACATACAAAGGGATTGCAAAGGAAATGGAAGAGGGCGGGTATAGCGAAATTGAAACAGATAGAGTGAAAGCTTTAAGACTTTGGAACGCCGAAGTTTCTATACCCTTGCAAGTATACTCTACGTGTAGCCGTCCACGTGAAAAAGGTTTTGTCTAAATAGTCGCATCGTAAAAGTTCGCGAAAGAAAGGCTTATATATATATGCATAACTTGGCTATTTTTTGTTCAATTTTGATAAAATTGGTGACAATTTGCTGGATGTATTAATATCAAATTAAAGTATACCAAATTTGATTGCATAAGGTAAAAAATGACAGCAGAAATTTGAAATAAACTTAATCATTTCACATACTATACGAGTCTATATACCAAATTTGGTGGCTCTAGCTTTTGTAGTCTCCCTAATCTAGGTGTTCGAACGGACAGACGGACATGGCTAGATCGGCTGTTGATGCTGATCAAGAATATATTTTGCCTGTTACATACATGTTGCCGACTTTAATATACCATTTCACTCTATGGGTGCATGGTTTAAAAATGAAAATTTAGGGCAATGGTGTAAAAAGTACCGAAGTTATCATAAATGTTCCTGTTTTTGACCGATCGCTCCTATGGAAGCTATATGATATAGTCCCCATATTGATCAAATTTAGCATTAGCATTAATGAGAAGACAAATAAACTGACAAATATTAATGACAATAGCTTAGAAAACAACGAAGTTATTGAGAAAAGTAACATTTCGTGACTTTGCCGTTTGTATGGGAGCTATATGCTATATATTTACGTTTACATTAGCAAGATTTTTAATGTCTTAAAACTAATGTGGTAATATTGTACAATGTACATGATGATAAAGAGCTAGAGACATCAAATTTTTTTGTTGATTTGTGGACTTGTGACGTGTGTACGAAGCCACCAAATAAAGAAAGTAGACTCTTGTGGTATGAATTTGCGCAGAATGTACGATATTGCATTAAAATTTGGCCCAAATTTTAACATTTTTCCGGATTACAATAAGTCAAGTAATGCCTATTTACGTTTGTCACTGAATGGTCCATAAGTGCGCGGTCCGCCGTTGGCCGTTGACCGAGGGCAGCGATGAAATGCTCGTGTGATATTATAAAATTTATACATATAGTATACATAAGTATTTTTTTACATTTGATGTTATCAATTAAAAGCTTAGTGTGTCATTTTATTTCAACTCCCGCGATTTTACATACGTAAAACGAACAAACATTAATGCTTTTCGGCAGAAAGCATTGTTAACTATTCTTCTGCAAGCTGGTAGAGATGACAACTGTTTTCGTGTCTATCGGTGTAATTACCAATTGACGATTTTTAACCTTGACCTTAACCTTGAGCAACGAGCCAGCGAAGCAACATAGTAATTTAATTCAGACTATGAGATAAATTATGAATAATTATAAATACTGTTAGGATCGGACTTCTATATAATATCCATATTGAAAATCGGTAAAGGCGTTGGATTAACTTTATGAAATTAAGTAATGAAATAGTTTTTACTGTGAAACATCATATCCCCAAATTTGAATCAGATCGGATAAATAGGCCAGAAGTTATAATCAATATAAATCGGCTCTGCTTAAACGCTGCCGATAGCGCTGCCGGCAGCCTACTACGTCATTGCAGAAAATCAATAGAGCAGCAGAGCACACAAACAAGCAGAGGCGACCACATTCACGGTTTATCATATAATAACCAATAAATTAAATTTTTCGTGGACTTATTTGGGGGTCAAGAAAATCGGGCCTAAAATAACGTCAAAAATATTCTCGGTTCAGTCCGTCAGTCTGTCCGTCTTGATAACCACAAACTTCTCCTAGGCTCTTTTTCTCTCCCTTTGATTCAGCGGAATCATTAATTATGAGAAATTCTGCGAAATTTCATGAAAATTGCCATTCTTTGCAAGTAATTTGACTTTTTAAATAAAAGGTTTTTCACTTTGACACCTATAGATCGGGAAAGACTAAAATGAACATTTGCCCCCTGTGATTTTCGAGTTTTTTTGTGGGGGGTGGCAAGTTTGTTGGTGTATGCATAGGTACATATCTATGTATGGATGTAGATATAGGTACATGTATGTCGCATCTGTAAATTTCAATCTTTGTGTATGTAATACGAGTAACACTTATCAAAAGTTTGTCGCTAACACATGCAAATTGAAATGTGCGATTTACACTCACCCAAACATCGAAACTCCACAAGCGCACACGCACATCTAACGCCCGTTCACTCGCAATCACACCTTGGCCACACTCTGTTGTCACTTTTGTTTGTTTGCCACACGTACACATGCATCCGGCTCTGTTAAGTCCTTTTCCCTGCTACTGGCTCCATCTTTAGCTTCAACTTTAGCTCCAGCTCCGTCTCAGGGTCTAGTTCCTAACTTTCGCCTGCTTCAACACCTAACAACCAGGAACAACTTGCGTAGTCGTAGTCGTTGTCATTGCATACTTACTTATTATTGCTCCAGCAGGTGTTTTCGTCCAAAATCTACACTTAAGCGAAGAGAAACGTACTTCAGTATTCCAGTTGATGCGAAGACCAAATGTTTGTGGATTAAAGAAAGTTTTGAACTTTCAGATGATATCAAATTAATTGCTAGAATTATGCGGTTCATTTAAACTTTATTTTAGTGGTTTCCAATAAGTAAGTAACAAGTAAGTAAGTAATTTTCATCTCATTTTCTTAGACCTACATGTGTTTA
Source organism: Drosophila willistoni (assembly GCF_018902025.1). NCBI lineage: Eukaryota > Metazoa > Arthropoda > Insecta > Diptera > Drosophilidae > Drosophila > Drosophila willistoni. Next base: position 336,840 of record NW_025814053.1, read on the forward strand.
CAATTTTAAATATACATACATACCTAAGTATACAAACAGCTTCAGAATTGTGCATATGAGCATCCAGTTTCAGGAAAATCCATAGAAATTAAAGGATATTCGAAAAACTTTGGAAGTTTTGAATAGTATTCAAATTTACATACACAACAGATCTGAAGTGAATTTTTGTGCTGCCTAAAAGTATTTTTATGATTGGTTTACATTTCTATCAGTGTAGTCATACATCGGAAAATTCAAAATTCACACACACACCTGTTCCCAGACTCTCAACTACGCAGAGGATTCATTCACCCAGTGTGTGTGTGTGTGTGTGTGTGTGAGTGTGCGTGTGCGAGTTTTAGAAACAAAAGTTGTTGGTTTCTTGGATTTCTTGTTTTTTGTTGTTATTGTTTTTGTCTGTTTTGAAGCAACTTTTTTCCAAAAGTCCTTTGTGCGCGCTTTTTCGTTATATCTTTTCTTTTAAATTTTGTTTTTTTGTTTTTTGGGGGTTTTCTCCTTTCTTTCTTTTTTTTTTTTTTTGATAATTGCAGCTTTTTGGGGTGTTGAGAAAAGTTTTGCATTTGCAACTTAAACATTTAAAACAATCGTACTTTGATTTCTTGAACACCAGCTGCAATTCATTTATACTAATTTGTGGCTAAAAATTGCATAATTATATTGCCAACTTGGGATTCCATTTCTCACCCCCAAATGCTATATCTGGATGCAGCGTAAATTAAGTTAAAGAAACTCAATTCAGGCGCATCAAGGAAAGACTCTGACAAGTTTAATGCTCTCTTTCTTTGTTTCTTCCCTTGCAGCTACTATTTCTCCAATATACGAGTATATATGTATATGTATATGTAGGTATATGTACGTATATAAGTCTCAGTGTCTCTGTTAGTATGTTTGGGTGTTTCTGTCTCACTTTCTGTTGTCTCTCATCTAAAAGCCACCAAACTGTATATTGTCTATTAGATAATTAAGCCACTTCGTGACAGGTTTGACAGCAGAGACTTTGGCCTGTCAGTAGAACTGGATTGAGAGGTAATATAAAACTTTTGGAGAATTTTGATTCTTTAATACTATTTAAAGTTCAATTAAGTCGTTTTAGAAGAATGCAAACAAATGCAACTTTTTGATTGACAATACGATTTCATGAATTTTCATTTGATTTTCCACCATTTTTCCTATTTTCGTTACATTGATGCAGTTAGCAGGCCACCTACCCAAAAACAAAAAAAAAACCTGATTAGACTCGAGAAAACGACATAAAATGGCATACACACGCACACATACTCAAAGAAGAGCTCAAGCGCCGGTTTTGGTTCGGTTTTTCTTCTAATTTTTTTATTATAATTTTTTTTTGCCCAACCGCCGCCGCGAAGGACTTTGGAAGCCACCAAATGCCACCACAGCTTGTAGCAATTGTCGTACCATTTGTCAGAGAAACATAACGACACTCCTCCCTCGCTCTCTGATGCGCATGTGCAGACTGCGTGCCGTGTGGCGTCGCGGTGCCCTCGTCCACACATTTTGGATTCCGCCACGTGTCCAGGATGTGGACTGCAAGAGGCACATGGTGGACTTTATTACAATTCGAAAATCCACTTCGACAATTGGCAACGATGTTTCAATCCTCGGCTATGCAGTTGACTCGGGTCTCACTTCGGCAGCAGGCAGCATCCAACGAGCTTCAGCACGAGTCGCTTCGTTCAATTTGCCGAAAGCCTTGAGTCCATCACAAGAGGCTGTGTGCTTTTTGCCAGTAGATCATCATCGTCCTTGTCGGATGGTTGGCGGTTTTTCCTAACGCATTGTGTCTCTCAGCAATTTTCGCAGAAACTGACAAAAATATATCGTAAGCGTGAAATTCGCTTCAATAAGTTTAAGAGAATCTTAAAAAATGTTTGAAAGTTTTTAATAAATTTTGTGCAGTTTCTAGTGTGATATTTAGTTGTGCGTGCAAGTTTTTTTTTGTTTTTTTCAAACATTTATGGATTTCCTGTGTCAAACTGCTGCATGATCGAAATGAATGAATTGTTGTGACCCAAGTGTTGTTGATACCCAGACGAATTTGAATCGAAAAAATTAATCTCTTTATATATGTATGTACATATATTCATATGTACATATTATAACTACACAAATGAGCTTTATACAGCAACTTCTTCAAAACCGACTCAATCCGTGTACATATAAGTGTTATGCAAAAATGCTGATCGTGCTGCTTGTAATTTCGGCACTGCTGGAAGGTAAATTCATCTTATTGTTGACAGAATGCAAATCAGTTCGAAATCAAACAATTTTACAGCAAGAACGTATCTTTAGGTCTTTATAGTCCCAGTTCGGGTGCAAAGTATTACTCATAATGGTCCAAATGTAATTACACACTTAAAACAAAAAACTTATTTTAAAGTATTTCGAAATTGTATATAGAATTGTGGTTGTGTGTTTAAAAAGATGCACAGTGTAGTATGTTCATCCATTGCTCCAAAACCTAAGTAAGATTGGGATTGCCAGGAAACTTTTATAACTTTTCAGCTATTTACTAAATTTCAGAAATGTGCCTTACATTTTTTTGAAATATCTTTAAATTAACAACTGAAGCATAACCATAAATATATTCACTATTTTGGGAAAAAGATCCTCTTATTTACATTGCAAGTACGTTATAAACTAAGACTCGCATTGATTTTAAAATATCAAAATTTTCCGAATATTTGTCTTTACAAAATTTGGTGAGGGGTTGAATGAAGCGTTAGCAAAGTTCCCTAAATATATATTAGCACTTTTAAAGTTTTGTGATTTGAATTAATATTTGATTTAACACTTCTTTTCAAATATTATCAGATGGCATTTAAACTATAACTTACATTATTTTTTAAAAGTCACGCCCTCTGAATAAGGTGGCCAAAACAGATGACTCTTGTAGAGTAAAACAACATTTTCCAATGAACTGGAGAATGCGGATCATATTATAAAATGAGGAGATGCAGTCCTATGACATCAGCTGGATTTTAATCTTTTGTCGTCATCAATTATATGTAATTTGTCTTTAATTAGTCTGTTGACTTCGTTATGTATTGGACGTTGATCTTCCATTTAATTGGTTAATGGCAATTTGATGCGCAAACACTTATTTTTATATCTGAATTGACTCAGAGAGAGAGCTTCAATATAGCTAAATTGTCCCAATTGGCATAAATAATTTGAATCCAACTGTCCCAATAAAGTTTCAATTAAGTTTTGTGTGTCCAGTCAGTATATTGCCTATATTGCCAATTTCGCGTCGTTTTTCTTTTGATATGGCAAAACAAATTCCATGGTAAAATAAGCCTAATGCTCGTATTTTAAATAGTTTAATATTAACCAATATTAGTAAAATGGATGCTGCACTTTGCCAAAATACTTATGGTGGTGGATAATTTTTTTTTTTTTTGACAAAGATAAATAGAGTTTACGTTTAAGAAAATGCACAATGGCTTAAGGAGCTAACTTGTATGACTTGTATACTTCTCTGAGATTGCTTTAAATTTAAAACTCTATTCAATAAATTTCCTATAGTCGCGTCGGAAAAATACATATAGGAAAATTGTTGTTTTTTCAGTGGAAAAGGATGAGTAGGATGGATCGGTGGGTGGATCAGGTACATTGTACACGTATGTAGAGTATATTGCAGTTGTTGTCCAGCGATGGGCTCGTGCGACTGCTTAATGCACTGTCATGTCGACCATATGCCGCGTCATTTCGCATTTTCGATTGTTGCCATTAAACCGTATAAATAACAACAAATAAACGAGCAAACAAACAAATAAACAAATAAATAAAAATATGGGAATCGTGCAATCAAAAACAAGCAAAGGCCAAAGCCAAAGACACAAACTGTGGAAATTCAATGGCAATTTAATTGACTCGCCCAGAGCCCGCCGCTGGCTGCCTCTGCTTCTGTTGTAGTCGAATGTTGAATGGTGTCGATACAATTCATTTATTGTCTGCGCGATGCACATACCCCACTCCCAAATATCCCCCTTTAAATATGTAAACATACATAGATATTTATACATGTAGATATCTTCTCATTTTAATTACGCAAAAATTATGTTTTCACCTGCCTGCTTTCGTCGGGCTGTGTGACCAACTGTTCGGGTAAACCCTTTTTCTTCTCCCATAAAATCTGCAACCATTGATGCTAATTATAAAAAATGAAGTTTCAAAATTTACAATTGCCATAGACATAATGCATTGTACGTACTATGCGGAATAAAGCGGATTTCACGCAAAAATACGCAAACAAAATATGGCATCATCAAGATGGACTCGTTTAAAGGAAGCCAAATTAATTCTCAATCAATTTGCATTTGAAATGTGATTGTGTCCATATCCATTTCCATACATACCCCGTTTGCGACATGCCTCGAGGGTAGATTAAACTAACCAATTTTCAATAATTATTTTACTGGCAGTACAAAAACTTGAAACATATTGTAGTTTGGTTTTAGCCTTACATTCTAAATTTTATTACGTATATTAAGTTTGATTCTAGCCATAATCAAAAGCAATTTCTTTATCTTTTAATTAATAAATTAATTGTTATTCTGAAAATGCATTGCACTAACTTTCTAACGTACATATGTATGACTAAAAATTTTTTAGGTGGGTGTATAAATTTCAGGTACCTCATTCCATTTTGGAATGATTTGTCGTTGATGCCTTAGCATGCGGATCTGAAAAGATCCATTTATTTAGAGTCCTTTTTCGAAATTTCGAAAGTTATAAACATTTAGTTACTTTTACCAATTTGCTAACCTCTGAAAATTTTTGATTCGAACTGTGTTATATATTATAGATATTAAAATATTTTAAAATATTTGAAATATTAAATGCTTTGAAAATAATGAAAGTTTAAAAAATGATGTCCGATACGAGACGTTGCTCTTTATTTGAATTATTTTTTGACAAATAACACAAGCCGACATGATTTTTGGTGACTTTAATTTGAGAGGTGCCCCTAACTAACTCGGGTACGCCGATTCTAAATATGGACTGGGTTTTAGCCCATCACGGTTAGACTTTTAAAGATCATAGGATACGGGGTTGGAAAACAGCCGCCCAAAAGTAATTTAAAGTAAGTTAAAGCATTTTGTTTGTATATTTTAAACAGATTTTAAAATATCCTGTTTAAGAAAAAAAAACTCTTGTTTGCAAACATTACGGTTTGTTAGCTGCAAGAATTCTAATAGTTCTATAAAATAAAAATATCAAAGAAGCCAACATCGGCTATGCCAAAGTTTAGGTATATACCCTTGGCAATAATAATTGTACATGTTCAAAATTTGTTTTCTGCAACTCAATTCATCAATATATGTATAAACAAAACAATTTTACTATTTATACTACAATTTGTTCTTCTTCTTCCCTTATTCCCAAAGGAAAGCAACGCACGCATACACACACAGTTTATGTAGCGTTGCGTCTGTGTGCGTTTGAACCGATTTATATTGACTGTAACTTGTGTTCTATTTATCCGATCAGATTCAAATTTTGGGATCTGAGGTTTTATTTCCAATACTGTCGTCTTAGTAAATTTCAAGGGGTACTCTAATTTTTATGAAAATTTTTCTTCCAGAGCTATATGATATAGTGGTCTGATCCTGACAATTTTCATACTTTATTTTTACCGGGTAATAAAAAGGCCCCAAAAAAAATTTCATCCCGATAGCTCTTAACATGGCTGAGTAAAACGCATACGCACAGACGGACATGGCTATATCGACTCAGCTTCTCATGCTGATCAAGAATATATATACTTTATGGGGTCGGAAACGTCTCCTTCTGTGCGTTACAAACATCTGACCAATTTTATAATACCCTCTGCAAGGGTATAAAAAGACAAAAAAATCGTTGAATTCCTAGGCTCAAATTTTGCTCGTTTTAGAACCATATCCAAAGTGTAAGATATTATCCAAAGTGTATGATGTTTTGCGTTTCAGCCAAGAAGTGCCTTTTGGTATTTTGTAAATTGCTTTTAAATTATACCTAATATATTAACAGGTTAAAAGGATAACGTTTTTAGTATAGTACTACGTTTATATTAAACAATGAAATTTGAATAACGTCAACACATTTTTTTAAAAACCTGACGAGATGGACAAAAACTTTAGGTCGTGATGTAGTATTCAAGATATTATATCCAAATTTATAAAAGCATGAATTGGGTACATCTGTACCCGAGAAGCTAGACGTTTGAAACATAACCAGAGGGCCGGGGCTAACTGTTAACTGTTTTGTTAACTCTTTTTTTATCCATAGCCAAAGTGGAAATGCAAAATTTCAGCTACGCAGCTCTTTCAGTCTAGGAAGAGTTTGCGCTGATCCAGACGAACGCACGGTCAGACGGACAGACGAAAGGACATGGCTATTTGATATCGTCTCGTCGTGCTGATCAAGAATATATATTCGTTATATGGTCGGAGATGCTTCCTTCTATGCATTGCACACTTTTGACCAAAATTAATATACCCCTTTTGCAAGGGTATAAAAAAACTATCCGTTAAAGCAGCCATTTCCATTCCATAAGAAATCAAGCAATATACATACATACATATATTAACTCACCAAATGTGTAAATTTTTTAGCCAATATTACCCATATAATTAAATGTGTAAAACCTTGTTTCACATATGTATGTACATAACGTCGTGCGCCCTTGTGCTTGTGGGCCTGTATGAGTGAGTGTGATAGAACTGGGTTGCCATAAAGAGAATTTAAAGTATAGAAATTTGGTCCTAGGAATATAAAATAATTGTTTATAAAAAGGTTACACAGAAATCGACAACATTCTGAAAACCAAACCAACCAAAAGCAATTGAAGTACTTTAGAAATCTCTTTTGACAATTTTGAAAATGTTCCGATTTTTGCTCTAACAGTTGCATCGCTACAAAGTTTTGGTTCTGATATATATCAATTTTAAGAAAACGCTTTTGAAAAAATAAGCATAAAAGCATATAACCTGAAAAGGCACCAAGTGAGCATCTCTGAACTGATATTCGCCCGCCAAAACAAGAAGAAGCATTTACAGCTGCAAGTAATTAAATTTTATGTCGACCTTAAAAAAAGGGTTTTGAATTATTTTCTATTTCTAATGAAAATTGAATTCATAGGAGTTTTAATTAAAATCAAAGCAAAACTCTGTGATGAAAGGATATAATTAAAAACTGTTCTCGATTCCGCTAAATTTTTTTCAAAGTCGGGTCGTACTACAAATGTCCTCAGTAGATTGGAGTACAATTTTTTTAAAATTTTCAACGATTTGGCACATTTTCAAAAACGTATAAAAAAACTTAATTCCAAGAGGACATTTTTTAATATTTTGCATTACATAACTCTATTGCCCTCAGCCGCTATGAGATAGTACCTGTCGGTAATCGATTCTGGTGATTTACCAATCTGTATTTATTTCACTTGATTTTGAAAACAAACCGATAAACTTAGTATAGCCGAGGTTTGTAGCTTCTTTGGCATATGCATTTGTGTGTTTTTGCCAACATTTTCAATTAACTGCTAGTTAAGATAAAAACTTCTATGCTCTCTCGCATATGTGTAATGTGGGTAAATGGCTGGGAATTCACTAGAACAGCAAGGTGGGCAGAGCGGCAATGTGGATGCTGCTTTGGGGTCTATATCGGGATGATAATTTGCAGATGGTCAGCAGCAGCTACCCACACGGCACTCTGCTATGACGTGGTGCGGCGCAGAGCATAAATATTAAATTTATAAAGCACTTAAATCACGGGCAAACAATAATTCCCCAGCGATAATAATAATACCAATGGAATGTGCAAAAAATGTTCAACTCTTTGGTTCGAATGTCTCTCCCGTCTCTATTATCCACTTTTCCCCCTCACTGTTCCAACCAATTCCAATTGCATTTCCAATGCCTGACCAAGTGTAATAGTCACTGATAATGATAAACATAAAAGTGAAAATAATTTTCAATTACAGCAACATTAATAACCGATAATAATCCTAAACAAATATTACGAGCTGAGTTTTCCTGCTCATCCATGTGTGTGTGTGAGAGTGTTTTTAAGTGTGTCTATATGTTATATGAATATGCATATCAATGAAATGTAAATTAATTGCCAAGCATTTGGCACGCAACAAATACAAAATGAAAATGCAAATGCTAGACAATCCCACCCAACCCCCGTCCATAACGCATTGTCGTTTTCTCTTCTGTACCGAACATTGAACAAATACAAATACTGAAATGTAAGCTAAACCGCAATATTGCATACAAAACAGAACAAAAAAATGAAAATGGAAATAATACAACAAAAAAATGATTGTAAAATGCCAAATGAACAAAAAACCATTGGGTCTAGGCTAACTCAGAATGTACCGAAGTTTGTATACCCTTTTTCTGGTTCTGTATCCTTACCTCAAAGCATCAAAACAAAAAAAAAAATGGTTTGATCTAAAAAATCGAATATTTACAGAAGTCCGGCCCACAAATCTGAGCATTTGCTAGGTGTGACTGTATTTGACTGATAAAAGCATTCAACCTGATTGGACCCAGGAGGGGAGGATGGTTCCTAGAAGAACTTTTCGTTCAACGGATGTCCGTCCGCATAGCTTCATATATGAAATCTCCTCTCGCCATGGTGATCAAGAATATATGTGCATATATGTGTACATACTTTTTATCTCGGCAATGCTTCGTTCCACATTACTGGCCAAAATGAACATACCCCTATTGCAAGGGTATAAAAACCTGCTACTTTTAATGGCCATTCAGAGTTGTCGTCCCTAGGGTGCCTTAATTGATACCAAAAACACTGTTTTTTACGCCTTCACTGACCGTGAGTACTACGGCGTAGTCTGCGGTTCTTTAGCTTTTAGCACACGCAGCCGCAGCAGTTGAATCCACAAAAAGGCCAACAGACCATGCGGGAAGGCAAGCGGGTGAATGAAGCGGAGTGTGAGTCAGAGTTTTGACCAACATTTTCTGAAACATGTGTGAAAGTTTTGCCAAAAGCGTACAAATTTGTTACACTAGAATATAATGTAATTAATTAAATGTGGCGCTCAAATGTTTCGATAATGTTCTATAAGGTAAAAAACAACATAAAGAGCGGGCCGGGGAGAGAAGGACGACTATTACATTAATATCCCCCTCCGGGAAAATTGAAGTTTAGTTATAGAAAACCATTCATGACAAATACATGCTTAAGCTGAGCTTACTAAACTCAATTTTGAAACAGTTGCACCTGATGGCATCGGACAAAAATCTATTAACACTATCCTGAAAGAACTAAAGCCAACCTAATTCATATATTCTAACACGATTAATTCAATTACTTCGTATCAATTAATTTTGGCCTGGACAAAAGCATACTTGGCTATTTTCAGTCTTCAGACGACGGACA